>NW_016107448.1:1147496-1217044 GCF_001604975.1 Cebus imitator
AAAAAAAGAAAAAAAAAGAAAATACTGAGAAGTTCTTAACTAAATGCTCAATAAATGTTCTGAGAGGCTATGTGAAATATATGTGTTGTTACATATTACATATCATAATACATTCATATATTAATATATTAACAAATTCACATATATATTATCTTGGATTTACCCAGATTAATGTGAAATCCAAAATAATTTTTTATGTCATATAATTATCATGGCATAAACTGCCTTTCCTCTTTCAAAGATGACATTATTCTTTACTGCCCCTAGTAGTCTCTGCCCCAGTAAAGGGCCAACTACTCTTCTCAGCTCACATTTACAGACAGAATAATTTAGATTTAGGTACACCAAATACAGTAAACAAACAGGATAGTTCTAAATTTTTGAGTCATTTCCTGTAGTTTGTGACTCATTAATTTAATAAAGCACCTCTCTGTCCCCAAGTTACATGGCTTCTTACCTACTTTCACGTCTTTTGTTTCATTTTTTCTTTGTATGTGTGTTTATTTTGCCTTGGAACTTCTTTGGCAATCTGGTTTAGTCTATGGAATCCCTCAGAATAAATGTTTTAATTAAGTCACAAATGTTTTTAAAATGTTCTAAATAATATATATATGACAAAAGAAATCCAATTATAATGAAATACAGTTAGACTATTAGATGCATGCTATAGATAACATATATGTATCTTGATTAGTATATTAAATATAAAAATTATTGGCTGATCTTATAAATGTCATAATTTCAAAATAATCGTGAGAATAAAAGATATTGGGAAATAGTTACAATTAGTGTCATGGGTTATGAAAATAGCTGCAAGTTCTCTTGGTGGAAAAGTTACAAGCACCACTAATAGGACTATAATTTACTACTTTACATACATAATTGAAGGAAATGTAAATTTTAGAGGTTAGTGGGGAGAAATATATTTTTTATCTAAATTGAGGATCTGTAGAATTGTCTCCTATCTATTGTTACCAGGTTTAGTACCCCTACCTCACAGGAAAGATTTTTGTATTGCTGTGTGTGCATAAAAGTTTTAAGGAAGTAGGGTTTGTTGCTGTTATTATTTGTTTGTAATGTAAACTTTATAGTTATCTAGAGATATGCTGAGTTTTGGTTCAGAACTAGTGTAGTCTGTACATTGTTAACGGAGAATTTCATGGTTGAGTTACCTAAACCAGTCTTATTCCCTCATCTTAACTTACTGTGAACAACATTAAGTATTTTCAAGTTACAGTTACTCCTAAAGTGGTAGACTAAAATGAATCAGATGTTATATCTGTATATGTTATAAAAGGGCATAAATTAATGCCTAATTATCATATTTATATCCCATTTATATGTATTCATCTCTTGTTTTATGTTGATTCACTGCAAACTTTATAACCAACACAGAATGCAATTTTCTTTCTTTTTTTCATCAATAGAGAAGAATTATGTACCAATTGTTCTCAGTATTGGAACATTTAGAGTTTTATTTAAGTTTAGTGGACAGAAAAGTTAAACAGGAGTTACTAGATCATAGTTAATGCTTCAGAAAGCAACATCAATAACTTGGATTTGAATATGTTATAAAAATAAAACTACTTGGAATTATTCATATAAAATATTAAAACTTCATCTTTTAAGTCATGATCATATATTTTAAAACATTGCAAGTCGATAAATTAAAAACCTGAAATTTTTCACATACGAGCTTACTATATTTCAGAGAAATTTTGAATTATGTATTTGTTTACCTGATCATTTGGTTTCTATTGACTTTAGTTAATTAGACCATACTGGGAAACTTGGATAACATAATATTATTAAAGACCCAAGTTAGAGAAAACTAATTTTCACAACATCACAATGAAGTATATACTACTATTCTAGGTCTACACACACTGCGCTTATTAAATTTTTTCTTCAGACAAAGCTGGAGGTAAAATGAGATTATATCATTATCTTCACATTACTTTTTATGCCTTAAATTTTGGATGAATAGGAAATTAAAAGCAACAGGAAGTCATATTCACCAAGCATAAATACACTATAAGTAAAAGAATGATAAATAGGCAGCAAAATTTTTCCTAGTTAGTACATGCATTAAATATTTTTTATGAATTCCATAGTGGTTTGCCATTTACCAATAATTTTACATAAACGTGTGTAAAGAGAGCCAAGAATTGATATTATTGGCATACTAAGTATTATAGGTCATGTCACCATTACCGAGGTGCTTTCAGATTAAAGTTTAACAAGCAGTAGAGGAATTAACTTCATCCTAGGGCTAGATGATAATGCAAACCTCGTTTCTTTCCATGTAAATACAAATGTTTTGGACACTATTTGTATAGGAGGATTCAAAAGAAAAGAACAGATTATTAAACGCATTACTAGAGCCAAAGCCTGTGTTTAGCAGTTCTAGTAAAGATATTATATGTGGGAGTGCTGATATGTTTGGGGCTCTATGTTGTTTAAGTTGAACTTACTATCTAAGTAGAGAAAGTATTTTACCATTGCCATGGTGTGAATGTGTTTCTTCCAAAATGCAGGTGTTGTCAATGTGGTAATATGAAAATGTAAAGCCTTTAAAAGATGATTAGTCCATAAGGGCTTCTCTCTTATGAATGGGATTAAAACCCTTATGAAAGAGGCTTCAAGCAGCATGTGGTTAGCTTGTCCTTCCTCTTGGTGTCATGTGAGGACACAGTATCCCCCCGGCTTTGGTGGATGCAGAAAAAAGGCACTATTTTTGAAGCAGGAAGCAGTTCTAACCTGACAATCAAACCTGCTGACATCTTGCTCTTGGATTTTCCACTCCCAGTAATTTCAAGAAAATACATTTCTGTTATTCATGAATTAACTCATCTTAGATATTTTGCAGCAGAAACAGACCAGACAAACATTATCTGTCATGATCCTTGTGTATGTTAGATGCTGTACGGCATGACTCAAGCCTCAGAGAATGAAGGCCTTACTACACTACTACTGGAATTCTAACTGGCAGGTATTTCTCAGTTGTCACTCCTTTTTGGGAATTGCCCCAGCTGAAGGATACCACCTCGCCATTAGTCACAAGCCCTTCCCAGTTCAGCACACATCCAAAGACTTATTAACGTGACTATCACATGATTAGCTCTTTTGCCTCAATTTGGACAAACATGAAGGGCAAGTCATGCTCCAGATCTCTCTATGCAGTGTTCCGAGAGTTCTTAAGACCAGAAAAGAGCACAACTATTTTCTTTACTCAAACTGACATTTCTTCCTTCATTTCCATAAACTCTAATCTTAAAACCACACTCTCATATTTCTCTTGCAATGTCATCCCATGCATGATGATGTCTGGAATTAGAGAAAAGACTTTCAATAAGAAAGAGTTGATACATTCAAGCATTGCTTAAGGGATGGGCATCCTCTTTCAAGAGCTCAGACCGCACAAACTTGGGTAAATGTTTATCCCTTTTGAGGAAACCAAAGCATCACTAGTTAAAATGTTTGCCATTAAACCGAGTTCCCTTTCTCAAAGATGGATTACTAATTACCCTCTGATTTAAATTTGTTTTTCTAAAGAGATTTTTTTAAGGAGGTAGTTTAGTGATTTGAAGTTATGAAACAATAGTTTTCTAAGCAACAATGAAATAATGATTGTAATTTTAAGTTAATAATTTGTTTTCTAGTGATTTGTAAATTTTCAGTAAGCTTGGTTAATTATGGTAAGAATTAGTACATTACAAACATATTATTTCTTATTTTGTGTTGTGAATTTTTCTAGGTGCTTTACATATGTATTTCAGTTGTATTTCAAAAAATCCTTATGAAAACAAAGCATATGTAATTATTCTTGTTTTGCAAATAAGATTGATAAAGTATCAGGGACTTCCTTATAACAAACAGCTGAGAAGGAAATCCTTTAGTATCAAACGCAGGTCCATAGAGTGTCTAAATGCACGCAAATAACTAATCTTTCTTGCTGGAAATACAATCTTATTAAACTTTCGGTAGACAAAACAAAATAAAATAAAACAGAATGTTTCTGAGAAATTTAAAACTCATATACCTAACACTTACTTTAGCTAGGCTTGAGTTTTGTTTTTACATTGGAGACAGCATGTGTCATTAAATCTGTGAATTTATTATAGGGTGTACTTATCTGATCTGATACAGTAAGAATGGACAGTAGTTCTTTTAAAAAAAGGAAAAAACAACACTTTACTTTGGTACCAAATATGCCTTTCTCTATTTGCTTATTTCAGTAGTCTTTAAAAAGGAAGACAAAGGCATAAATAAAATAATTAAAAATGATATTAGCCAATGTTGTTCAAACGCAGCCTGTAAAGGCACTGTTATTAGCATTTTAATATGTTGATCCAATTAATATTCACAAAAATCTTACCACTTTTTTTTTTTTTTTTTTTTTTTGAGACAGAGTTTCACTCTTGTTACCCAGGCTGGAGTGCAATGGCGCGATCTCGGCTCACCGCAACCTCCGCCTCCTGGGTTCAGGCAATTCTCCTGCCTCAGCCTCCTGAGTAGCTGGGATTACAGGCACGTGCTACCATGCCCAGCTAATTTTTTGTATTTTGGTAGAGACGGGGTTTCACCATGTTGACCAGGATGGTCTCGATCTCTTGACCTCGTGATCCACCCGCCTCGGCCTCCCAAAGTGCTGGGATTACAGGCGTGAGCCATCGAGCCGGGCCCACCACGAATTATTATCCCCTCTTACCAGATAATGTAACTGAGGCATGCAGATGTTAACTAATTCATCAAAACTTGCAAAACTATTTGCCAGAGTAGGGGATGAAGATACTTCAAAAACTAGAACACCAAGAAAATAATAAGGTGAAAAATGGGAAGAATAAATGACTTAAAAATAGTATGCTATTACCAAGCTTCTTATTCTCTGTCTCCTACACAATCTTTTCTATCCCCTTGTCTCTTTAGTTATATAATCCCTAGGTTTTACGTTGACTCCGTATATAACTGGAATGGAGCATTTCTATGTGAGGTAATTTAAGCACTTTGGAAAGTTGGGTACGTCCAAGTCACATTTTCTATTAATTTGACAGAGATATTTTTACCTTCAACCTAACTTTGTTAAATTAAGATATTATAGCTTAAAACCTATTATAAGACAGTGAAGCTGATTGAAATGGGTGCAAGTGAGTCCTATCCAGTGTGTGCTGCATATTCACCAAAGGTTAATAGAGTATTATGAGTCATTCTCTGATTTAAGGTCTTGCAGTCTAGGAAGAATACTTCATAAAGAAATCTTACTATTTTTAGAGCACATAAATGGGTGTAGGCATACAGAAAGAAAATTAAAATTTAAAGACTATCACTATGCTTAAATCTCAAATAGACATTAGCAATTTAGTGAGATAAGTACTGAAATAAACCAAAGTATAGAGTGCTAAGAACTCTCTTAGTGGAGACTCCTAACAGCATGAGTAACTGTTTTGAAAGAGAAAATGCCTGGTTGTGTCTTGGAAGTTAAGTAAATGCAGCAGGAATGGACTTCATAGAAAGAGAAAAACGTATAAGATGAGACGGAGGGATGAAAATATTTTGTGAGTTCAATAGGCTACAAGTGAGTCAGTATTGGGGGGGTTATGTTTCATGTGCATGAGAATTGCCTGTACATTTTCTGTTCTTCTCCGATTTTCATTTTTTTCTAAGGCAGTTCTGATTTGTTCAGGTTGTCAAAGTGTACAATCTTCTTCCCAGACTGTTGAAGCTAGAGGCGATCATATACTGAATTCTGAACCATGAAGACATGGTTTATACTGCACTTCCAAGAAAGTTAGGATTTTCATGATAAAAATGGCATGTTCAGTTGTCTTGTATCATTTTCATGTTATCCTTTGCCGTTCTTTTTTGATGGAAACATAAAAGAATTTTCTGGAAATGCATGTGCCATATTTTGACCTTGAAGAGAGAGACACATGGTAAGGTGTCTGGGGCAAATAGAAAGAGCCTGAGTCCTGGATGACTTCTTCACTGTGCTGCTGTCCTAAGGGTAATTCATGGATTATGAGTTAGGGGATAAAATGAAACATAAGGAGACAAGATTGGAGGAATTATTATTATGGATAGCTTTTAGATTAGTCTATGTGGCTTAACATGAGAGCCAAAGGAGTTTGCTAATTAAACCTCACAGCTATGTTTTCCACCCAATTACAAGCAGTGCTCCACCAGGGCAGGTGTCCCTGTGTGGTGAGCTGGAGAATCTGCCCTTAGAGCAGCAATGAAGACTGCTTGCTTCACATGAGCAGCTTACTTACAAGAAGAAGCATAGAACAATAAAGTTAAGCAGACACATTTAACCGTCAAGTGAGTCACACTCACTCCCATGGAGCAGAGTAAATAAAGGTATAGAGAGATGACAACGCCCAGAGTTACCCTAATTGCCCCCCCATTATGAAAGGAATAACAAGTGTAAGAAAAAATTATTTCTTTCCACCATACTATCAAGTCTACACTGCCTCCCTTAGAATTCACTATTACCTAAGAAAAATAAATTAAAAATCGCAGAAGTCATTATAGGTGGATTTCACTTACATGTGGCCATGCTAAATCCTGAGTCAACAAGTGGCAAATTACGACCAAGATATAGAGATATGCAGCTACAGAGAAGACGCATTAAAGGTTTTGGAATCTATTCTGCATGACAAGAAACTTTTAAACAATGTAAGAAAGTACAGCAGTAGATAAGACATTACTGTCTTCCTCCTCCCATGCTGCTACAACGAACAAAGAAAATGGAGTTGAGAATTGAGTGAGGATTATGGATTTCAGAAATATTTTAAAGGAATAACTGATATAACTGGGTCTCTTCTTTAAAATAAAGAATAGGAAAAGAAGTATTAAGAATGATCCACTAAATTTACTGTTTGGGTAACTGAAAGGAAATGAGTAAAGTCTGACTAGAAAAGAAGCAGATGGGAGTAGGAGGATGAATTTGGTTTCAGACATGTTGATTTTGACTAATTGTGGGTCAACCAAATTGTGGACTGATTCAAATCCAGCAGGCAACAATGAATACTGAACTGAAACCCAAGAGCAGAAATGGGCTAAACACATAGTTTGGAGACATCATCACAAAAGTTTTTAGGAGAAATGAGAATACGTGAGTTTATTAACAAAGAGTCACAGAACAGAGCAGAAAAGACTCAACATTTCAGAGGGAAGTTGAAAATGATAACAAGAATAACCTACCAAAGAGATAATAAGCAAACCCTGAAGACAGTGGTGTCAAGTAAATCATTATCATTTTTAGAAGGCATTCTGCAATGACAATGTGCAAAAAAGCCAGTAACAAGGACAGGGTGAATGAATGCTCTCCTTTTCCTTTGCATCAGTTGTGGCAATGGCAACCATCATCAAAGTAGCATTGGCAGAGATTACCCTGGGTGAGACTCTACAGCTGGCAAAGGTTGAGGAGTAAATGAGAGATGAAAAATTGACTCAGTGAATATGAGCCACTCTCTTAAGAAGCACACATCTAGATGTAAGGAGAGACACAGTGCAGTAGAGAGAATTTGAAAACCTACTTTTTGTTTTGGTTGTTGTTACTGCTATTGTGTTTATTTCAAAAATATGGGAACTGAGACTTTTTTTTTTTTTTTAAAGACGGGGTTTCTCCACGTTAGTCAGGCTGGTCTCGAACTTCCAACCTCAGGGGATCCACCCGCCTCGGCCTCAGGGGATCCACCCGCCTCGGCCTCCCAAAACGCTGGGATTACAGGCGTGAGCCACCCAGAAATGTTCATTAAAGAAGCTAAAAGGTAACAAATTTGTTGTGGATCCCTAGGTAGGAATGGTATCCAGAGCAGAGATGTACATTCTGAGAGACACACAGAGGAGACCACTGACAAAATACCAGGCATTTGGAAATATGAAACCGAATGCGAAATAAGATTATATTATTTCTCAATTTTTTCTGTGCCTCATCTTCCTTTGGTTTAAATGGAGATTTCCACTGATCGGTGGTGGCCAGGCCAATAATTCAGAGTTACATGTAACAATTCAGCAGCAAGAGGAAGGTGAATAATAGTGGCCACTCTAAAATGATTTAATATTCTAATAAAATCTCTAATCCTAATAAGTTAAGAAAAAAAGAATTTTCATATTCATATGGGGAGTTCTTTATTCATTATAAAATAGTTTTTTAATCTCAATTTTTTCTCTTTACTTCACACTTATCATTTTGTCATAATGAAGAATAGAATGACTGAATTAGAAGCCAACATTTTAAACACACTGAAGACATAGTGAATGAGAGATAATCAATTTTGACACTGATATTTGACAGGTATACTTGTATCATAAGCTAGTGGAGTTGTGAGTACTTCAACCCATTTCTCTAATATTGTGGCTGATGAGGACCATGCCAGTTCAGCATGGGTTTGATTTTCTTCAGTTTATAAAGGGCATCAGACCATTAATATCTAGTTTCAGAATACCTGAATATGAAATTAAATAATAGCATAGAAACACAAGACACTGCCTTGTATAACTTGAAATAGAAACAGGAATTCAAGTAATAAATAATGTATGGCAAGAAGCAAGTGGCAACAGGCAAGTGACATTTCCTGCCACATATTAGAGCCAAAAGAGTAATCTTCCTTCAGTGAATATAGTCAAATATGTGGGCAGCTTCAGACAGAACACATGTAGGAGTAAAAGAAAGAAGTACACTGCCTTGGCACCCATAAATCTCTGGCAACCAATAGTGTCACACTTGTCACTATATCCAGTGATCTAGTTTGGGGGGATACTTATGGTAGCCCTTTCAATGACACTAGTCAATTCATGTAACTCTCTCCACACTGGCTCTTTTATTTCCTCTACATTTTAGGTCATGGTTAAGAGCACGAGTTTTGGATTCCAGTAATATAATTTTAAAATTTGTATAGATATATGGTGTTTTGTCATTGAAATATTAAAACAACTGTGCAAAAACTTATACTCCATATACTTGTTACCTTAAAATCCCTTTGTGCCAGGAATGCTCTGTTTCAATAAATTATACCATGAGCATGTCCAGCTTAAGTTTCTATTTACTTGCCTTTTCTTTCCCTTAATCAGTTCTTAACCTTTCTCTCTTCATGAATAAGGCTTTTATATCCTCTCCATTGATTTCTTCAGAACTCTGCAGTGGCTCTTTTCTGTAGGCCAGAAATTGCTGTAGAAAATACTCAGTGGAGATAATGGGATCTCAGAGAAGTAAGGGCCACGTACAGTACTTAACTGCCATAGACAAGGGTGATAAGAAGAAGAACCAAGTTGTTAATCAAAAACTTTTGAGAAAGATGAGCCTTTGATATTGGATAATTTATCATTATGTCCCTAAGACTGAAATAGATGGGCTACCTACTAAATTATTACACAGTTTTTATAAGCAGAAGTGCCTTAGGTTTGTTGAACAGAGTATGAATTAAATCAACAAAATAAAAAGAAGTTTGAATTAAATCAACAAAATAAAAAATCCTGGTCTGTGTTAGGCTGTACTTGCCTATAAAGAAATACCTGAAACTCGATAATTTATAAAGAAAGAGGTAAAATTGGCTCATGGATCTGCAGGCTTTACAGAAAGCATGATGCTGGCTTCTGCTTGGCTTCTAGGGAGACCTCAGGGAACTTACAATCATTCTTGAAGGTGAAGGGAGAGCAAGCATGCCACATGGCAAAAGCAGGAGCAATAGAGAGAAAAGCTGGTTGCAGGGGTTGCAGGAGGGTTATTTATCTTTTAAATAACCAGATCTCATGATAACTCACTCACTGTCTCAAAGATAGCACCAAGCCTTGAGGGATTCACCCCCATGACCCAACCATCTCCTACCAGATCCCATCTTCAGAAATTCTCAAGCATTGGGGATTACAATTCAACATGGAATTTGGGCAGGGATAGATATCCAAACTATATCGTGGTCCCCCTAGAAATCTCAGAATTAAGCCAGATCAGAGATCCTGAGATGAAGGGAAGTCAGGTTCCCTGGAGAAAAGATTCTACTTAAGATCCAAAATTTTATGTTATAACTCTTAGCCATCTGCCAAAGCACCTGTGGCCATTTACCAGAGGTAGCTGTACATTAAACAATGAGAAGTGGCTGGGCACAGTGGCTCTTGTGTGTAATCCCAGCACTTTGGGAGACCGAGGCAAGTGGATCACCTGAAGTCAGGAGTTTGAGACCAGCCTGACAAATGTGATGAAACCCCATCTTTACTCAAAATACAATAATTAGCTACACATAGTTGTGGGCACCTGTAATCCCAGCTTCTGGGAGGCTGAGGCAGGAGAATTGCTTGACCCCGGGAGGCAGAGTTTGCCGCGAGTGGAGATTACGTCACTCCAGACTGGGCAACAGAGTGAGACTCCATCTCAAAAAATAATAATAATAAAGAATGAGAAATAACTAGATATTCAGAGAGTAGAGGACATGTCTTTTAATTGTCCTTAATATCTGAGATGCAACATGTCATGATGGTGCACCAATTAGATCAAGAACTCAGGGAGAACTAATGATTAATAGAGTTTAGCTAAAATCTCTCTCAGAAAGGGACCAATAGGCACTTGAAACCACTCTGTGGTTATTTTCTCATCTCTGGAATACAAAGCTGCAATAGAAATACCTGGCAATGACAAGGTCTAAATGGATTCTCTGGCCTTGTGAGTTGATGGCTATTACGTCAGGAAAGATCAACTGGAAGTTCCTATTTCTGCCTTCACTTTCCAAAACAGTAAACCACATACATATGGCATTCTTGGAGAGCTTGCAGAGAAGAGTGCCATCACCAAAGACTTGACAGACACAGCAGTGATTATTCCTTCCATATTTCCATCTAACTTTCTCATTATGAGTGTGCAAAAGACTGATTGATATATGAAAATTATTTCAACTTAATTAGATGTTGGCTCCAGCTGCAATTTCTTTCCAGATATAGATTATCTGCTTTTGCACATCAAAGTATATTTTCGCATCTGATAAACAGTTTTGAGCAGTGAGTTCATTTTTTTATACATGTATTAATAAGCACTACCAAAGTTATTCATACACTTTCATGATCCTATCTCAAGGATTTATCCATTCTCCATCCCTATTTCATAATTGTTTCTTCATGAATCTTGATGGCCTCTTCATTCCACAGAACATCACACTGGTCCACTTCATTGATGATATCACCCTGAATAGACTAGTTAAATAGGAAATAATGATTGCTCCTGAGACCTTACTAAGGTACATGTATGCTAAAATGTGGAAAAAATAAATTTCATCATAATTTATTTTCCCAATACCTCCATAAAATTCCTAACAGTCTAGTTTTCTAGTGTATGTGAAGACATCCATTCAAAGACATCTGCATCTAGCCACTCCTACAAATTAGAGATAAATGCAAAGCCTGGTGGGCCTCTTTAGAGCTAGGGGGTAAATTATACATAATTTTCCCTTTTTATTCCACCCACTTCCTGAGTAAAATGAAAGGCTGACAGTTCTGAATGGAACTCAGAGGAAAATAATTCTCTTAAATAGGTGCAAGCTACTCCAACACTTAGGCCATATGACTGAAATAATTTAACGTTGACTGATGTATCAGTAGCCAGAAGAGATGCTGTATGGAGCCTTTAGGATTTTGAAGCAAAGCTCTGCCATCTTCTGAAACAAATTCTTTCTTTCTTTGTTTTCATTATTAAAAACATCTAGCTTGTTATCAGGCTCTAGTAGAGACTGACCACCTGACCACAGGCCAAAAGTTACCGTAAAAACTGAACTACCTGTTATGAACTGTGTTGTTATCTGACCTATCAGTTTAAAAATTGTAGTGTGCACATAAGTATTCCCATCATGTGGAAGCAGTGTACTTAATATCAGGCTAGAAGAGGACCTGGAGGTACAAGTAAGCTGAATAAACGTGTAGCTCAAATTGTCATAGCTCTCATTACTTTTACATTTCTTCATTTCTCAATTTTTACTATACACTCTTGGAAATCTACAGGAATTCAGTTACACTCTCCAAATGGTTATAATCAACATGTATGCCCAAAAGCAGACAGCCGCATCACTACTGTTCCACTCTTGGGTGTTGTTAAAAAACAGTGGTGAGTAAAAATGCTTCCAGTGGGGAGCATAGACCTTGAGAAGTCTCTGTTGTTGTCCATTTATTTCAGAAAAAAAAAATACCTGAAGTATGAGTTGTTAAAAATTCACAAACAATAATTAATAATTTGGCTAGATGATTAGAATTTCAGAATATACAGAATTATAATACTGATTACAAAAATGTTTGGGGAAGAGATATGAAATTATCTGTGTCTCATATGAATGCTTGCTAACTCTTAGCCTCAGTAAAGGAAGACCTTAATAAGTAGATGAACAAAATGCTCTAATCTGTGACTGTCAACTAGCTACCTTTGCCATTACCCAATGAACTAATTGGCCATATATGCAAGGAAGGTGCTTGATGTTGGCTTAGCATATGTATTTGGTAAATACTCAATTATGACAAAAGTTAGCGTGTTTTGGGCCCTTCAGGATGCTTCAAACATATTAGGAAGCATGATTTTGCTGTTGTCATTATTTGTAAGTAACTGTGATTAAGACAGTTTATATAAATGCTAACTTAACAAAATATGAACAAATTCTAGGTTGTACTTTGTCAATTTAGTTAAACTGAGACCCATATTTCCCCAAATCTCCTTTTCTATGTAGGCTCAGGTTAGATTAGGCCACAGAGGAGTTTGAATGGTATTTCAAAGGAAAAAATTAAAGTACCAACCATTACTCTCAATGTCTTTTGTAATCATATATGTTTAGGAACAAATGCAGTGTTATCTGGCAGTTCTGGTTTGTCCTCACTCACCTCCTCTCTTTGTCTATCTATTCTTCTCAACAGTTGGTTTTGCTGGCTAACAGCTGCCTCAGGCCATTTGGCAAAATATTATCTGCAGTTCCATAGAAGTAGTAGATATGTTAATATAGCAGCTTTCCAAAGACCACTCTGGGAATCATAACTTGGTGGAATATAGCTAAATAAATACTGAGAAGAAAATGTGTAACACTTAGTGCTTATATTAGAAAAGGTCAGAAGATAACCCATATTTCTATCCCAAGAAATAACAAAAAAGGTTGAAAGAAACCAAAGCAGCCAAAGGAAGGAGATAACAAAGAAAAGCAGGAATCAAAAAATTGGAAAGAAAAAACTGTGGGAAAAAATCAATACAATAAAGTATTCCAGTTCTTTAAATGAATCAGTACAGTTGTTAAAACTCTAAATGATCTGACAAAAATTAAAAAAAAAAAAAAANAAAAAAAAAAAAAAAGAAAGCAACCAATATCCAGGATGGAAACTACAGATCCTGCTGTCATTTAAAAATTAATAAGGGAATACAACATTATGCACATAGATTCAACTTTATGCTCGTAGATTCAACAACTTAAAATAAATAAACTAATTTATTGTAAGCCACAAACTAACATGACTTTGTCAAGAGTGTATAGATAATCTGAATAATCCAGTAGCCATTACATAAATTGAATGTGTAACTAAAAACTCCCCCTTAAAATATGTCTATAGATCCAAGTGGTGTCGCTAATAAATTTTGTCAAATGTTGAAAGAAGAATTAACCTCCAATTTATAGAATCTATTTCATGAAAAGAAAGAGGGGAAAACATTTCCCAACTTATTTTTATGAAACCAGTATTACCTTCATATAAAAGCCAAAAACAGTACAAATAAATAATTATTAAAAAGGAATAGATAAGTATAAACCAATATATCTCATGAAACTAAGAATGAAAATCATTTAAAAAAAAGTAAATGGAATTCAATAATGCAAAAAAATATATATATGCAATGATCAAATGGAATTTTTTCCAGGTATGCAAGCCTTATTCAACATTTACAAGTAATGAATCAAATTTACCACATCAACAGTCTAAAAAAGAAAAATTACGTGCTCATATAAATGGTCAAAGAAAAAAAGCATTTGACAAAATCCAAATCTACTCATGACAAAACTCTCAACAAGTTAAAAATAAAATAGAACAGCTTCAACTTAAGAAAGACATCTACAAACTATCTATGAATAATATTATACTTACTGGAGAAAGTCTGAAGTCTTTCTCCTAAGATGAAGAATAAGGCAAGTATATCTGGTCCCAGGACTTATTCAACGTATAGCATTGGATGCTCTAACTAGTGAAATAAGACAAGGGAAGGGGAGGGGAGAGAGAGAGAAGAAAGAAAGAGAAAGGAAGAAAGAAGAAAAGAGGGAAGGAAGGAAGAAAGGAAGGAAGGAAGGGGCACAGGGATTGAAAAGGAAAAAAGAAAATGGTCCTTATTTGCAAGTTATCTATGTATGAAATCCCAAGGAAACTACAAAAAGAAATGCAAAAAACAAAATATTTCTATAACTAATTAGTAATTTTAACAACGTCATAGAATATAGAATCAACACAAAAATCAACATGAGGAAAATAAAACTTAAAAATAAAATATTAGCATAAGGAAAATGAAATATCTAGGTCTAAATTTGATAGAAATATGTACATGTATGCTGAGAATGCTAATTATAAAATGCTAGTTAATGTAATCAATGAAGAACTAAGTAAATGAAGACACATTTTGTTTACGAATTGAAAATTCAATACAGTAAAGTTGTCAGTTTTATCCAATGGACCCACAGGGTTAGTGCAAATGCCATCAAAATCTCAATAATGTTTATTGTAGAGACAGAATAGCTTATTCTTATGTTTATATACAAAGGTAAAGGACCTAGGGAAGCTAAAATGATTTTGAAAAAGAAGACGGCAGAAGAAATTATTTTAGCCATATTAAGGCAAACTGTATAGCTATGCTAATCTATACAGCATAATACTGGTGGAGAGATAGAATGATAAATCAGTGAAACAAAATAAAGAATACAAATAGACCCACACAAATATGCTAAACCCAATTTTTGACAAAAGTGAATGCTAAAGCAATTTCAAAGAAGAATCCTTTCAACAAATGGTCCTGTAGCAAGTGGATTTACGTAGGGGAAAAAAAAAATAGCATCAGCCTAAACCTCACACTTATGCAAAAATTAAGTCAGAATTAATCATAAACTTAGATGTAAAATGCAGAACGATATAATTAGAAAAAAAATTAAAAATCTTCCACTATATAAAGCTAGGCACAATTTCTAGCCTTGACACCAGACGCTTTAGTCATAAAAGTAAATTTGATAAATTAGAACTCATCTTTTTTTTAAATTGCTTTGCAAAAGATTTGGATATGGGGATGAAAGGACAAACTGGGGAAAATGCAAATCACATATCCGGTGAAAGATTGGTATCTAAAATATATACTCTCAAAACTCAATAGAAAACAAAAATTGAAAATGGGCAAAAGATATGGATAGACATTTCAACAAAGAAAATATGCAGATGGGAAATATGAACATAAAAAATTCAACACCATTAACCATTGTGGAAATGCACATTAAAACCACAATAAGATATCTTTACTGACTCAGCTGAATGGCTATAATTAAAAAAAAATATGACAATACTAATTGCTGGCAAGGACATGTAGGAAATAAATAACTCATTCATTGCTGCCAGGGAATGTAAAATGGAACAGTCACTCTGGAAAAGAGTTTGGCCATTTTTAATAAAACTAAACATACATTTCCATTTGTCTTACTAATTATACTCTTAGACATTTATTCTAGAATAAACAAAATGTTAGGGTCACAGACAAACACAGATGTACCCAAATATTCATGGCAGCTTTTTTGTAATAGTAAAAAACTGAAAACAAAACAAAACAAAAAAACAGGTGTCTTCAAGGATGAATGGTTAAGCAAACTGTGGTATTTCCATACCATGAAGCTCAGCAGTAAAAAAGAACACTTGGATGAAGCTGAAGGTAAATAAATAGTGAAAAAGCTCAATCTCAAAATGTTGCATGTTGTATAAATACATTTATGTAATATTCTTGAAATGTAAAAATACAGAAATGGATAACAGATTCATGGATGCCTGGATGAGAAACAGAAGAGCAGTCGATGTTGCTTTAAAAGGGCCATAGGAGAGGTCTTTGTGGTAATAAAATTGTTCAGTATCTTGACTGTTTCAATGTCAATATACTCGTTGTAATATTGTACTATTAATGTTCTTATCTATTGTATTCCTATCTCTGTTGTAATATCAATGTCTTAAGATTCTTCTATGCGAAGGGAGTGCCCTTGGTAAGAGTACACAGGATATATCCTTATGGTTTCTTACAACTACTTGAAAGTTTTTTTTTAAGTATAATTTATATTAAATTTAATTAACTTGATTTAAGAACTCTACACTATTGATTATTCTCCTGCACCACTAGTGTTCAACTTGGTTATCCTTCTATATCACTACTTGTTCACATTTTTTTTCCTTTTTTCTTTTTCTTTTTTTTTCCCCCATTTATTTATTTTATTGCATTTTAGGTTTTGGGGTACATGTGAAGAACATGCAAAATTGTTGCATAGGAACACACATGGCAGTGTGATTTGCTGCCTTCCTCCCCATCACCTACATCTGGCATTTCTCCCCCTGCTATCTCTCCCCAGCTTCCCACCCCCCACCGTCCCTCCCCTATTTCCCCCCAAATGACCCCAGTGTGTATTGCTCCCCTCCCTGTGTCCATGTGTTCTCATTGTTCAACACCCGCCTATGAGTTTTATTCATCTCTCCAACTCCTATATCCCTGAGTACTCCAAGATTCTGTCCTCAAGACTCTTATCTTTTTATTCACAGTTAGTCTACTCTGGTACTAAACAATAAATATTATCTCTGTGCTGAGTCTCACATTTGATATATAATTCTTCAACCTCTGCATTCCAAAGACTTGAATCCAACCGCCTGTTTTCACCTGAATGTTTATGAGGCATCATAAATATATTTCTAATATAGATCTCCTGATCTTTCCTCCAAAATGTCTTCCAATACTCTCTCCTATTTCAGTAAAAGGCATTGTAGTTTTCTAGTTGAGTTGCTGATGCCAGAAATCTCTTATTTATCTTCTAATCTTTTTTTTACTCATTCTTTTCTGGAATACAATCAATTAACAATTTATCTTATGTCTTTAAAAGACTTCAAATATCTTGCCACTTCTTACTACATTCAGTGCTACCATTTTGCTTGACTCACCATTATTCAGATTCTTAGAATAACTTTCAAAGGTTTTTTTTTTTTTTGGTTCATTTCTGCTTTCTTCTGCCATTTTGTTGCAACCCACAGTCTATCTTGGTACAGGAACAATAATAATCATTTACTTAATTAAGAAGCTTCAAAAGTTGCATTTTATCTGACATTACTCTACCTTTGTTCCTCTACCTCTTGTATACATCGCCATTCAATAAGCCACACGTTTTCCTTACTTCTCTAATTCTTAAGTATATCTTTCCCTCCCACCAGAGTTAAAACAGTGTGGAGGCAGAAGTTTTGACTATTTTGTTTCCTAACAAACTCCTACTGCAAGAACCTTCCTTAACACATGGTAGACATTTGATAAATATGTGTTAAGTGCAGGAATAAAAAATGAATTTACAAAATATACAGTTAATAAGACTTGAAATTACATGAATGTAGAATATAAGTGAGACTAATAATTTTATATGACACAAATTTCTTCTGTGAGTGACTGAGAATTGATGATTACATGAAATGAGAAACTATGTAACACTAGTTTAATCAGGGGTCAAAAGAAGATGCTTTTTTAATATGTTGGGTTTTGAAAAAAAAAATATTAATGAATTAACATTGAATTAGCAATTGAAATTTAATATAAGAAGGAAAGCTAGCCTAACACATGGATTAGCAAATGGGCAGGTCATTTCTGAATTTCTTAAAACATAAGTTAAACATTTATTTTTTCTGCTGTTATTTCCTGCATAATGCCCATATGGTAGGACAGATTTTAACCCAATTTGTGGTTATATTTCGAATGGTTACTTAAAATGTAGGCGTTGTAGTTTTGCGGATACTTACCTTGGAGCTTAAGGAAAACCTTAAATGTCTTTCCAGCCTTCCTCAAGGGCAGGTAGAACTGACAAATATCTCTAGAAGTTCATTTTGACTATTGAATGGTAGAGACGTGCCAATATATGCCTACATACTATGGATAAATAAAACACATAGTGTTGTAAAATAGGGTCCCTAAATGAAAATAACACTGACAGGTGTTTCAAATCACAAGTTCTGATATGCAACGGGGCCTGTTTTCTCATGGAAAGTTCTAAAGGTGTGTTCCAGGATGAAGAGCAGCAGGATTTATCTACATTTATTAATGATCCTCCCAATAGAGCAGCCAGCAATTTAATAGAATGGTTTGAAAAAAGTAATAATTAATTTATAGCTTATAGAGTTGAAGAAGCAGCTATCACAATAATTAACTTTGAATGTCAACACTTGTCCACAGATTTTAGTTGAGTACCATACCTCAAAGTCTGAACACATTGCCTCTGTTTGGTTTCGCTGCCACCGACTGAACAGTAATGACTTTGTTGATGTTCAGAGGAATAACAGGTGGGATTTTGGTACATTATATTTCAGAACAACTATGATTAGGCATTATTCAACAAAAATCTGTTCTTTTTTTAACCTGCCTAAGAAAGGTCTTTAGTCTGAACTTCCAACATTTACGGCATTGATAAACCCAGGCTGTGGGCACACTTCCTAGCCACCCACATAACCTTTCTTGAATTTGACATTTTAATGTTTTATGAAGATTTAACATCAATACAATTTGATCACCTACTTACATTTAATCAGAAACAACATTGAATTATTGTAACACTCTAGCACTTTTTCTATAAAACCAGTGTCTATCTGGACTATATTCTCTTTTCTTTATGGTAGACAGAAAAAAGTAAGACAAATAAGATTTAGTGACAATAAATAATGAAATGAATATAAACAATGGAAGCACTAGAAAATGTAGGTATTTCTCACTAACAAAATTAAAATAAAGCTAGTTATATGCCTTATAGCAATAATTTTGGTAAGATAGACAATGGAATTTATTAGATCCAATTGCAAGAGAGTAGTCTTAGAGAAAACAATTCAAATTTAGTGTGTAGGATTTTTCTTCTCTCTAAATGTTTAACTTATCAGTTATGCTCTGTTAAGAATATGACTCCTCTTGAAATTGTTTGATCGTTATACTTCTACTTTATGGTGCATAATGTGAGGCAGAAATTAGTGGGTCCTTCACAAATGACACAGAATAAAGAATAATTTAAAGGACTGTCCTATCAAAAAATGTAGTGTTTAATTTTGTGGTGCTGCTTGATTGAAATTGTTGACTTGGTTCAGAGTTTATATTGCATAATTTAGCTCCTTTTAATTTTAAAATTATTGACACAATGATTATCATTCAATGCTATAGCTTCTCACTTGCCATTATAAGCTAGGAGTCTGGAATACAGTCAACATTGGGCAATAATAATATTAATTTTAGCTATACTTTTATAGAAAAAAATATATATACTGTTTCTGAAACAGAAATTTCTTGGCATTACTATGTCGTGGATATCAGAAAACCTGGACCTATATCTTCATTTTGCCTTTATGCATATGGGTAAACTTGAGCAGATTACATAATCTTTCTGGTATTCATTTGCTTACACTATCTTAAAGATTACCTCCAGCACTCAAAATAATTCTGATCATATACACAATCTTCTGATGACAAGAATCATTCAGACTCTATATTGACTTTCATTTAATATCAGTACTGACTTTTATAGTCACTGGGGAATACTAAATGTTTAAATATGACACAAAGAAGAAATGTGTAGGCACATGTTTATTTTAGACTACAACCGGATGTGATACTATACTGAAGATGCTCTCCCATCTTCATTTTATCCTGTTATTTCTCTATTTCCTCTCCAAACTTTCTGTTGCATGGTGGGCTCCCAATGCCTCAAAAGGGGAGTCGGATACAGCCCAGAGAAGGAAAATGTGTTATTCTTGCCTTGTCTTTGAGTTTTCAAAACCTAAACCTTGTAGTGATGAGGTGAGAGAGGGAGAAATTAGAAAATTTGGAATCTAAACAAATTGTTTCAGAGAAACAAAAAACAACATTACTTTTCTGGGCTGGAGTTACCATGTGAACTAAGAAAGAGACCACTATACTGGTCTAAGAATAGGATTGTATGTCATATTTCCTGGTCAGAGACCTAGGAAGTCATTCAGAAACCAAAGAAGAAATGAGATATGCAATGTAACTCAGTAGATGAAGTTATAGTGCAATCAGTAAAATTCCTGTGCCCTATAACAGCAAGGAAAAAACAAACATATCTGTTGGATATATTGTCCTCTGCCACACAACGGCAACTGCTAGTTATACACAGAATTGTAAGAGGTTTTTATTATATCTTTAAGATGATGTCTTCTCCTTTTACTCTTGTGTAGGATCACTTAGCCAAGTTCTGTTTCCTTGCCCCAGTTGACTTTGCACTTGTCATGAGACTTGCTTTGACTCATGGAATGTTGACAGGAATATGTACTTGTTCTTCTTCTCCTTATGCCTGTTACAAAAAGACCAGTTTCCAAGATTCTTTAGCCTGAATCCTGGAATGGAGAAGACCTGACCTGGTTTGTAGCCTGCAACTAAATTTAGCTAAACACAGTCAAGCCAGGCCAAAGCACAGCCAAAATACAGGCTACTGGGTAACACATTTTGTTGTTGTAATGTACTGCTGAAATTTTGGTGGTGTTTAATCACAGCAAAAATTAATCACTACAGTGACAGAAGATATGCTGATTGTATTAATTGCTAACCACGAAGAAAAATTTTAATTTTAATTTTAATTTTAGAATTCAACTTATGCCCACCAAAACAAACAGAATGCTCTAAAATCTCTTTGGGATTTAGAAAGTATATTGGAAATTGGATAGTGAAAATATCCCAGTTGATCAAAGTTAAGTTTTTTCCATCCAACTGAGAGAGAGTGTTAAGTGAACAGAAGAGATAAACATGGAGATTAAAGAAAACTGGACATTTAACATCTTTAGAGATTCATTGTTCAATTTAATAGCTGCTAGCAACATGTGACTATTTAAATAAATTGCAATTAAATAAAGCTAAAAGTTCAATTTCTCAATCACACTAGCTGTGTTTCAAATCTTAATAGCCATATATCGTTATTGACTATCTTAATAAAGAGGGCATATTATAAACTATTCTTCTCATCACAGAGAAGGTTTTATGGGACAGTAGTGGGACAGTTGTATGGGACACAGGTATTGGTAATTTAGGCTTGTCATAGCAGATAAATAAGATAAAATGATAATACTTATGTTCTCATGTTGGGCAGAAAGAGGAGATTATCAAAGGTTGTATTATTATTTGTAAATATTCACTTTTGCCTCCCTCTCTATTAACGTAGGCCTTGGTCCTATAAGTTGTTTGGTCATATACATATGAGTACCATTGTCGTGTATCATGCTTGGGCAGAAGCTTTAAATGTAACTACATTGTTCTCCCCTCTTCTTTGCTCTTCCCCTTTGATGTAAAATGAGTACGTCTCAGAAAGGAGCTGCTTCTTATTCCAGGTTCAAGAATTAGGTGGCAGGTGGAGCAAAAACAGGCTAGAGCATACCTACAACAAGAACAGATCCAGAGCCAATTTGCAATCCTCATACAATGTGAGAAATAACATTGCTTGTAAATCACTGAATTTTGAATTATTGTATTCCCCCTGCAAATCTAATGACTATGAAGTTGATTTAAAGAAAAGGGAATTTTCAGTATACAAAACAAAAGTCTAATCTGTTGAGTTTGAGCTGATAGCAAAATGCTCTAGGGAAGATTCCCAGTAGGATATTTGTAGATATTGGGTTCTGGAACGGGGAAGGAAGGTTAAGGCAGGTGATATAACATTTGTACACCAACTGCATAGAGACAAATATTGAATCTTGGGAATAGATGCTGTTATCCAGGTAGAATTCACAGTATAGAAAAAAATTTAAAATAAAATATTGTTATAGTGGATGCATTTTAAGTTATTTTATAAACTTCAAGGTATATATTCACCTTTCTTTAGATAAAAGGTTATAATAATTGCAATTTGGAAAAGTGCCTCATCCTCTGACCTGGATTCAATAGTTTTGGCTTTATTTAAAACTCCAGAGGTGGGTTTTCTCTGAGTAAACCAATCAGAATAGCTCATCCTCCTACACACAATAGTCACTTCAGGATGAGTGTATCATACCTCATAATCAATAAGACATGAGAAAGTATGTGTGACACTTCAGGGCAATACATTTCTTTTCAATATGAATAGGAATATATTCTTTTCTCCTGGTTGGCATAGTGTGATTATGTGAGATTTACAAGGTTTAAGCAGATTTTTTGAGGATGCAGGAGTAGGAATTACCTATGTAGAACCTAAAATGGAAATGAACACCAGAATGGAAACGAGCAAATGATGAAGAAAGGCACAAAACAAGACAATAATCAGGATGCTTGATGGCATTGTTTCAGAACTGTATAAAACCTTATATGATCCAGTACATGTACTCTAGTAACTGAGTCAGTTTGATTTGGGTTTTCCATGTGATGTAACAAAGTCTTATCAGGTATACATAAAACTCACACATGCTTAAAATAAACAAAAGATACATGTTATTAAGCCTTGAAATTATGCACAACAGGAAACAAAGTGAAAACAGAAAAACTAAAGTCATGGAAGAGTGTTTCAAGAAAAGGAAGAATCACTAGTTCAGATGTTACTCAAAAATACAGTAAACAGGAACCATGACATTTACAAAGTTTTCAACGAAACTAGTAGCAGAAAAATATAGAATAAAGCAGGCTAAATGATATAGTGGAGATAAAAGAGAGGTTTCCATACTTTGAAGAATAACTGGGGAATTTTGAATAGACATGGTATTTTTATTTTAAATGTTTACGGTAAATAATAGTTGTACATATTTATGGGGTACATGTGAAATTTTGACAGAAGCATACAATATGTCATGATTAAATCAGTGTAATTGGGATGTGCACTGTCTCAAGCATTCATCATTTGTGTTAGCACTAGTCCAATTCCATTCATCTAGTTTTTTTGAAATAAAAAAGAAACTTTTATTAACTGTGATTGCCCTATTGTGCAACAAACAGTAGATATTATTCCTTCTATGCAACTACATTTTTGTGCCCATTAACCAACGCTTCTTTCCTCCCACTCCTCACTATTCTTCCCAGTCTCTTGTAGCCATCATTCTGCTATCTCCATAAGAACATTTTTTAGCTCCCACATATGAGGGAGAACAAGTCTTTCTTTCAGTGCCTGGCTTATTTCACTGAACATAATGTACTCCAGTTCCATTCATGTTGTTGCAAATAACAGGATTTCATTATTTTTATGGCTAAAAAATATTCCTTTGTATATATGTAATCACATTTTCTTTATCCATTCATCCATTGATGGACACTCAGATTAATTCAGTAACTTCATTATTGTGAATAGTGCTGCAATAAACATACACTTATTCTAGAAGTAAAGGTGGACAAATCTTACAAAGAAATTTGCTATAAAAGAGGAAAGACAGGTAAAGTAGAAGGTGTAGTATTTAATGAACTTGAGGCAAGCACTTTATGCTGTGCTTTTGTAATCTGTGTTTTTTAAGTTTTCATACATATGATCATTTTTAAAAGCTGTTATGAACCATATAATGATGTGTTGGTCAGTGACGGACTGCACTTACAATGTTGCTCCCAGAAGATTATAAAAGGAGCTGAAAAATCCCTATCAACTAGTAACATAATAGCTGTCATATGACCACAGCCCAATGCATTACTCAAGTGTTTGTGGTGATGCTAGTGAACACAGATCTACTAGGCTGACATGCATATGAAAGTGTAAGGCTGAGTGTGGTGGCTCACAGTTTGGGAAGCCGAGAAGGGCAGAATACTTGAGGTCAGGGGTTCGAGACAAGCCTGGCCAACACGGCACAAGAATGGCACGAGGCGGAGATTGTAGTTAGTCAAGATCGTGCCACTGCACTCTAGCCTGGGTGACAGAGTGAGACTCCACCTCAAAAAGAAAAAGTAAAAGAAAGTATAGAACTTATAGCACATACAATTATGTACAGTACATAATACTGATACTGAAAAAAAACAACTGTGTGTTTATGATTTTACTTTTTATACTACATTTTTATTGATATTTCAGTGTGTGTCTTTTACTTATTTTAAAAAGTAAACTGTAAAAGAGGTTAGGGCAGGTCATTCAGGAGGTATTGCAGAAAAAGTCATTGTTATCATCGGAGATGACAGCTCCACATGTTATTGCTGCTGAAGAACTTCCAGTGAGACAAGATGTGGAGGTGGAAGACAGTGATATTGAAGATCCTGAACCTGTGTAGGCCTAGGCTAATGTGTGTTTTTGTCTTGGTTTTTAACAAAATCTTTTTAACATTTTTTTTAATGAAAAATTTTGAAAATGGAAAAACACCAATAGAATAAGGACATTTAAATCATACTTTTGTACGCTGCAAAGTGTGTGATTTAAGCTGTTATCATAAAAGAGTCAATTTTTTTTTAAAGTTTATAAAGTAAAAAAGTTACAATAAGTTATTTTTTATTGAGAAAATGATTTTTAAGAAATTTGGTATAGCATAAAGGTGCAGTGTTAATGGTGCAGTGTACAGTAATGCCCCAGGTCTCATCAGTCACTCACTGACTCCCCAAGGGAAACTTCCAGTCCTACAAACTGTTCATGAAAAGTGCCTCATTCAAGTGTACCATTTTTATCTTTTAAACCATATTTTTACTGTATCTGTTCTATGTTTAGATACACAAAGACTTACCATTGTGTTACAATTGCCTACATTATATAGTATTGTAATATGCTGTACAGGCTTGTACCCTAGGAGTAATAGACCACATTTTGTAGCTCAAGTGTGCAGTGGGCTAAACCATCTAGGTCTGTGTAAATACACTCTATGATGTTGACATGATTTGGCTGTGCTGCATCCAAATCTCATCTTGAATTTCCACCTGTTGTGGCAGGGATCCCGTGGGGGATAATTGAACCACGGGGGCAGGGTTTGTCCATGCTCTTCTCATAATACAGAAAAAATCTCATGAGATCTGATGGTTTTAAAATGGGAGTTTTCTTCTCTTGTTTGTTGCTATGTGAGACATGCCTTTCACCTTCTGCCATGATTGTGAGGCCTCCCTAGCCATGTGGAACTATGATTCCAATAAATCTCTCTCTCTCTTTTTTTGTTTTTTTTTTTTTTTGTAAATTGCCCAGTCTCAGGTATGTCTTTATCAGTAGCGTGAAGACAGACCAATACAGATGTTCACAGAATGACAAAATTGCTTACTCATGCATCTTTCAGAGCACATCCCTGTCATTTTGCAAGTCATGTATATGATAACATGTCAATGTAAATAGACAAACTGAAAATATATGAGAGATTTACAATAATGAAAAGGATCGACATCACTAGGAAGGTGGGTGAAAAGGGTGGCAAAGCCTCAGACAGAAGGAAAGATTCTCCTTTAATTATGAAAAGAGGAAGAGGGGAAAAAATGACCAGAGAAAGGCAACTTTCTAAATGTGGTATTAAGAAGTCAAAACAGAGCATATGGAAAACAGCACTGAGGGCTTGTTTAGTATTGGGAAAAAAGGATTTATATTGTGTTGTATAATATTAGATTGTGTGTTTGTGGGTCTTATTTGGATGTGGTAGTCAGCCAGAGTAATAGTAGAATTTATTGCAGAAAGGATTAATTTATTCTAGGTACTGCACTCCTCAGTAAATGAGAGGGAGTTATAATATACTTAGTAAAATAATAGCGACTAAAATTGTGCTGTTGGAGGAAGAGGAACAGCCAGATGGCATAATGCTCAAAGGAACAGATGCTTTTAACATGAGGGTGGAGCAGCAATGATCCTGAAACTGCATTTGGGAGTGAATTGGATGTAATCTCTGCTTCCTAACACTAATGTAGGTGGGGTGCAAGATAATGAGGAAGCTGTAATAGGAGTTATACTCTTAGCAGATAGCCACATTTTACTTAGTGCATTGAGATAAGGGCAAAATACAGGGAAAATATTTAGGTTACAGGAGAGATATTTTAGCTGAGAATGTGAGTTCCAGAAAGCAGGATGACACATTTTGGAAAAAAAGAAAGACAATGTGAGAAAGAGCTGGGATAAAGGCAATAAATACTTTGTATATAACGAAAATCACTGAAGTGTTTACTTTCAAGAAGTTAGTTTTAAGCAGGTGAATTACATTTCAATTAAAATATTTTTTTAAAAAATTAAGAGGACTAAAGATGCCATCATGAATATTGATACCAAGTGGGAGAAATTATCTGAAAAAATTGTTTCAAAGGAATTAATTCCATCCAAAACCTGCAGAAGAAAGTTTGTAGGAGAAAGATTTGCAGGAGAGACTGTTCACTCTCTCTGTAGTGCTGGATCAGCTGGCTGATAGGGAAGCTTTGAACACTGAAAAGCACATTACCATG
This sequence comes from Cebus imitator, assembly GCF_001604975.1. NCBI lineage: Eukaryota > Metazoa > Chordata > Mammalia > Primates > Cebidae > Cebus > Cebus imitator. The sequence goes on from NW_016107448.1 coordinate 1,174,009, forward strand.
GGCCACAAAATAAAAAATTCTGAAGGAGGACAAAAGAAATAAGGAATCAGACACACACAAATGAAATTACAACAACAACAAAAAAAGTACATGGATGTTTCTAGGAGCTTTATTCACAATTGTGAGAATCTGAAAACAACCTAGATGTCCTTCAATACGTGAATGGATACATAAACTGTGGTACATTCAGACAATGGAATATTATTTAGGGCTAAAGAGAAATGTGCTCTCAAACCAAAAAAGGCAGAACAAAAACAAATGTATGTTACTAAGTGAAAGAAGTGAATCTGAAAATGTTATGTACTGTTTGGCTCCAATAATGTGACATTCTGGAAAAGGTAAAACTATGGAGATATTAAAAAGTAAGTGGCAGCCAGATGTTAGGGGAGGGGCTGTAGGAGGGATGAATGGAAAAATTACAGAGGATTTTTGGGTAGCGAAAACATTCTGAATGATACTATAATAATGGGAACATGACATAATAACATTTGTCTATAACCCATAGAATATACAACACCAAGTGTGAATAATGGAAACTATAGACATTGATGATGATGTGGCAAATTACGTTCATCAATTGCAGCAAATACACTACTTTGGTGGGGGATACTTATAATAGGAAAGGCTATTCATGTGTTGGGGACAAGAGATATGTGATATGTGTCTATCTTCCTTTGAATTCTGCTGTGAAACAAAAACTGCTCTAAATAATGGTCTTAAAACATGTATTTGTATAACATCATTATTTCCCAATGGGTAGGTATACTCTTGCTCTGCAAAAACAGAGCAGATGTTGTACATCATATGAAATGCGTAAGTCTGTAACTTTCTGTCTTTTGTTCTGGCATAAATTTTTACTGTTCCACTAGAGTTCATTCTCTAAAGGTGGGGTTTAAAATCAGAAAAAAAAATAATATAAAAATATAAAAGAACAGGGATTGCAATGTGCTTTTGTATATATCATCTATTATCAGGAGAAGAAAATATCTATTCTGTTCTAAGCTTAGTGTTGAATTTTGAATAGTGGGGAAAAACAGAAAATGAAGGCAGCCCTCACTGACAAATATTCCACAGAAATAAATCTGAGATGCTGCAATATGGCAATTACATTGATATAATAGACAACAAAGCCCCTGTAAGAAACCTCAGGAGCTTCAACAGGAGGTACACAGAGTGTGTTATCGTGGAAGGATTCGCTTCATGTGAAATTCATTGAGTCTTATGGGCCATGTGCTGAGATTTTGTAATTTTAATATAGCTAGGATCTTTTTAAGAGGTTTAAAGGCTTTGCCTTTTACACTAGAATAACACAAAGAAAATATTAAACAAGACAATTTAACTAAAATAAAATCATAATTAATACAGGCCTATCAGGGTCTAAGAAGATGTGTAGAAAACTGATTGTGAGCAGAAATAGTCTGTATTATAGTTTCCTGATATGATTTTTTTGGTAACTGGGCAGTAGATAAAGGTAATAGGTTTTAAGGGTAAAAAGGAAAAAAAGTATATATATTTTCTGGAGAGAAAGTAAGCAGCTTGGTTTTGTAATTTATTTGTAAGCAATCAGTTCAAAAATATTAAATTATATAAATTAATAATTGATTCATAATTAAGAGAGTCTATGTCATTCTTATAATGTGAACAGAGTAAAAAGATTGTCAGCTTTTCATTACCCGTTGTTTAATGCCCACTGGAATTTTAGTTCACGTTCTGGGCATTGATCAAAAGATTCTGACTTTGATTTCCTTGTTCTGTAGAGTTAAATAATTTAGACACTATTTTCATCTCAAAGAAAGGCCTCAAACACTCATAGGAAAATTGCAAGATTGCCCTCTAGTACTATTTTGTTTATCCTTATCTACCTTTGGATGTATCCTGGTTAGAAGACAAAAAAAAATATTTCAGAACTCCCTGTACTTGTACATAGTGTATTAGTACTTCAATAATAGCACACGAGGCAAAATTTTAGAGATGGCACTTATGGTCTCAGCAATTTCATAAGTTATTAAGCCTTTCGGGCTATTCTAATTTTTCAGTTGTAAGGTTTTAAAAATGAGATTAGGTATAGAAGGCTTATTTGCATTGGTGAGAAAAAAAAATAACCTTCAGACTTGTGAGTGGTAAGGTTACAGAGCAACAGTGTAGATGTTTATAAAAGTAGAAATGGCATAGACTTCACCAATAGAACTGTTGATACAAGTGAGAATGAGACATACTAACGAGGAATATACTGAGTGGCTTTTTATGTATAAAAGAGCGATTAATGAATTTTTAGAAAATTGTTAATGTTTTTAAATTATTAATAGATTTTAATAATAGATTGTTAATAATATTAGTGATTAATATTAATATTAAATAAAATCTATTATTTCATATTAAAATATTATCAGTATTGGTATTATTTAGAATAATAAAATTATTAATAATAGATTAATTTTTAAAAACGAGCACATTTCCTGACTGAGTAAATGATAGAATAGAATTAAACATAGTTTAAAATACAATGTAAATAAAGTGAAATGAAACAATAGACTAGGGTCAAAGGTGAAATCTCAGATAACTCAAAACTCATGATTAACATCAAAGTGTAATCAACATGATAACTAAGGAAGGGAAATCATTTTTGAATAAATTCTGGTTAAAGCTTGGCAGGAAACTGGGATAAGATAGTGAAAGTGTTTAAAATATACTACCCTGGCACATTGACTATTATGAAATAAAGGCACTTGAAAAATTGCAAGCCCAAAAAGATCATGCTGACCTCCTTTCTGTTTTCTAAAAGCAGAAGATGAAATTCCTGTGTGAAAGGCATACTCCCTATACAAGAAAGAAAGGCAACATCCTTATCTTCAAAGACGAGAAGTCAAGGCTGAGGGCTGAGAGAATACTGCACAGACCTTGTTAGAGTGTCTCTTATCTTTTCAGCCTCCCACATAATTGAGTTGCTTCTTCACAGCATACTATTCTTTGTCCAATACAGTAAACAGTGTATAAGGAGTTGACCCTTAACTTCTTCGGTCTTCACTTCTTTATGAAGGCTTCCATGCCATGCAAAACTTGTATTAAATAAGTGTGTATGCATTTCTCCTGTTGGTCTGTATTGTGTCAGTTTAATTCTCAAGCTCAGCCAAAAGAAACCCTAAAGGGGAGCCCAGCTCCCCTAAATAACCTTTTCTTCTGGGCTCAGTTGACAGCAGCTAATTAGGATATTGTCTTATCTGTTCTCTATCTGCCCCCAACTCCAACAGGCTAAGAAAGAGAACCAAACTCTTACTCTTGGTTACAGCAGAAAGGAGAAAGAGAAGATAACTGGGAATGGAGCAATTCACAGAGAAATTCTACTTAACAAAGGGCTCAGCATTCATGTATAAACAAGAAACAAACAGGTAATATGAATTAATTGATTTAAGCATAAGACAAAAAGTAGTCACAGAAACTTCGAGGAAGGAAAGAATACAGTTGGTCACTGAAGCCATTGACATTTAGAAGAAAATAATTATGAGGTTCAAAACAGACAAATAAATGAAAAACAACAATAACAAAATGTATATCAGTGGCCAGACAAAGTCCATGGACGACCAATTAGTTTCTTGTTTCTTAAAAAGACAGAATAAGTCATAGACAAGATGAGGACCTGTCTTTACAAATAAATTAATGTAGTAAATATATTGAAGGAAAGCATATGCCAGTAATAGAAAGAATAAAAATAAAACAAAAAATATAAGTCAGAGAGGTGAACATTTGTAAAGTCTAGCCAATTTCCTAAATCAAAGGGAGAGGTAACCACAAAAATTATTCCTAAAACCGGATCTTTCTCAGGCCTTGAAAATGTGTAGGTTCCTAAAATTTAAAGCACATTTTAGGAAACACTATATAAGACAGGATGTCCTATTATCTACAATGCCTACTCATAAATTTCTGTTTAAGAACAGAAACATTCTTAGAGTGTTCCCAGCTTGTGGAATATAAGAATGCTCTGTCACCACTGCCTCTTCATCTTTAAAGCGGCACCCTCTCAATTTTATACCGCCTTACCACCTCTTCTCTTCTTCACTGAGATCACTCTTGTCCTGCCAGTATCTGTGGTTTTGGTCAGATAACATAGTTATTTCAAGTTTTTTGTCCTACATCACAGTCTTATATTTCTCCATGTGGCTCTTAAGTTCTTTGTCCACCAAGAAGAGTTGGAACTCCAAGTAAATATAACCCAGAACTATGCTGTCCAGGATATACTGCTTTAATTAACATTAATATTGTTGTATCAGGTTGGACCCATAATTTTTATATGTGGAAAGGCCTTCCATCTCATGTGTTTCCATCAAAATAAAAGGATTATTTTGATTTTTTTAAAGACAATATTTTTTCCCAAGAAATATCCAAAATTTGGTTATCCTTTGCACAGAGAACAATTAGAACACAGAACAATCACATTGCAATCTTCGTTCAGGAGAAAAAGAAATAAATACTTTCTCCCCCATTCCTATTATAAAATACTGATCCTGGGCTAGAATTAAAGGGAAACACTTTTATCTTCTATGTGCAACCAAAGTTTAGATTTAGATTGAACTGGATTTCTTTTTTGGTTCTAAATTGGATATTTTAATGACAAATCGAATATTCTCCTTATACTCCAAATTGATTGTATTCTATAGTATTCTGGGGGATCCAGCAGGGGTAAAGCCAAAGAGCCAAGAAAGTCAATTGCAAGATGATAACCTATAGCTGGATTCTTTCACCTGATTTAAAGGAATAAGAGTTAGTCAGCAGATCGTACATGTGGCATTATTTGTAAGTGAATTTTGATCTATTATTTAAAATATAATTAAGGTACACAAATAAGAGGAAAACAGCATTATAATCATAACAATATGTTAGCTATAATAAACGATGTATTATTTTTAGAAAAATTAGGAGAACTTTGAAGAAGAAAGAATTATCAGGAGATATAGCTTTGCCTACCTGTAAAAAGTAATTTGCATGTGATCAAAGCAATAATATTTAGAACATATTGCAAATCATTTGAGTTCTTGACAGAAGTGGCATATTAAGTACAGTTTTCCAGAAGGTTGGTTGTGATTTCTAAAAGAATTCTTAACAAGATCTATCAAAATACTATTTTCTATATTATTTTTATTCAAATCATACACTTTCCAAGCACCTGGACCTATCTGCCTGGCTATCAATCTATCTATCTATCTATCTATTTGTCTATCTATGCCAACGAGTTGGAGATATTTTGCTTAGGTGTTATTCACTTGACTATAATTTTCAAATGAAATGCCCACATTTCCATGGTTATGGTCAGAAAATCTCCTGCTTTCTTTATGTTGTGTCATCTGATCGTTAGCCAAGATGAGTGTTTAAAATACACATTTCTTCCATTATCCTTCTATTTCTTATTTCTGGTTTGTTCCTCATTGTGCTATCCTTTCCTATTTTCCACTTTCTTCCACACAAAACTTCAAATTTCAATACCAACACTATCTTAAACTTTATATTTTTTGCTTTATTTAGCATTAATTAGTTCAACTCTAAGTGTCAGTCATAAAAACTTTTATTCAGTGAGCTATAGATGATCTGATGACTCAAGAGTTGAGTCTGTAATGGAAAAGTTTAAGGCAAACATTCTTAGATGAAAAAGATCAAAAGAACTAAAACATTATTTATAATTTATGACTTGTTACTTATCCACTTCAAAAACAATTCAAGATGAACTGACTTTATTGAAATAAAATTTGAAATTCTTCATGTATGCTTCTTTAAAACAAAGAAGAAAATTCCCTTTGACAAATATTATACAATAATAGCTCATTGTAGAAAATGTGCAGAAGTAAGAGGTGATCATACCTTTAAGAAGTTATTTTGCATTTATCCGAATTGAAACTTTTCCTTGTTGACCTTCAAAGAAGCCATACTCAACTCTGGAATTGGACTGCTTCCATCTGAATACTGATTCTTCCCCACAATAGTTGTATGCAATTGGGCCAGATACTATTTCAGTGTCAATTCTATCACCTATAAAGTGGTAATAATTGTATTAAAATAGGTTGAAATGTTGTAGTGAGAATTAAATAAGTTAGTACATATTAACTTAGAAGAGTGCATCACAGTTAATACTTACATAATAAGTAATAATATTGTTGGATTATTTTTCAAAAACTTTGAAAGTAATTCAGTTGTTCATATCATTTATAAGTTGGCTGATTCTAGAGAACAAATTTATTACATTTTTAAAATTTATAATTGTATTGGGGTTCCCTAGAGGGACAGAACTAGTAGCATAAATCTTCTGATGGTTAGTACAGAGTGTTATCCTATTAGTTCTACAACTATTAATACATATATATTATATATAATAGGATATATAGATATAAAACAAATAGGAGATATATATCTCCTATTCCCGAGAGGGACAAATATATATCTCCTATTAGTTCTATATATAATTAATAGAAATATATTATTCTGTATATGTAATATAGGTATATTATTCTATTAGTTCTCTGTATATCCTATTAGTTATATATAATATGTATATAAAATATTAATGTGTATATATATATATATATATATCCAAGTTTATTAAGGAGTTTAACTCACAAGATCACAAGGTCCCACAACAGGCCATCTGCAAGCTGAGGAGCAAGGAAGCCAGTCCAAGTCCCAAAGCTGAAGAACTTGGAGTCCTATGTTCAAGGTAAGAAGCATCCAGCACAGGAGAAAGATGTAGTCTGGGAGGCCAAGCCAGTCTCGTCCTTTCACATTCTTATGCCTGCTTTATACTTGCTGGCAGCTTATTAGATGGTGCCCACCCAGATAAAGGGTAGGTCTGCCTTTCGCAGCCCACTGAATCAAATCTTAATCTTCTTTGGCAACACCCTCACAGACACACCCAGGATCAATACTCTGCATCCTTCAAGCCAATCAACTTGATGCTCACTATTAACCATCACAATAATTAATTATCCCTGAAGCCAAAAAAAATTAGTTGTTTACCTAAAATTAAATAGTGTAAGATATTTAAACCAAAAGATTTTTTTCATTTTCCTTTTAAACTAGGCCAAGGTAATTTTATTTTACTATGGTCAACACAGAGGTTTATTGCTTACAGAAATTCTGTTTTAACCTGGGGGTCTGTAGTAAGGGAAGTGTTAGGTAAAGGACAGAATAAATAAATTTTGTCCTAAGATTCTAAAACAAAACAATACAAAGAAAAAACTAATTTTCAGTGCATTTTTTTTAAAGAATAAAATTCTTCTGGGTTTTTTTTTTTTTGTATTTAAAATTTTTTTGCTCTAAAGTTTATCTTTTATGTTATTTTTTAAGCCAATTTCAAAGTATCAAATTTTCATGAACAGGAAAATTCAGTACACACAGCAATTTTTCCTTAGTGAAAGGAGTGCGCTCTATTTATAAGGAAAATTAAAATGATAAAACACCTTCACACCAAGTTTAATATCTAATATGAAATGAATATAACATTTTAGCAGCTGTAGATACTACACACACATCCACACATGAAATCATTTACAATTATATAACACACACACACTATATATATATATACATATATATATATATAAAACACACACACTATATATATATAATGTGTATATATATATATAGTGTGTGTATATATATATAGTGTGTACATATATAGTGTGTGTGTGTATATATATATAGTGTTTGTGTTTTGTATATATATGTAGAGTGTGTGTGTGTTTACAATTATATAACACGCAAACACACATACTATCTATATATATATATATAGATAGTATGTGTGTTATATAATTGTAAACAATTATATATTGCATATATATGTATATATATAGATACGCATATATACTTATCTATACGTAACTATACGTATATAGATACGTATATATGCATATCTATATATATACATATATATACACACACATACACACAAACAAATATATATACATATATATATATATATATTATATATAACCTGATTTTAGTTTTCTACTTTGGTTTTGAATATATGAGTCATCAGAAAACCATATAATAGCCAACTTTTAGAATATTATCAAGGTTAATATTAGTCCATGGAGCTTTTAACAAAATGAGAAGGAAGACTGAATAAATATAAACTTTATAATATGACCTAGAATTATTCTCTGATATCAGATTTTAAAACAAAGCTTAAATTTATAGATGATTTGCCAGTGTCAACCATAATAAGCATATAGGATATCTAACATAGTTTTGTCCTTGACAGGAACCTTTCTTTCTTCAGTTTTATTTCATTTGTTAAATTCACCACTACCTATAAAGTGCATTTTGACAAGTGAAGCTTAAAGATATTAAAATATAATCAAGATTATTTTCTCTCACAAGAAGTTTTACCAATATAGAAGTGTGAATGTATCAAAGTCATATGCAATAATATATTCCTTAGCTACATATGTGCATATTTGGTACATAATTACATCATCGCTCGATGTCTAACATGTGACTAATATTTTAGTGATTATGAGTTCGAAAGAATAAAAAATGAGTATCCTGTGCTTTATTCTAAGAATTAGAAGTGTTTTTTTCCTTAATTGTAGATACTAGTGTTTTATTGTAAAACAATCACATTTATCAGTTTTTAAATAAATAATCCGATTATTGATGTGATTTATATTTCATATGCATTTTAAATAAATTTATAGAAAGTTATACCTTGTGATGGTTAGTACTGAGTGTCAACTTGATTGGATTGAAGGATACAAAGTATTGATCCTGGGTGTGTCTGTGAGGGTGTTGCCAAAGGATGTTAACATTTGAGTCAGTGGACTGAGAAAGTCTGACCCATCTTTACTCTGGGTGGGCACAATCTATTAGCTGCCATGTAGACAGAATAAAAAGCAGTCCTGAGAATGTGAAAAGATGAAACAGGCTTAGCCTTCCAGCCTACATCTTCTCCCACGCTGGATGCTTCCGGCCTCGAACATTAGACTCCAAATTCTTCAGCTCTGGAACTCCAACTGCCATCCTTGCTCCTCAGCTTGCAGATGGCCAGTTGTGGCACCTTGTGGTACTGTGAGCTAATACTACTTAATAAACTTCCATACATATATGGAAGTTTTATATATGGGATATATATATATATATAATAATTATATATATTGGAGATACATATATACATAATTTATATATTAGAGAGAACTAATATATATATATATATATATATATATCTCCTGTATACACACACACACACACACACACACGTGTGTGTGTGTGTGTGTGTGTATCCTATTTTATACTTATTATATATACGGGAGATATATATATTTATATTAGTTCTCTATTTTATATATATATATGTATCTCCCATATATGTAATTTTACATATATATATAATAGATATATATGGAAGATTATATATATTCTAATATATATATATATATATAGTTCTGTGCCTTTAGAGAACCCTAATACATACCTTAACCAGAATATCAACTTTTTATTTGCAGTAAAATGTATAATGGCATGTTACTGTTCATGATAGTGGGCTAGAAGAAGCTAGTGACACCTATCACATGGAGAAGAATCAAAATGGAAAGGAAATAATAACACTTTAAGGACATCTTCTAAGTGAGCACACTGGAATTCATCAGAGAAGCAGTACAAATCATGGAAAGCAGAGGAGAACAAAGGTGGGATGCCTGTGTGAAGCTGGGGGAAGGTCCCTGGAGCAGGGAAGTCATGAGTGAGAGAACCTCCAGGGTTCCACACTGCTGCCATGGACTGTTAGAGTCCTATCCAGGGGAAAGCCCCCTCAATCCCCCTAGGCCTCCAGAGGGACATAGGAAAGCTACATGGAGACTTCACAGAGGCACTGGTCAAGCCCAAGTGGAATCCCAAAGACTTTTAATCCCTAGCTAGCTTGGTACCAGCTGCCATCACTCCACGAAAGAGGGAAATGGGGGGCAGGAAACTTACAGATGCTCCAAAGACAGATACTGTATAGCAGCAGAGGTACAAAAGAATGGGCAGACAATGCACTGCACAACTCCCTACATCTGCCCGCCCCCTGTCCCCCAGCCCACTAAATGGAGCCGACCTGCTTTGGCATCAGGTTCCCAACACCCTGCCACATGTGAGTATTTTGACTGTGGCATGGTGTTACTCTGAGAGTCTGGCCCCCTTTGGTTCCCATTGCAGTCGCCACTACCACTACTGCCACCCCTGCTGTCCCTAAGCCTGGGGAAGAAAAGCCAGGGACCTTTGTGCACTCCCAACAGCAAAATACACTGCTGCTTCTATGGAAGGGAAGTGCAAGTGGGCCACAAGCCCCACAGCGGCAGGTCTCCATTGTCCCAGCTGGTAGGGGAAGGCCTTCCCGAGTGAATGACTCACGGCACAGCCACCTTGCTTCCACCTGACTTTTTCAACTGTGGCGCCGTCTCAGACTTCTGCTGGTGGTGTGGAGACAGTCCACCCAGCCCTATCACAGCCAACACTTGGATTTTAGGGCCACAGGAACAAGTCTATTGGCCAGGTGCCAGTCAGTATTCTTGCACACACTGTACAGTGGGCCATCCAGAGACCAGGGAGCTGGAGGATTGCCTAACTCAGTCTAACACTGCTGCTACCTGACCACTTCCCCCAGGGACTGAGGTCAGCTTGACCTAACCAGCCAACAGCAACACATCTGACATACAATTTCACATGACAAAAGGCAATACCCCTACCCCTCTCTGCATGAAGCAGCAGTATTACTGTGTGGTAGAACAGGAAAGCCACAAAACTGCCTGACTTGTACTGAGTAAAGAGATTCCACCTCAAAACCACTCCCAGAGAGAGCCACAGCACAGGCATTTTCTGGGGCTATCATCTACACTGTGGCCTGGATATAGCTAACAATGTGAATTTGAACTGAGAGTCACCTGGAACAGGTGTGTGATAGGTAAAAAGATCCGTTCCTCCCTATCCAGGAGATGGAGCTACTGCAGTCACTTCACCACCTGCAGAAACCTTGGTTAATTTTACTGGGAGTTCCCCCTGTCATCCCTGTGAGGGCTGGTCCTGAGATTGTCTTTGAGTTATTTGTGGGCACACCAGTTGGCCAAGTGCTGCTCATCCATGCCCTACCTTCCACTGAACAGGAAGTTCAAGGCACCAGGTATTCCACTGTCCAGCCTATGACCTAAGGCAACAGGGAGCACCTGACAGTAAACAAAGATCAAATACACACCCATCTGCTTTTGCCACAGCTGTTTCTTACCCACAAGCTCCACTGACGGGCCTGCAGGTTGAACAGCATAATCCAATATAAAATATCCTAACCGACCTGCAGAAGCAAAGTCAAAAGAGCCTATCCAGCATACGCCATAGTCACACCTTCAAGGGGAAAAAATAAATAAACATAAAGAAAAAATCTGATTTAAACAAAAGTAAATTAGCAAGCAAGAAGTACCACCTTCTCTGCATAAAAATGAACCAGCTTAAGAATTCTGGCACTATAAAATCTGGTATAATCAAACTGTCACACCATCAAAGTATCACACCGACTGTCTAGCAATGCATCCTAACCAAAATAAAAGTTGAGAAATGACAGATGAAAATTCAAAGGATGGACTGTAAGGCAGCTTAATGAGATGCAAGGGAATATTGAAAACTAAAAAAAAAAAAAAAAAAAAAAAAATAAAAAAAAAAAAAAAAAAAAAAAAAAAAGAACTCATGGAAATAAAAAAATTCGCTTAAGGAATTTCAAAATACTATTGAAAGTCTTAACAATAGACTAGATAAGGCTGGATAAAGAACTTCAGAATTTACAACCTGGTCTTTCAAAATGAGCTAAGCAGAAAAAAATTAAGAGGAAAGAATTTTTAAAATGAAACAAAGCATTAAAAATATGAGATAGTGTAAATTGACAAAATCTATGATTTATAGGAATTTATGTGAGAGAAGAAAAATTTTAAAATTGGGAAAATGTATTTGCAGGAAAAATGCAGGAAATATCTCAGATATTGTTAGAAATGAAACATATAGATACAAAATTTCAGAGAACACCTGGAAGATGCTGTATAGATCATCACCAAGGCATGTATTCATTAACTAACCAAAATCATCATGAAATAACAAATCTTAAAGGCAGCTAGAATGGCCAGGTACAGCGACATTTTGGGAGGCCAAGGCAAGTGGATCACTTGAGCTCAGGAGTTCAAGACTAGCCTAGGCAACATGATGAGACCCAGTCTCTACCAAAAAAAAAAAAAATATATATATATATATATATATATATATATAATATATATAATATATATATAATATATATAATATATATATAATATATATAATATATTAATATTTATATACATATAACTATTTATATATATATATTATATATATATTATATATATAATATATATATATAAAACCTGTAGTTGCACCTACTTGGGGGGCTGAGGTGGGAGAATCACTTGAACCTGGGAGTTGGAGGTTGCAATGAGTCAGGTTTTTCTTTTTGTTTTATTTTGTTTTCTGGTTTTTTTTAATCATGAGTGTGTTATTTGTGTTCTAGAAAAAGCAACAAATGTCATGCTTTGAAAATTTTATCTTGAGAATACTTTTAAAAATATTTCCTTTTGTGATATTCAAAAGTAAAACACACATACATAATTCCATCAAAGATTCTCCATATGATTAATATTCTGTACTTTCCTAACAATAAGTCAAACATGAACACACCTATATTGGAAAGAGAACAGAGAAGCAATAGCAGGAGAATGCATCACCTATTACTGTTTCAAGAGTAACACCTTTGTTAATTTCAGCAGATCAACGTAACAACAATAATCACTTGTTTCCAAATAGCCATCTAGAGAAAGCTAGAGAGAAGTGTAAAGGGAATTCCATCAGACTAACAGTGGACTTCTCATCAGAAACCTTGTAAACCAGAAAAGACTGGGAGCCTACTTTTTAGTCTCCTTAAAGGGAAAAAACAATGCCAGCAAAGAACCTTATATTCTATTAAAATAAGCTTCAAAACAAAAGAGAAATAAAGTTTTTAACAGACAAGAAAATGCTGAGGAAATTCATTACTACTAGACTACTCCTACAAGAAATGTTCAAAGGAGTTCTAAATATGGAAACAAAAAGATGAAACTCACCATCATAAAAAGACATAAAAATTAGCTGGGTGTGGTGGTGCTTAGCTGTAATTATAGCTACTTGGGAGGCTAAGGTATGAGAATTGTTTGAATCTGGGAGGCGGAGGCTACAGTGAGCCAAAATTATGCCTCTGCATTACAGCCTAGGCAACAGAGTGAGACTGTCTCAAAAAAAGAAAGAGAGAGAGAGAGAGAAAGAGAAAAGAAAATCACCAAAGAAAATTTTGACTTAAACTGGACTCTAGTCCAAATGGACATAGTAGACAATTACAGAACATTCTATCCAACAATATTAGCATGTACGTTTTTCCCACTTGCACATGAAACATTCTCCATAATTGACTATATTCTTGATCATAAAGCAAGTCTCAATAAGTTTAAAAAAATAAAATTTTATCAAGTATATCTTCTCAGAACATAGTGGAATAAAAGTAGAAATGAATACCAAAAGGCACTATCAAAACTACATAAACACATAAAAACTAAACATGTACTTGTGTAGTTTCAATAGTTCCTCTTGGTATTAATTTGTGAGTTAGTTATTGGGTAAACAATGAAATTAAGACAGAAATTTTTAATAATTGAATGTTGTGTCTCTATGAAAATAGAGGAAATATGAAAATAGAGACACAACACACCAAAATTTCTGGGATACTTTTGAAAAAGCAGAGCTAAAGGAAAGTTTACAGTGTTAAATGTCTACATCAAAAAAATAGAAAGCTCTCAAATTAGCAACTTAAATTCCCACTTCAAGGAACTAGAACAACAAAAATAAGCTAAATAAATTACAAAGATCAGAGGAAAGCTAAATTTCATTAAGGTCATTTAGAACAAAGAACAAATTCTAACAGGCTACGAGATTAACCAAGAGAAAAAGAGAAAAGATTTAAATAAGTACAATCAGAAATGATAAAGGTGGCATTACAATTGACACCACAGAAACACAAGGGATCAGCCAAGACAACTATGAACATCTCTTTGCACACAAATTAAAAAACTTAGAGGAACTGGAAAAATTCATAGAAACATAGCAACCTCCTAAGATTTAAGCAGGAATAAATATAAATCCTGAACAGCCCAGTAATGAGTTATAAAATCAAATCACTAATAAAGAATCTTTCAACAAACAAAAGCCCAGGACCAGTGGATTTACAGCCAAATATTACCAGGCCTACAAAGAAGAGCTGCTACCAATCTTACTGAAAACTATTCCAAAATTTGAGGAAGAGGGATTCCTCCCAAACTTATTCTATTAAACCAATATCACCCTGATTCTAAAATCAGGCAAGTATAAAATAAAAAAGAAAACTACAAGCTGATATCTCTGATGAATATAGATGCAAAATCCTCAATAAAATATTAGCAAACTGAATTCAAGAAAATATCAAACACATAATTCATCACAACTGAGTGGGTTTTATTCTAAGGAGGCAAGAATGGTTCCACGTCTGCAAATCAGTAAATGTGATTTATCACATTACACACAATTAAAAAACAAAAAACATACAATTATCTCAATAGATGCAAAAAAGCATTTAATAAAATCCAAGAGTGCTTCAAAACAAAAACCCTCATCAAACTAAGCATCTAAGGAACATACCTCAAAATAGTAAGAGTTATACACAACAAACTCATAACCAACATCAATCTGAATGGGGAAAAGTGGAAAACATTTCTCCTAAGAACTGGAGCAAGACAAGGACGTTCACTCTCTCCTCCTATTAAACACTGCATCAGAAGTCCTAGGCACAGCTATGGGGCAAGAGAAATAAACAAAGGGCATCAAATTGGAAAGAAGAAGTCAAATTATCTGTGTTCTGATGACATGATTACATATCTAAAAAACCCTACAAATTCCTCCAAAATTCTCCAATAGTTGATAATTGACTTGAATACAGTTTTAGGATACAAAATTAATGTACAAAAATTAGTAACATTTCTATACACCAATAATGTTCAAAGTGCAAAGCTGAGAACCAAACCAAGATTGCCACAAGAAACAAAATACCTAGGAATACATTTAACCAAAAAAAGTGAAAGATTTCTACTAGCAAAACTAAAAAATTCTAATAAAAGAAATCGCAGGTGACACAAACAAATGGAAAACATTTCAGGTTAGCAGGTTAGAAATATCAGTATTACTAAAATAAATATACTGCCCAAAGCAATCTACAAATTCATTGCAATTCTTATCAAATTACCGACATCATTTTTTGCAGATTAGAAAAAATAATTCTAAACTTCATATGAAACTGAAAAGCACCCCAAATATCCAAAGGAACATTAAGCAAAAGACAGATCTAAAGACATCATATTACCTGACTTCAAATTACACTATAAGGCTACAGTAGCCAAACCAGCATGATAATGGTATAAAAATGGACACATAGATGAATGAAAAAGACTAGAGAACCCGGAAATAAAGTCACATGTCTACAACCAACTAATTTTTGACAAAGTCAATGAAAATAAACAATGTGGAAAGGACACCAAATTCAATAAACTGTGCTAAAAAATTGGGTAGCAACAGACAGAAGAATGAAACTGGACTTTTATCTCTCACCATATACAAAAATGAACACAAAGTGGATTCAAGGCTTAAACATCAGACCCGAAACTATAAAAATCTTGGAAGGAAATCTAGGAAAAACTTTTCTAGACATTGGCCTATGCAAATGAGAAAAGTCCCAAAAGCAAATCAAATAAAAACAAAAATAGACAAATAGGACTTAATTAAACTAAACAAAAGACAAAAATAAAAAAGCCTTATTAAAAACTGGGCAAAAGACATAAATAGATATTCCTTAAAAGAAGACGTGCAAGTGGCTAACAAACAGGCAAAAATGCTGAATATTACCAACCATCAGAGAAATACAGATTAAAACCACAATGAGAGGTCGTCTTATACCAGCCACAATGGCTATTGTTAAAATATCAACAACTAAGAAATGTTAGTGTGGATGCAGAGTAACGGGAAAGCTTATGCACGATTGATAGAAATTTAAATTAGTTCAACCTCTATAAAAAGCAGTATGGAAATTTCTCAAAGAGCTAAAAATGAAACTGCCATTCAACCCATGACTCTCACTACCAAGCATCTATCCAAAGGAGAAAAAGTATTATATAAAGAGATACCTGCATGTCACACACATATGTATCACAGCACTATTCACAATATCAAGGCCATAGAACTAGCCTGTGTCTGTAGTTGGACATGGTATCCACATCAATGGTTGATTGGATAAAGAAAATGTCATACACGTACCACATGACATGCCATGTAGTCATAAAAGAGAATGAAACCATGTTTTTTGCAGCAACATGGATGAAGCTGGAGGTCATTATCCTTAGTTATATAACTCAGAAGCAGAAAATTAAACACCACAGGTTCTCATTATAAGTGAGAGCTAAGCGATAGGTCCACATGCACATAAAGATGGAAATAATAGGCACTGGGGATGCCAAAAGAGGGTAGGAAGAGAAGGGGATGAGGGTTGAAAAATTACCCATTGGGTACTGTGTTCACTGTTTGGGTGATGGGTACACTAGGAAACCCAATCCACCAATATGCAATGTATCTATGTAACAAACATCCAGGGGTTCCTTCTGGATCTAAATTTAAAAATAAATATATCATAGAGATATACTGTAATTATGTTAATAATCCAGATCTTCTTTCTAACTTGGAGGTCTCTGAGTAACTCAGTTTCTGACAACATTGTTATACTAGCATTTTATCAGAACCAAGCTATGTAAAGACTTTGTAGAATGGTTCAGCTCCAAGAAAATTAACTCTGCTTTTATGTAGACTGTTTCAGGACGTCTGTTTTCATAGTTTTAATCTCATTGTCAATAAATCATATATTTTGACTGCTGTGGCCTGAATGTGTGTGCTTCACATAAAATTAACATGTTAAAGCTTAATCACTGATAAAGAAAACATAAGATTTTGCTAGGAGGTCAAAGGGGGGAAACTGATTCTAGTCAAATGACACAGGTTGTTCAAACACCTGGAGATGATCAGTAACACATTCAGAAACTGGGTAGGGTATTATTAATACCAGTAAAAAGTTAGCATAGAAAGGTGTGTGATATAAACTGCTCTATAGGATTTGGCTCTATCTAGAGACAAGGGATTGTTAGAGAACTTTAATCAGTAAAGCGGGCTTTGTTTTTTGTTTTTCTGTGTTTTTTTTTTTNTTTTTTTTAGTTTTTATCAAATTTGTAGTTTAGATGGAAGCATTCACATATAAAGTCAATATCTTATATATGGAAATAAAGAAAAGCTAAAATCTAGGATCTGACATTTTCCATGCTGAGTAATTTGAAATGAATTTCTTCAATTTGTCTTGGATGTTAGCAGAGATTTCTATGTCTTTCCTTAATCCCAGATACCAGCCAAAACTATTTCATGATTATGTCAAGTTAAAATTATTTGGCAACTCACAGCCTGTATACCTACCTGTTCCTCTTCAACCCTTCTCTTATCCCATCTCCTTAGTCACACACATGCATACTGACTATGTGTTAGCATCTTCTGGGACAAGCATGGTTCAATTCCTGAAGACTAGAGTACACCTTACCTTGGGGTTAATATTTCCCCATCCTTTTTCAATTTCTCAAACTCTGAAGGCTCTTGTGCTTTATGGAGTTTTTGATGTTTGTATTAATTTTACAAAGTGAAAATGAACACAGAAGATATTCTGCTAAATTCTTGTTAGTTTTGAAGTAGATTTCTTTACATATGCCATATAAATTGACATTAAAAATATCAGCACCAATTATATATTCCATATATATCACAAAACTATTTGCATAGCTCTGAAAAAGGCTTGTAGTTAAAATTTCTTGTCATTATAGGATAGTGTATAGATAACATAGATTTACTGTACTTTTCCTTCTCACTAGCGGTACCAAAATATCCAAACTAAGCTTAACTTTACCCATCTCTGTCATCTACCAATCATCCATTGTTTATCTAGCTCTCCCACTTTTCTCTGACTCTTGTTCCTACTACAAGGTATACTATCTTCCAAAAATGTCCCTCCTGTGTTGCTTGAAGATGTCTTACATGAACTCAAAGAGAACTTTCAGGTTAACTTACCTTGAAGCATCTACAATGTTTCCTCCTTATTTCCTAACAGACTCTTTCATTGGGCACTATAATGTATTACAGATAACAAGTCTGTGTGATATTTCTGGTCCTTGTAGGCAAACTTCTGTTTATATTGGTGTTGATCTTTTTCACTCCCATAGTTTGTTGAGCAGGAGGAAGTGTTATGGTTTTTTACTCTCACAGTTTGGCAAGTTTCAAGTTCTTGTTTAATGACCAAGAAGAATGATGTATGGACACATCTGAGAGTGAGTAAGACAGAGTAGAATTTTATTGAGTAACAGAAAGAAAGCTCTCAGCAGTGAGAGGAAACCTGAAAGTGTATTGCCGGCTGAGAGGCTGAGCTATGAATGGGGATGGGGAAATGTGTGCTGATTGGTTAGAATGGAGAAATGTGTGCTGATTGGTTTATGGGTATGCTTGGAAAAAGCACCATTCATAAAGAGGTACAATAGTGTAAGGAACCAATCAGGGGCTGAAGTGAAGGCTTGACCTGGGACCTTGGCCTGGGACCAGTCAGAGGTTGAGTACAACAAACGGGAATGGAAGTTCTCACTCCAGTCTGTGAACTCTGTCTGGAACTAGTATTTTGCTGTTCAGGCTTCAGACTGCCCTTGGCTTTAAGGTTACATTTCACTGAGAACCCATCCCTGTCTGCCTAGGAATCTGTCTGCCTCCTGTTGGTGTTACTGACATGGCTGAGTTTTTGTTTGCATGTTTGTTTTGTTTTCATTTTCCTTTGAATCAAGCACTGGCACTTTCACTGGGGATCACCAGCACCCTTATAGGTTGGAGATTTTGTTCAGCAAACTGGTAAAGCCTATGAAGTCCTTAATGTATACAATGTGTTAAAGATGTTATATATTTCTTATAGAAGTCAATCAATATCATTTGTCTATGACTTTGTGTTGTAATTTACTTCAGTAATACCCAAACCCAAAGATTTTGAGAAAAAAACTATTGTGGTTTCATATAATTTTTTTCTTTATTCCTTCACAAGTCCCAGATATGCTGGATGGGAAAACCACAGTATGATGGATGGAAAGGAAAATCCTAGTGTTGTATTCCAAATGCTGCATTCCTAATCACTCAAGCCTTCCTATGAGGGAATGAGACTTTGTTATTGAGACCATGTGACTCTTAGGAGGAATTTTCTCCAGGAAGCTCTTGAGTCTCATCTTAGTTAGCTCTGACAGATCTTCCCTATTGGCTCACCAGACACTGTCAAATATGATTGTCAAATATGATTGAAGCCCAGCACTGACATCTCCTAAGGTCAGGCTGGAAGTCTTCCCTGAGTTTCAGAGAAGACTCCCCTCAAAATAGTGCTGCATTCGACCATATGCTTGTTCCTTGCCAAGTCTAACTTGTGACTTCCATTTTATATTTTCTCACTTAACATTGATGAACTAAATATATTGCTGCTGGAGTTACACCTAGCTACCCAAAGATGAGGCAAAACCAATCCAACAGTGGTATATGACTATGTACACACAGACAGATATGGTGTTAAGGAGGAGGGACCCTGCATGGGTACAAGAGCTTTTTAAGTTACACATTTGTACTTGAATAGTGAAACAGGTCCATCCTCAAAAATGAATTCATACTTATCTAATAAAATCATTGTAGAAAAGAAAATATTCTAGATTGAAATGTGAAGTACAACTATATTTCCCAGAAACATTAAGAATGTCTTCAAGAATTCTTTTTTCTTCTAAATGAGTTCTAGATATGGTGTTTACTAGAAAATTTACACAATGTTCTTTTCTACTTGGGCATTCCAAAATATTTAATATATGGGTGGTTACCTATGAAAAAGCTAGTATTGTCTTCACTTATACTTTGAAAGTAATGACAAAAACCACAAGTACTTTTGCACCAACCTAATACAATATGGAACTGCAGTTCCTTGTTGTTAGTTTAAATGAATTAAAGAAGCTTTGAGTTAAAGCAAAGTTTCTTACATATAGAACTGACAATGATATATGCCAAATTGCTAGATATAAGTAAATTTAATAAAGCAATAGAATCGTTTAAAATGGGAGAAAAAAATAAAGGTATTTTCTATAAACATAAGTTTTTACCTAAATCCTACTGGAAATGTGCTTGACGTTACTGTCTAGACACTGAGATCCAGCATTCATAAGATAAATAAGAAGGCATGGATTTAATATGACAAAATAAGCAAAAAAAAAATAATTCAAACATGAAAATATGGAAAAAATAAATAAGAAAATATCAAACTCATTTTAGAATGAGTGGCAGGAAAATGTTCAAATACAAATATATAATACAATGACATTAAAATGATAAATTATGCAAAAAATAAAAAAGCTTTTAGAAGGAGGAGGCTTAAAACAGAGAAGCATAGTTATTAAGAAGAAAATATACCAATTAATATTTCTAAATAAACATTGTGTAGCAGAATCAAACTAGTGGTTCTAAAACTCAGTCCACACAAAACTTTTTCACCATACAATATCTGGTGAAACACAATATATGTTTATATTACTCACATGTTAGTGGATACTTCATGCAATACAAATTAGAAACCTCATTTATATATATATATATACATATAATATATATATAACTGCATATACATTTTTATTGTCATAAATATAATGAATGTTAACACTATGTATTTTTCTGCAGGTACTATATTTTCAGTAAAAAATAAAATCTTATCCATTACTATAAAAATACAAGTGATTCTAGTCAAGAACTTACAATAAAATAAGTTAGAATAAAAGATTTCAGCCAGATGCCTGTTGTCATTAATCTCTGACAAGCTGAAAGGACAAAAAATTATCTTGCCTCAAAATACATTTTATTTATCAGTATGCCCGTCCAGTTCACGGTAGATAGGTTCAGCAGGGACACTTTAATCCTCTATTTGAATGCAGATTTCTAGAAGTCAGATTTAGAATATATCAGGGATGCTAATTTTCTCTATTTAAATATCACCTTATATTCTGAAGTCCTCTTATGGTTTTGACTCCTGTGAATGCAACAGTCTCTTTACTATGACTTTGAAAATAGTTCCTGAAATAAATACCTCAAAGCTCTACTTTAAAATTCATTTTTGAAGACTTATCAGTGCTTTTTATCTAATAACATCTTAGAAATATAAATTCTTTTTATTTAAAAAAATGTTTTTCTGTATTTTCTAGGTAGGTTAAATATTATAATTGCCTTTCCAACTGTCTTTGCTAGGTTTTCATTTGATAGACTTCTCCCCGCCCCTGTAATTCCTCAAGATAATACTTGAAATTACATAAAGAAAAAAACTTAATTTCCAGTATAATGTATTACTTATATATTCTATTGCAAAGCTATTTGGATATATTCCCCCTATCTAGTCTCAATTAAAAAGCATAAGTTAAACAAATATTCTATTCTAAAAGGTCATGCAGAGAAGACAGCTGCATTTCTTAAGGTTTCCAGCAAGGCACAATGCTCAAGTCAAGAAACAGGCAGTTTTCTTAGATGCTTCATATTCATGTTAGTATTTCCCTTCTCCCACTTTTCCACTTTGTGATTATTTTCTTTAAGATGACATCAGTTGATTTTTGCTAATTCATCAGGAGTTATTGGGGATCAGTATTCAGGTGGCTGAATATAGGTAATAGCTGATAAAGCCTTAATGTGTACTTTCCAGAAATCCTGTGTGAAATCTTCAATGATATAGGAAAGAAATGTAATTCTGAAAGCTCTAACAAGAACTAATGTAAATATATTGGTGTTTGTTATGAGGTAAATTGTGTTCCCTAAAAATATGATCTTTGTATATATAATCAAATTAAGATGAAGTCATTCTTGACTAGTAGAGATTTTAATACAATATGACTGATGGCCTTATCAATAGGACGAAGAGAAGAGACACAAACACACACAGACAGAGTCCCACGTGAAGACAGGGGCAGAAATGGGAGAGATAAGTCTGTAAATCAAGAATTTTAGGCATACGCCAGAAGCTGGGAGGAAGAAATGAAACAGATTCCTCCTGTGAGCCCACAAAAGGAGCTAGCCCAGTCAATAACTTGATTTTAGACTTCTAGTCTCCTGAAGGTGAGATAATAAATTATGTTGTTTTAAGCCATGCAGTTTTTAGTAATTTGTCACAGTAGACCCAGGAAACTGATACAATATTTCTATTTGATATCCTTCAAAGATACTTAATATATACTTATTCTCCATGGAAGACCCTTGGAAAAACAGTAAACATACATGTTTGATAAGTTGCTGATCTTTAAGGTCAATAAATGGGAATAATGTTAACAAAGCAAAAGGCCCTGAGAGAATCAGAGTGTATATTCCAATTTACCATCTCATAAATTATTATTTTGATGCCCATGCTGTCCCTCGATGTGGCAATATAAGCCCATGCCAGTCTAGCACCTCTCTTAGTACTTTGATTTGTGAAGTCTTGATGAAAATTATTTTAAAGGAAAGGCAGTCACACTAAACAACTATTGGATTTGCACAGTTCAAAAATGAACTGTCATTGGAAAAATTAGCAGATGGAAGTTACCCAGGAGTTGAGAGCTCCATGTTTAGTCTTGGGATCCTCTGATCAACTAGATGTATGCAAATCTGTTTGAGTTTTCTCAGCCTAGGTTTCCTCATCTGTAAAATGAAAACTCAGCCAAGATACATTGGGTATCTACATGCTGACTGAATTGCTGGCAGTAATCAACCTACTTTAGATATATACTTTTTTTCAATTTTCTTTCAAGTCAGAAAACAGGAAACAGTTTATCTTGACTTGTTTAACTCTGGAGAGGCAGCTACTTACAGCTTACTTTAAACAAGGTACAATACGAGAATATTTATTGAGGCTACATTAAAACTTATTTAACTTTATCAGTTACCACATTATTTCCCTCTCCTTTAAAACCTAATTTTTATTTTTACTTACCTATCCTTTTATTATGTTATCTTCTTTTGTTGATTTTTTAGGTCCTGTGATGTCACTTTTCATTGTTTTCTACTCACTACCAGTTATCTTTCATCTTGGAGACAAGAGATTTCTAATCTTCTCTTCAGACTATTTTTCTAAGAGTCTATTTTGGATCTCTGTGATGTAGAATTTACTTTTATGTTCTTGATTCTGCTACAGGAACATATGTCTTACTACTCAATATCCTCCAAATTTAAAAACTAACTGATTCAGTATACACATTATATGACACTCTCTAAGATAACATAGTTTCTTAAAGAAGAATAATATCCATTTGAAAGAACTATTGAATTTTATAGTTTAACATCAAGGTCAATGTGGGGGAAAATGAAACAAAAAACTTACACTGAATACCACGTATTGCTTTTTCTTGTGTTCATTTCTCTCCAGTTTAAAACCAGAGTTAAAACTTAAGTGAACACTGAGATTAGCAGTTTGTCATGTTTCTAAATCCTCTAAGTATTATTGTGTGCTCTAAATTACTTTTTGATCATTATTTAGACAAGAAGTTTGCTGATCCTTTTAATCATTTTTTTTGTATATATCACTCTTAAAAGTTTTTAAACTTTTTTTATTTCTTAGTTCTTCGGGGACAAAGTCTAGTATCTGTATCTGTAGGACTCAGGGAGAGTTTAGGACATAAAAGATGCCATTCTTCCTTGCCACTTTGCTCCTTTGATCTCTACCTACCAGATTGTGTGGTCAAACTGAAAGAATCTTTAAAAAATAATAAGAAGAACTTTAAAAACTCAGAATCATTTTCCAATTACAGGAACAAAGTTTAAATTTCTAAGTAATTTGGACTTTTCACTGAATATTCTTTAGGAGAGAATTCTCAAGACATGCTCACATCCCTCTTGAATTTCCAGGGCAAGGTTTTCTTTGCTCTTCACCTGTTCATTTTCCCTCAAGTTCAAGTTCTCTGTTCCATTTCCATTGGCAAACGTCATTCCAATTCATTTGTGACACACTAAGCAGTTTCCTTTACCTAAAAGAATACCATCTATTTTCTTGGGAGTAGAGTTTTTTTTCTAAGTCAATTCCATGTCTTGCAATCTTATGCATGCCTGGGGTTTCAGCCAAAATAATACAGTTTGTTGCAGATGTGTTTCACTCTTATGGAGGAGATGGCTCCAGCCCTTTGAGCAAAGATGAATGAGGCATGGCAGCTTTAAAAAAAGAAAAAAATTATACCAGTAAAGCAGTGTGCTTTCAAATTCTTTCAAATATCAATAAATAAAGTAAGCTCCCCTCATGTATTAAATAGGATGATTTTGCCATAGGTAACAGAAGATGTAACTCAAAGTGGCTTAAAGAATTTGTGTACTCTTATAATAGGAATCCCCAAGATAGGCAAGTTTCAGATCAGATTGCTTAAGTGACTTCATGAGGCCATCAAAGATACAAAGATTCTTTTCATTATCTCCCAGTGTCATTCTTAATTTTGTTTTCTATTCTGTGTGGAGCAATGCCAGGCATTATATCCAGTTATAAATGTATCCTGCAAAAGACAAAAACCTTCTCTTCATGCAGCAAAATCTTTTCCAGAAGACGCCTTGTAGCAGACTTCTCTCATGAATTACTGGTTATAAATAGGTCACAAGTCCATTTCTGAACTAAACCCAAATGAGAGGAATTCGCTTCACACTGGACCAATTAGTCCCCACCTGGGATGGGTTGAGGGGATCAGTATCCCCTGAGACACTAGCTGAGCAAACCTGAAACTTCACTGGAGGGATAAAACATAAGGGGATTAGATCATAAGTAGATAACTTTAGATAACCACCTTAAGGATCACTTTTCTTTTTCTTTCATTTTTTTTTTTCTTTTTTATTCTCTCTCTTCCTTCAGTCCTTTCTAAGTTTCTAAATACACCACAAAGATAAGGCACCAACTTACCTTAAATTCTCAACTTGGTAGTTTCCAAAAGAATTAGGAGAATGTGTGAAGGAAACCAGGCCCAAAATGATGTCCTCAGCATATTAGGAGCCTGTCTCTCTGTGTTTACAGGTCTCTCAAAAGTTAAAAGAGATAGTAAACAAATATGCTATTCTATTATTTGAGAATAGATATTTGAGAATCTATATCAGATAAATAGTCCTTACTTTAGCCTAATTAAATCAATTTTGTTTCATAGCATGAGGGCCACTGGCTTACTTCAACTTTTCAAGCTAAAATAATATTTACTCAGGACTTTGTAGGTTTGAAAGTCTCTGCTTCTCCATTCAAGTTCGCAAGCTGAACCTTCAGTCTCTTTTAATCAATGTCCCAAAGACTGAGCGACGTATCTGAAATCAGCATACTCATTTCTAGTTTTCCTTCAAGTCTTACTGCCTAGATTCAGAATTGGAAAACTATTCTTGTCTACAATTTCTTCAATAACTAATACTTAATTATGTGTGTCCTCTTTATACCCAAGCTTTATAAACAATTAGCAGTCTTACACTGATCCCTGATTATTAGAAGCTTGCTGCCTATGTATTATTGGATCCAAGTTCTGAAACTGGACTGTGTCTCTTTTTATCAATTCTGGAACTCAATAATAGTTTTGTTTCTCTATAAATGGCATTATAAAAACAATTAACAGAACCAATGAGTTTTCCAGGGGTTACCTCTTAACTTACCTACAATTTGAGTAATATGATTTGCTTCCCCATCTGCAGAAACTATACTATGATCCATAAATAGTTCTAGGTAATTTTAGTTATATATTTAATATGTTGTCTTTAAATTTTTTATTTTTTACTCTAGAGTCTCTTCATTTCAATATTTTATTTTTCATTTTAGCTGGTTGTCCTGTGCTTCTCAAAATATTTACTGTGTGAATTAATCCCGTAGGGCTGCCACAAAAAATACTAGTGTCTGAGTGGCTATAAAACAACAACTGATTTTGTCAGCATTCTTGAAGCTAGCAGTCCAAGATCAAGGTCCTAGCAAGGATGCTTTCTTCTGAGGCCTCTCTCCTTAGCTTCCAGTTGGACACCTTCTCACTTGCTGTCACATGGGCCTTCCTTTGTGCATGTGCATTCCTGAAGACTCCCTCTACATATAGGACAACAGTCATATTGGATTAGGGCCCCATTCTAGTGACTTCAGTGTACCCTAATTACATCTTTAAAGGCCTTATTTCCAGATGTGGTCATATTCTAAGGCACTGGATGTTATGACTTCAACATATAAATTTTAGGGGAACACAATTCAATTCACAGTGCTATGTAAAAATCAGTCTTGAATATTCACCTCGATTCTTCTTTTTCCCTAGTTTTAGTGGCACCACTATGAATATCAGGTTGCTCAATCTCTGTACTCTTCTCTGAATCCTTGCCACTAACTCCTCTTCTGCTTCCCGATCCCAGATTCTGTAATTTCCTGTCTGGATGGTTGGCCTTCATGGCTGTCTTCTTCATTGACTAAACCCCTCTATTATAGCTACATCTCTCTTTCTCATGCAATAGAAACTTTATTCTGTCTATAGATATTGGCTTGAATTTCTTTCTACCTTGGATTTTCTCCCCAAATCCTGTTTTAGGATGAAGCAAGAAATGTGGGACTCCACAGAAATAGGCTTTCAAAATTTTATTCATCTTGATTTTTCTTTATCTAGAATGTGATGAAAGTCCTTGCATGATAAGTATGTGTGAAGGAAATGAAAGTAAATATAAATGTGTGTATATGCACATATACACATTACATTTCATAGAACCTATGACTTGTTAATGAAAATGCAGCTATATTTAGAATATTATAGAGATAATTATCTCACATCTATTAAACATATTTAAGCAATGATCATGTCCAAATATTGTAAGTAAAAGTATATTAACTATAATTTATAGGCAGTAAGAATTTATCTTCAAGAGGAAAAGCCTTCAGAAACATATTGTTACATAGCAATGGAACTATTATTTTTCCAGCAAAAGTTGCCTTGATCAGTAATCTACAAAAAAATAGCCATCACCTTTCTATCATATCTTAGAACAAACTAATGAATTTATTTTTAAACTTCAGAGATCTAAATTGGCAATAATATATTTCCATTTTACAGTTTTTTAATTGGTTCTATTTCCAAAATTCATTGAAACTACTGTTTATTTTTTTTAGCAAAAGTACTCACAATTAGATCTGTAAGCTGAGTTTTTAAAAATGTAAACACATGAGAACCTCATTTACTGTAGTCATACAAAATATAAAAATACACAAACTATTTGATTTTTTCTTGTAATTCAATTTACCTCTAGGTAATAAATCACAAATAGGTGGATGCAGGAAATGAAAGGACACTTCATAATTTATAGAGAAATTCTATCTTAAGTCATATAAATATATAAAATCCTGACTTACCCAAGTTATAAGGGAAATTATTTAATTTCAAATCTTTATCATCATCATGGTTGTTTAAGTGTTGGTATTGACCGAATACTGTCTTCCCAAAAATTCATATGCCAAAGCCCAATCCCCAATATGATAGTAATAATGGAATTAGGATGTGGGGACTTTGGAAGTAATTCAATTTGAAGAGGTCAAAAGGATAGGGCCTTTTGATGAAATTAATTATCCTATAAAGAAAGGAAGAAAGGAAGAGATTCCAGAGCTTCCTCTCTCTGTCATATGAGAATACAGCTACAAGGCACCCAGAACTATAGGAAATGTCTGTTGTTTCAGCCATCCAGCCTATGGCATTTTGTGTAGCATCCTGAGCTAAAACAAGTACCTATAATGAATCCATGCTTTGCATTCCTAGCCAGTAGCCTAGATAATGCCTTGCCACTAGTCTCTGTGAGATCAGAGATTTTTTTTTTTTTTTTATGATCCCACCCCTCTTTCTGAAATATGTGGCAAATATGAAGAATTGAATAAATATATGCAGAGGAAATAATAAATACAACTAAATAAACTGAAGTTTACATAAATTTAAACAAAGCATAATTATATGAGACCAAAGGATGAATAATGGAAATTTGCTGTATATATAACACACATAAGCAAGGTCATGGTGAATGAATTTTGATAGTGAAAAAAGGAAAAAATGAATTTTAGCAGGAGGAAACAAAAAGAACAGTCACATAGTTAATGAACACCAAGGATGTGTAGGAGAAATATTAACAGGTCCTTATTACTAGATTGTAAAGCGCACAGAGGGAGATAAATAATGGTAAAGTGGAAAATTGGAAAAGGATAGGAAAGATTATTTTAATATTCTTGTGAGAAATAATGAGTGAGAGATAATGAGTCCCTGAACTCTAATGCTGGGCAGTTGTGTGCTGGTAAATGTTTAGTAATGACACTTTGAAAAAGGAAAGGATGTATTGTACAAGGCTTGTGTTTTGTGTGTATATGCATGTGGGTTTGTATAATAGGCACATGTGTGTATACATACGTATATATGCTAGTAAATTTTGTAATACCACTTGAGGGTTACTGTTTGGTTATTTCTGTCTTTACATAATTGTATAAGTAAAAATTAAAATATATTTACATTTTTAAAAAAATTTACTCATAAATTCAGTGTGTTTGTCTATTTCTCAGAAAATCTGGAGTCAACATTTATCATTCTGTCATCAACAATATGTAACAAGATTAAACTATTCAGAATGCTTAATTAGTAATGAATCAGGATAAATCACTCAAGTAAGTGGTTAAAAAGAGTAGTTCCAACATGAATTCAATATTTGATATTTTTCTTTACATTGGTGAGTAAAACAACATGAAACAATGAAGGCCTATGTTAGAACTTCAATTGTTTGTCAATAGCATGAGTAAATTATTTGCTAAATTAGGTAGTTTTCAAAGTGAGGTACAATAGTCCCTCAATTTTTGGTGTTGTGTGCAATGTAATGGGTATAGATATAAAAGACTTTAAGTTGCATCTGCATTAACATATTCTTCATTATTTCCTTGAGACAATCAACCAAACTGGAAATCAGGCTCTAAATGTGTAATGTTCACCCATTTTCATGGTGTAAATATTCCAACAATGGCCAATTTCAAGCTACCAACAGCGTTCTTATTAAACAGATTTGGAAAAGATGTGCAGTACTGAATCATTATATAATATTTACACTATACATAACCACTACACATGATCTTAAGAGCATAGGCAAAAGTAGAATTTAGTAAAATAATTAGGAAAAAATTAATGTTAATATTTATTGACATAAATTTTATAGCACAATTTTTTTAAAAAAATTTTTATTGCATTTTAGTTTTTGGGGTACATGTGAAGAACATGTAAGATTGTTGCATAGGTACACACATGGCACTGTGGTTTTATAACTTAATTTTTAATAATGGCTGTGTTTAAGAATCAAATGACAAAATTTCTAAAATGTAACAATTGCTCTTATGAACCAGCTTTAGCACATCAATAATTAGGAGTACAATATCTTTGTTTTAAAGTTACTATATTGCAGCTTTTCATTTATGAAAGCTATAAAATTAGCCATCTCCAGTGCAAACACATCCAATTACTCTTCTAAGCTCTTTTTCCAAATCAATAGAGAGGCATATTTTAAGTAAACGGGAGGTAACTCAGATTATTTTTAAAATACAACAAAATATAAATATATATATATATAATGAAGTAAAGTGAAATTTAATATGACCACAGCTTAGACATAATTTTTATAAAAAATTTGCAAAAAGAAGTTGTAAAAATCCTTTCTTCAAAGAATTTGTAATTCCCTTAGAAAATAAATTGTACTCAACCAGTCTACAAAATAAGTTATTAATTTGCATAAACTGAGGTCCAAAAACATTTTAAAAGGTGATTCAAACATTAAATTAAGACAAAATAACACTTTTTAGGACCACACATATTAATTTGAAAATATTATACATAGTATAATATAAAAAGGAAATATCACTTGTATATTAGACATTCAGAATAACATTACATTTTTATCTTCTGTGGTTTAGAGAACTCAACATGGGAATTACTATACTGGTGGGAGATAGAAAATGACTGTGAGAATAAAATTGAAGATAAACTATAATGATATTTTTAAATGGTTAGCAATAAAAGGGAGCAGACTTTAGTTTCAGACTTAGTCTTTGTAAAATGGGAATTAAATTTCTGTAGTAGGTAAACCAACAATTTACATAGATTTTGTGGGGCTGCTATATCTATCATGGGATATACTTCAAGATGCTTGAATGTTTCTTTAAAAATACATTAAGTATGCACACATTAACACAAAGACACACAATTGCTTGTACAATATACCTGTGTTTAATAGAGTGATTATATGTATATGTTATAGTTGTTTAAAAAAGTCAGCTCAGCTGAAAAATGCCGGCATGAGGAGGAATTATTTTTTAATCTACTTTCATCTAAATCCTGTTCATGAACCTGAGCCAGAAATTATATGTCTCACCAAAATTCTCCTATATTCCAAGAAAAAGGAGAATTAGCTTAGTGTAAATGTTTAAAAGAATAATTATTGTTATTTGCCTTTACTTTCTTTTCTTGAAATACCAGATCTCTTTCTGACATAGAGAGGATAAATGCTTATGTTATTCACCTTGCATTTATTTTATTTATTTACTTTATTTATTTATTTATTTATTTATTTATTTGTACTTGGAGTTTTGCTCTTGTTGCCCAGGATGGAGCGCAGTAACATGATCTCAGCTCACTGCAATCTCCACCTCCTGTGTTCAACCGATCCTCCTGCCTCACCCTCCAGAGTGGCTGAAACTACAGGTGCATGCCACCATGCCCAGCTAAGTTTTTGTATTTTTAGTAGACAGGGTTTTACCATATTGGCCAGAATGGTCTCGATCTCTTGACCTAGTGATCTGCCCACTTTGACCTCTCAAAGTGCTGGGATTGCAGGCATGAGCCACCGCTTCTGGCCTCATCTTCTTATCTATTCCTTTTCTGTCATGAAAAAGCAATATAATCATAAACCAATGTAAAAGGTCAATAAACATTATGAAGTAAAGAAAAAATATACATAATAGAATCTGTGAAAGTTTACACTAGTGGAAAAAGATAGATGAAATTGTGAACAAACAGAGATAGGGCACCTAAAATACGGCACATAAAATCCGTCCAACAGGTTTTTGTGAGGGTTTTGTTTTTGCTGTTGTATTTTCTTTATTTGTGTTTAATAACTGGATACTGAAGGAGTAGATGTGTCACATTAATGGTGTAAATGCCATGAAAAGATTCATGAGCATCTACAATTGCAATGGAACCATCTGAAGTTGCTTTTATTTCACATACCTGAAGCTTGATTATACTGAATTTTACTGTTGGACTCAAGTGAATTGTATGTCTCTCTTTTAGGAATAAAATTTCCCTCTTCCTGCAGAATCCTTGCAAACAAAAGACATGGATTAATTAAGGAATCATAGTTCTTTAATATTAATTTATGCATTTTAAATTCTAAAAATGCTAAGGCTGTATCCTAAAAACAATGGACTCAAAACGCTGGGAAACCAGTAAAAACATTCTATAATCCATCTAAAATCCTAACTATCAAAACAACAATCACATCCTTAAAATATGCTTTAAATAATAAAAGTACACTAACAATAATCCTATCACCTGTGATACAAAGGGGTTTTGTATATAATTTTGGTAATGAGTAGCTCCTTTGGTTCCTGAGCATGTGGGTATATGATATTGCTGAAGTTCAGATTGTGAAAGTTAACAGCAGAAATGGGAGAAATAGGGGTCTGAAGACCCCATGCATACACGTTAAATAAATTTGTTTCCCTTTTCTTCTAACAAAAGAATAAAGAAGAAATGTGAGACGGGAATAAAGTGAAACATGATACAGAGTCATGCTGATTATGATGAGAGGTTAATTCAAGTTGATCTGTAGTCTTGGGTCATAGCTTTAAATGAGATTTTTGTTTAAGTAGACAAAGAAAGTATCATTGTGGTGCTCTAAAAATAAATTAGAAAACAAATAATTTACTCTTTATTGTATTTTGGTATCACTTGCAGGGTTGGGGGGGCAATATGGAAGTAAAGCTAAGATTTGAAAACGGGAACTAATATGAATATAATTAATTGAAGTATGCTTAGATTAAAATACAAACAAAAAAAATATACCAAAAGGAGAGAACTAAATTAGTGGAAATTTGATGGGCATATATAAATGATAGTGTTTTAATTGGTTACTGTTCAACTGTAGGTAGTCCACCCTCAGCCTTCTGATCACATTTACTAAGGCCATGTGCTCCCCCTCCAACTTCTGTGCTGTTTATTTATTTATTTATGACAGTGGATACCTGCAACATTCTTTCTAAAACTGTTTTCAAGCTACAGAAACCAACTTGCCCAGTGTAGACAACCAAAGTGTCTGAGTTAGGTCCCTGGGAAAGCTCTTGACAAATAACTGATTGGTCCAGAGTACTGAAGTTCCATCTCCTTTGTTTCTAGTAAGACAAATTTCTGAAGCATCATTTACACAGAGGTAGCCCTTGGGGACAGGCTGAGACTGGGGCTTTGTCTTAAATGCACCTTTGCTTTGAATTCTCTTTCACCCTTTCATGCATCTTTTACTTCTTCAACTATTTCTTCTGGGAAAAACTTCTTATCAAGATATTTACACAGGATCACTGTTTCTCATGATCTGCTTCTGAGGAATATTACTGGGATCAAAAATCAAAAATATTTTGATTGTTGTTTTGTTTTTCTCCTAAGCTAAGCATGGATAAGTGATAAGGAGAAGTGTCTCGTATAAATGTCTTAACAATTGAAAATGTTTTTAATATGTCCACAGTAAATTAAGAACTAAAAAATGTGTCTAAGAAAAGTATAAATAAAAAGAAAATATTTTGAAATTATAATTTTTTCATCAAATATAAAATTATTTAAAATCTAGTGTTTCATTTGTGAATTATTTTTAAACTATTTTTTAATACGAAGAAAAAGTAATGAGACAAAACAGAGTTCTAGAAAGTTCTACTATTTCTCAAGTTCTAACATCTTTTCTTCACATGCTATGAATTTTTAAAACAAGAGCTGATTCAGAGAAATGCCCAAAACACAAATATTCATTAAGGCAGCATATAAGGATTTTAGGCCAAAATAAATTGTAAATGATTGATATACAGTTTAGCAAATACTGTGTTAAGTTACTTCTAAGGTGGCTCCCAATGTCCCCAACCCCATTCATGGGCACCTGTAAGTTTCTCTCTGTTGAATAACTTGTTCCTAACCAACAAAATATGTCAAAATTGAGGGGTGTCCCTTTTGTGATTAGCTTATAAAGACTGTAACTTTTATTTTACTGGTAAATTATGTCTTTCTCTCAGGGTGCCCACTGCCAACAACCAGCAAGAAACTGAGGCCCTCAATCCAGTAACAGGATGTAAACTAAATCCTGACGAAACCAAATTAGCTTGGAAGTGAAACATTTCCTGGTTGAGCTTTCAGGTAAAACAGCTATGGTTGACACCTTGATTGCAGACTTGTGAGAGATCCAGAAGAAAAGGACCCATTTATGCAGTGTCTGGATTCCTGATCCACAGAAACTGTGAGATAATAAATGCATGTGTTTTCAAGTTGATAAATTGTGGTCATTTGTTTTGTAGCAATCAATAACTAATACACCTAGTATATGTAATGCTATGTGGAAGCTATGAAGGAAAATAATAGCCTTCGCCTTCAAATGTTTGTATAAAAATGAAAAAAAAATTAGAAACATGCTAGGCAGACTTAAACATTCTAAAATGAAGCTTTTTGGTAAAAAATTTTTGACACTAACAGGAAGGAGAGAAAGAGAGAGCATGAAGAACAAGAGATAGAAAAAGAACATTTAATCTGATAATGGCATTTATTATTCCCCTGTTTTCTTTCTTCTTTTTTAAATATTAAAGACTGAAAATGACATTGACAAATCAAATGAAAGGAATACTACTCCAGAGAGCAAGGTTCACTTAGTAGCAGATTAAGGAATTGACAGGATGTGTTCAAAAGGAAAGAAGAGTGGTTGAATGGGTGGTGGAAGAAACTAGGATAAAACATGTTATCATCCTGGAATTTACTCTGTGCGTAACGCACCAGCTTTATCAAGGTTTTGAAAATGGTAATAGCACAGATTTCCTTTTCTGTAGCTTGTTTAACAGATGAGAAAATGTAAAGCACCTGAGTCCATAGAGTGAGAGGGAGAGTTATCACCATAGAAAATGAGTATGTTTCAACAGGAAGGAGGAATGGTATACAAAAGATAAACCTGGTCAATTGCATAATTTTGTTTAGATCTGCCAGTAAATCCTAAGTAAGAATTTAACATTACGTTTTCTCCAGGTTGGATTGCAGGGTCACATAAATCTTCAGAAGATTTATACAAATGATTCTAACTCATACTTTGTATCAACTAAGGTTGAAGACCTTCACAGCTCGGTTTTGTATTAATAAAATCCCTATAAAACTCAAGAATACCGTGAAGGAATATTATTTTAAAAAAAACTACTTTATAAGGCGTTTCTTGGAAAGCTTTTATTTCTTTGTTTTTAATTCTACTATTTTCCCTAGAAGGAGTTCATTTTGTTTCCTTTTGCATTCTACATTCATTTACCAGTGAAGCTTTATTGCCAAGTTCTCAAATCATAAGTGTGAAAACACCCGTCATAGGACATTTTCCCACATGACTTTCTTTGAAGTCATTGTTGATAGGGACTTGGACAGATACTTGTTAATCTCATTTTTCACTCATTTATTTATTTTTCTATTTAATATTAATTAATAAATATATTATGCACAGTTTCAGTTCATCTCTTGGAAGCATACAAAAAAAGGCCTCCTAAAAATATTTTGGCTGTGGCTAAGAAAGTGCAAATAAGACAATGTATTATAAAAAGGAATACAAAGGAAAAACATATAATAGAGGTTCAAATATTTTCTGCCTTCACTTAAATTTAATTGAAACCTAATCTCACAAAATCTGCCTGAATATATTACAGAAATAGTTACAAGTTTGATTTTTATTTACCCAAGTTTGTTTCATATATGTAATTTATAAAATCCTCACTATTACATAAGCTTATTGAGATATTATTTGTTTCTGTGAATTTCTGCCATGCTCCATTGTGATATGGCCTTGATTTTTGTATTTTGAGAAAATTGGTTTACTGGAGTAGGATATACTTAAGTGGGATATCTTGAGGATATATATACTGAGACAAATAACTGTATTATTTAGGAATAATCCCCAAATGATTAGTCACTGTTTTTATTTCAATGTTTAGTTCTAATTCTAGTTGTTATGAGACTCACACAGTCTTTCTTGATGCTAATTATTTTCCAAATGCATAAACCTGCGAAAGTCTATCCAATTTAATTTTTTTAACTTACAGAATTCTTCCACTCATTCTCTGTGTTCTTCTTTCCTTCCTTCATAGGAAATTTACACATCAGCTCTATTTTCTCACTTCCCTGGAAACTTCTTCTTCCTTGGTAATTCAAGATTGTTTCTTACTCTGGTTTTAAGTTACAAATATATAGTTGCCAAAATACATAGCTCTATTAAAACCGAAAAATTGTAGAAAAGCCATATCTGCTTCTAAAAATGCAAAATCACCATCTTTGGAGACAACATAGGAAATTATTGAGCTTGTTAAAGATCATAATTGGTTGAAACACATATCACTGCTAAAATCATTTAACAAACTACGTTATTTTCTGATATTGGTACATATGGTCCTGGCATGTCCCCAACTTTGGCTAAGGCCCATATAATAACATTTAGAATGGTTTCTCAGAGAACTCAAATTCCGAATATACAAGCTAGCTGAGATTTTATGACTGATCATTTGGGAAACTAATTGAAATATACCACATATATTCAAATTATTTTGTTTATAATATTAATTACATCCTTAGTATAAATTTGGTATTGCAAAATATCATCCTATGTATACTCAACTTGGTCTTTTATAATATGATGATTGATTGTAAATGCTTTTGTTTCTTTATTTCTTTGCTTTTTAGCTGATTATTACAACACTTCTATCATATTGGGCAAAGGGGAACAATTCATTAATGCTGCCTTAAAGATTATGCCTACTTTGCAATTCACATTCTCCCTGCAAGTGCAATCAAAATGAATTACCCTATGTTGCCTATGAATTGAACTTTAGGCCAGTTTCATGGATACTATCTCTAGGTTTTTATCATTGACTTTATAATATAAGCACATTGTATTTAGATGTTATAGTCCATGTTTTTACTTGATGCAATTAACACTCCCCCAATGCTATGATGTATTCTAAATACCAGAGTATTTTAATAACACTTCAGTTTAACATAGCTCTTCATGGCCATTGAAGAAAAGTGGCTAAATTGAATCAGGAAACCACAAGCATTCCTGTGAACTAAATTAAACACAAAACATTTGATCTTCAAATTTTGTTTAACAGATGAAAGTAAAGAAAATTTAAAAACTTAGCACTTTGGTGTTGATTGAACAGTATCATTCCTTACAGTGATTAAGTATGAAAAGGTGAACACACTATCATATAAATAAATTAGAGTTATTGTTGTTTACTGAACTCTAACCTAGGTAGACAAAAATATGAAAATACTTCATCATAGCAAAACTTTAAAATAGTAAAGAACAATGAAAAATAAATAATTTGTGAAATGTAATTTCACCACTACTAGGGAAAATTCAATTTCTCTGTAGTAGTCCATTCTCACACTACCATGAAGAACTACCTAAGACTAGCTAATTTACAAAGAAAAGAGGTTGAAGCAACTCACATTTCTGCAGGCTGTACGGGAAGCATGCTTTGGGAAGTCTCAGGAAACTTACAATCAGGGCAGAAGGACAAAGGTGAAGCAAGCACCATCGCATGGCCAAGCAGAAGAAAAACGAGTAAAAGGGAACATGCCACATACTTTTAAACCCTCAGATCTTGTGAGAACTCACTCACTATCACAAGAACAGCAAGGGGGAAATCTACTCCCAAGATCCAATAACTTCCCACCACTTCCCTCCTCTAACACTGGAAATTACAATTCAAGATGAGATTTGGGTGGGGACAAGAATTAAACCATATCATTCACACTGAAAAAAAGTTTTGTTTAAACAATGAAAAAAATCCAAATATTTGAACTAATTTAAAAGTAAATCTATTCTAATTACTCATTTGATGTTTATACTTTTATTTCTTTTATAAAATATCCTACTGAAGAATCAACCAGTTTATATTGAAACATCTACAATGAGGGAGACTCAGCACTTCCCCCAAATCCTACTTTATAACTGAAAAGCAATTTGAAATAATTTCATAAATGTGTTGATATAAATTTATTTTTCTGTAATCCCCAAAATCTTGAGCCGCTATAAACCTGGGACTACAAAGAATAAATTTAAGATAGTATGCATTAGATGCCCTGAAGTACACAAAAAGGCATCCAATATATAACTTACTATCTAACATTTCTAAATGTATTTTCACTACCAAATTAATCAGTCAAATATGGTTCTATCTATGGCTATTTCTAGATACAACACCTCAGGAAGAAAACATTTTCTCTACATAGGAGCATAAAATACAATACAAATCTTTATTAAACATCTCAATTTTACTATGTTCTTATCTGTTCTACTTTCCATGTTGACCTACAGCCTTAACCTACCTAAAGAAAGACCAAGGATTCCCCAAGGTTAAGAATTTAACATAACCCTTTGAAATGCGGGAAACTATAAATGTTTAAATGAGATGATTCTTTCACATGATTTTTACTTACTATGGTATTTGGGTTAAATTGTTTGTTTCATTGTTTCCTTTTTCTTTTTTTTTTTTTTTTCCTGTTAGTGCTTTGGAGTCTTTGTTCTCTGAATTATTATTTTTTCCTTGGAATAAAATCACATATTAGGTAGGCTCCAATTCCCATGAAAAAATGTAAAAGTAAGAAAATTTTTAAATCCATGTTAAATGAAACTATATTAATTTTATTAATGCATGCTGAGGCCATCCTTTTAGCTGTACCTCCAATGATGACAAAAAAATTTTAAAAAGAAAGTAAAAATATGCTAGAAAAATATGATAATTCTCTTATTTTCTCTACGTAGTTTTAGTCTCCAAACCCATTTCAGGACTAACTATAAACATCTGTAGATGATTAGTCATTTTTTAAATACTAACCACTTCTCAATTTTATGCATATTTAGTTCTATCTAGTGCAAATACTGAGATACAAAAACATTCTATTTGTTTTTAGACATACCCCTTTCAAAATATTATACTTCAAAAAATAGTCTCATAGAAATATGAGCTGGCAATTACCAGAAAGTACACATACTTAATTTCTGTGTATATATATATATATTTGGGGAATACATTGTCTAAATATAAGGTATTATTCTAAATAAATATTGAAAGTGTCACATTAAGATTAAAGGCTAAATGTGTCCTATCTTGGTAGTAGAAATATATTCAGCAATTTTTGAATGTCCCAATGTTGGAATTTCTTATAAATTACACATAGAATCATTTCTAGTCAACATTATGTTAGAAAACTGATACACAAGTCTGATGATCGTTAGTAATCAAATAATTACATAGAAAAGAAAAAAGTAGAAAAGGAATTCTGGAAATCTAAATATACAAAAAGAATTCTCATATTTCTTTCTCTCTTTATGCTTCAAATGACAAATAAATTGTTATGGGACTATGTATCCTCCGAATTTTCAATCCTGGCTTAGAGGTGACTCTGTTATAGCCTTCCTATTTAGTGACTTCTAGTAACAAATTTTAACTACATCACGTTTAATTCTATATAAAACTATTTCTCACTGCATTGGCTATAATCACCAGGAGACTGCTAAGTTCACGTGTTTTATACAGATTCCCTATTACTAGCCAATATTCTGAAATAGAGAAGAGAGATACAGTATAACGTTGCTGCTGCTCTGTAAACACACAAAGGTCATGTTCTACATGCCACTCTGAAACCCATTCCTTTGCCCCATCCCAGGTGTCTTATTTTAATCCCATAATAATGGAGACGATGAGACGAAATGGCTGTTACTCTATTTCTTCTGCAACAGCTTACAAACAGCTTTCATTGTATTTAATGTGAAATAAATTAACCAGAAAAAAAAAGACAGGTAATTAAACATCATGTGTAGAGTTGACCCTTGAACAACACAGGTATGATCTACTTAAGTGCTTATATGTAGCTTTCCTTTTGCCTCTGTTATCTCTGAGACAAGATCAATCCCTCTTTTTCTTTCTCCTTAGCCTACTACCCAATGAAGATGATGAGGATGAAGACCTTTATGATGACCCACTTCCACTGGAGAGTAAATATACTTTCTCTTGTTATGGTTTTCTTAATAACATTTTCTGTTTTCTATCTTCCTTTATAGTAAGAATACAATATATAATATATATATATATAACATACAAAACATGTGTTAATTGCCTATGTTATTGGTAAGGCTTCCAGTCAACAGTAGGCTATTAGTAGTTAAGTTCTTGAGGAGTCAAACGATATATGAACATTTTTTACTGCACAGGCTTCAGTGCCCCAACCCTTGCATTGTTCAAGGGTAAATTGCACATTTTAATTTGTAATATTCTATCTGCAAAACCAAGAAAAAATTGTACAAATGTACAGACTAAAATGTTCCAAGTTTATTTTGTATTGAAACATATTCCTTTAAAATGAGTAATTCAATTTGTTAAACAGTTTGTCCCTCAACCCAGTTCCAGTGATCTTATAACTCTTCCAGTCTACAGAGTATCTCAAATACTTTTAAATGTGTGTGTATTACATATGTATATGCATTTAATTGAAAGGTTTACCTTGGTATTTTTGTGAGTTTTAAGAATAACTTCTACTCTACCCATTTAAATTGAACAAATATTTATTTAATGTACACATTATGACTAGGACTCTTAGACACAGAATAGGAGTATAATATATTTGAAGGCTATGATGTCCACAAGAAGTTTTATGGTGTGTGTGTGTGTGTGTGTGTGTGTGTGTGTGTGTGTGTGTGTATGTGTGTGTCTATGCATAGATAAGAAAAATACTAAAGCAACATTAGGCATTAAACAATAAACCCTTAAGTTGTGCATGAAAATACATCAAAAGCTGTGCTGAAAATAATACGTTTAAAAGATAAAAAGATACAGGATCATGAAATTTGTTTGGTCTTCATTCCATACAACCACTTCTCTAGCCCTATTCTAGCATATGAGAATACTGATTAATCCACGTAGAAACCAAACAGGCATGTTCTGCCCTGCCACAAATCTGCTTCATCTGGGCCTTTCCCATCAACTTAATGGTAGCCCCAGCCTTCTAGTTTATCAGGCTAAAATAATAGAGCCATCTTTGGCTCCTCTCTTTTTCTCACTGTCTATGTCTACCGCATGACCAAATCTTCTTAGTTCTGATGTCAACATGCATCGGCATTCCAGTAATTTCTCACTATTCTGGATCATAGCATTACCCTGACTGTTGTTCCTAATCTAGCACAACAGAGAAGCCGGAACAGTTACATAATATTTAACTCAGATTAAAGTCCTCTTCAAATCAAAACATTCTTTGGCGCCTCATTTTTCTCAAAGTAAA
The DNA here is from genome assembly GCF_001604975.1 of Cebus imitator. Classification (NCBI taxonomy): domain Eukaryota; kingdom Metazoa; phylum Chordata; class Mammalia; order Primates; family Cebidae; genus Cebus; species Cebus imitator. The sequence goes on from NW_016107448.1 coordinate 1,214,763, forward strand.
ACTATCTAATTTTATTTTATATAGAAACATAATCCTTTAAATGAATAATTCAAATTGTTAAACAGATTACCCCTCCTCCCAGTTCCAGTAGTCATGTAACCCGAGTCTACAGAGTATCTCAAATACTTTTAAATGTGTGTGTGTATTACAATACTTCTATGATATCATTTCTACTACTCTTACCATTGCTCTAAATAATCCAGCAACATAAGTCTCCTTCATATTTCTTGAACCAAAAGATACACATTGCCTCAAGCTCTTCCACTGATATATTGACTTCATTACATCCTCTCTTCTCTCAAGTTTTCGTTTTAACACAGTATCACCTTATCAGTATGGTCTACAATGGACATTTTATTTAACATTGAAATTTCCAGTCTTAATCTTCACTCCTTATTGCCATTGCAGCTTTATTTTTCTACATAGCACTTTTTACTTTCTGATTTAGTGAATTATTTACCTATTAATTATGTCTACCATTTGTTTATGTCCAAGTAGAATGTAAAATTTTTGAGGACAGATTGTTTGTCCATTGATTTCTTATACAGTAATACTAAGAGCAATGCCTAGCAATTAGCAGGTGATGAATAAATGAATGAAATATTCTGGTAATTTGTATGTCTTTGACACAGATGAAACCAGTAAGTAAGTGAATTATAATCTATGTGAAGTAGCATTTCAGAGACAGCAGAAATTCTTTGAAAACAGTTCACTGGATTCTTTAAGGGAACATGCCTATACACAAGAAAACATAACACATTTTTGGATCAGAATATTGTTAATCACAACCTGAGAAGTTCAGCATCAGACTTGCTCTTCCTGATGAAACAGGAAATTTCCTTGACCCCTTCATGGTCTGGTCCTGAAGACAGGGGTGCCTCACTTACTCAGGTTACAGCTCTCAACCCCTCATGGGAGGCAGAACACGCAGGTAAGCAGGTGCAGGAGCCGAGTGGGCACTGGCAAGGACAGAACTTTGTATGGGCCTTGTGGCAGCATCTAGATGGGAGTACCTGTGAACCCCATTGATCCAGAGGGTGTGAGATACACAATGCTCTTTAGGTTTGCTTTCCATTGACAGTGTAAGTATTAAACAGCTCAGTAGACCCCCTCTCTCTTCTGGCTTGAGGCAGTTGATCTTCACTAGTGAGGGCAGATATTCAGTGTGACACCCTTTAGCATCTGCATCTGTGGCACCCAAGCTTTTGTTCAGCATCCACAAAAAATCAGGTTGTACAAACAAATTGGAGGATGGTGAATACAAAGGATTTTATTGCTGATGAAAGTAGCTCTCAGTGGGAAGAGAAGCTGGAAAGGGTATGGAGTGGGAATCTTCCCCCAGAGTCCTGCCTTCCCCAGCCAGACTCCTCTCTGAAGCAATACTATCAATCTGTCCCTGTGAAGCCAAGTTGTTTCTCTCTGACATCAAACCACAGGTTCTCACATCCAGCTGCTTCTCCTCCTCTCCCCTTTACTGCTCTCTGCCAGTCGGGTCAGGAATTTTTATGGGTACAGGATGGGGGATGGGATGAACAATGGGTGGTTTTCAAAAGGACACCAACCTAGTGGGAAAACAGGGAGGTACATTCTTACTTTGGGCCACAGTCTCAGGCTTTTCAGCTTGACGGTGGTGCTTTGCCAGGGACCTGCCCTTTTCTGCCTTGAATTTCTCTACTCACTGTCCCTATCATTATTTTAATCTTTAAAAATATTTTCTTATATTTTTATACTTTGATTTTTATGAAAAAAATGATAAGACAATATACAGAAAAAATCAAAGTGAAGTATTCTTAAACAGTAACTAAATAAGTCAATAAGATACATAATAGTAAAACTATAGTATTTTAATGAGTCATCTTAAAGAACTTATTTTAAAAACAATTACATAAAACACGTTTATAATCTAAAGTTGTGCACAAAATCTTTCCTACATCAAACCCACTATAAAAGACATACGTAAATTTACTATTTAGGGAAACCTAAAATAATTATTTTGTTTAAAAAAATTTCAATACCAATAATTTTTTAATTGATCTGTTCCATGTTAGAATGTTCTAATATCAAATTTCTGTTAAGTGAGATCTACTTTTCAATTTGCTGTAGAAGTTTCTGATATAAAATAGAAGACTAAGTAAATTTATGTAGCTGGAAAATTAGCATATAAAAGTGCTTTTTTTCTCTCTCTTAAACATGTTGGACTCATTTCTGGAGGAATTTTCTTGTCATCACATAATGACAACTTGCACTTGTCATATCTGAATTGACATGACTTTTTTTTTTTT
>NW_016107448.1:1217274-1238000 GCF_001604975.1 Cebus imitator
CGATCTCTTGACCTCGTGATCCACCCGCCTCGTCCTCCCAAAGTGCTGGGATTACAGGCGTGAGCCACCGCGCCCGGCCCGACATGACATTTTAAGAAACTGAGTACAATTCTGTTAAACCCTTCATCCCTATATGCTGAAAAAATGCAATATTTTTACACAAAATGTGTTTATAGTAAATTATAGTAGTTTCTTATATCTGTGTTTGTAGAAGCAACACTAGTCCCAGTAAACTACGATGATTTTAAAATACCTTTCAAACTGTGGTATTTAAGTGGTCATGTGATGCATAGGTGGAGTCTGAAATCATGGTAGGCTCCTAATAATTGTGTCACACTCTTATATTGGTAGATAATACCTTTAAACACTCAGTGGCAACACAATGCCAGCACACTGTGTTGTGATAACATCCTGCCAGAACTCTTGGCTTTGAAATGCTCTCCCTGAAACTTCCTTGGATAATTCTGATTTTTAAGATAATAACGGTGATGAAAGAGGTTAAAGGGAGCAGAACAAGCTAAGTAGACAAAGATTTAAATGTTCCATCCATGCTTCATGGGGAAGTTTCAGTTTCTCCTTAAAAGAGTTTCCTGGGTTATAAAATGTGGAAGAAACACTTTAGCCTAGAATTGTTTATTATTATTATTATTATCATTATACTTTAAGTTCTGAGTTACATATGCAGAACATGCAGGTTTGTTACATAGGTATACATGTGCCATGGTGGTTTGCTGCATCCATCAGCCCGTCATCTGTATTAGGTATTTCTCCTAATGCTATCCCTCCCCTGTCTCCCCACCCCATGCTATCTTAGTCCCCCATCCCCCAAAAGGCCCTGGTGTATGATGCTCGCCTCCCTGTGTCCATGTGTTCTCATTGTTCAATACCCACTATGAGTGAGAACATGCAGTGTCCATGGCAGCTCAGCAAGGCCTCTGCAGGTGGACTGTAACTATCCTAAATTTAGCCTAGAATTTTGAATTCAGTTTTCTGCTTTGCATACTGTTACCAATGCATAGAAATCAAAAGACTAAGCAAATTGTAATAAGTAACTCCCTTAGCTTATTTGTTCATTGATGAGTGTAAGTTTCCACATTTGAAAGAGAACAAAAGTTTGAAAATGAGACCTAGAAAAAACGGAGATAATTCAGTAAAATGATAAATTACCTCTGACTATTTCAAAAGTAATCTGAAACTATTTTGGTGTAGTCTGTTTTTAATGTACATTTGGTATTAAAATATACGATTAAATACTTATTAAATACTTCACAAAAACACAACTTAGGTCTACACTATAATGTGTGAGTTTTCTGTCAATTCTTATTTAAAGCATTTTAGTAATCTAACAAGCAGAATCACATGACACATCCTACAAACTCTTAAAGTATACGTGTCCTCTTTCTTCATTGCAATGTTTTGTCAAACATAACAGAGGGCATTTCTTGAAATGTACCTCTGTTTACTCAAACACTAACATCAATTTTATAATAAGTTATGTGGAAAATTTATTTACTTTACCAGATTTTGAACATGTCAAGATAAGAATAACTAAATAAACAGATGGTACATTATTATCAAGTTTTCTCAATACCAAAAGCATCTATATTTTTCGTTAATCCCATTTGATCCTCTAACCATGTTAGGAATAATATTGTCAAGTGTCGGTTTTGATGGTCTAGAGAGATTTTTAAAAATAACTTAAAGTAAACCTGGAGAGCTACTCAATTTGTCATATTTTCCTTTTTGTAAAGTAATACAATAGATAAAATAACATTGTGGCAGGGGAAACATAATGCCTCTGAATATCTACAAAAATAGCTGTAAGTAAATATTTTAGTGATAGATTAATAGCTTCAGTATTCTTTCCGTGGCTTCCAGATTTCAATTCAACCAGACAGTTAGAGGGAAAAATAAAAAAGATATGTACAAAAAGATAATTTTGTGTATACATTTTCATTCAGAAAATGAAGGTAAAGGTCTGTTACATTTACTCAAATGTATAACCTATTATCTCTTTTAAAATACTAAAAAATTTTTTTTAACTTTTAGGTTCAGGGATATATGTACCATTTTTCATTCAAATGTATTTTATTTTAATGATTCAAACCCTTGCTTCTCACTTTTCAGATTAATTCTTGTACATTTTATTTCATTTCCGGAATTTTGTTTAAAGGTAGTAGAGTATGCTGTTTTGAGATTTCACAAACTGAACATAATTTGAACAGCCAGATATACCACTCAAAATTATAACTATATTACTCAGGATTACATTATTGAAATTATTAAAAGCTCAATTCAAAGCATCTTAGGCAGTAAAGGGAATTTAGTAAAAGAATACTAAATTAACTCACATTTTCACAAGGAAGGCTGTATCTAGCTTGGGTCTAGAAAACCACTATGTTTGTTTATAACTAGAATTAGAGGAAGAAATTTAATCCATGAATGAGGGAAGCTCAATTGCTGAAAGCGTTGACTGAAAAGAGAAAGCAAGTCCGGGAGAATTCTTTTTGATCCAATATTCCCTTTGTGTTCCTCATTACTTTCCTGGCCACTTTGCTAGGTCACCTGATAAGCTCATTTTCTCAATATAGATATCAAAAGTTAAATCGCATTAATTTTTAATTTATTTTTATACTTCATTATCCACACTTTTCCTAGGAGAAATCATCTTTCATATTGCTTCAATTATCATCCATACTCAAATGAGTCATATATTTCTGCCTCTAGCCCAGAATACTTCAGAGTTCCAATCCTCAATATTCAACTCTTTAATTGACATTATGAATTCTACATATCAAAGCCAATTCAATATCAGTAAAAGACTTGTGATATTTTTCTATTTTAGCAGACCAAAAATAAATAAATAAACAAATAAGCACAAAGTTACTGATCAGCTTTTAGTGATCTCCAAGTCAATAAATGAATTCCTCATTGGTAACAATGAAGCAACTAGAATCAGGGAATCACTTCAATCTCTCTCACATGAACCCACCACTCCTCTACCCCTATACATTTAAATCTAGATATACAATTTATTATCAAGCATGGTCGGTATGCTTCCTTAAAAAAAAAAATATATGCAATTCCTCCAAATCACTCCATCTCTACCATCACAAATTTAGCCAGATCATATTAACTCTCAGTTATGCTACTGAAGTAAATAACTAAATGTACTATTTGTACACACGCCTATTCTCTTCAAACAGTTCATAAGGCAGTGTTTGTGATTTGCTAAAACACAGATTTTTTTGCCTGTGAAACACACTATATATTTTTGCTTAAAATGTGTGGTTTGTTTCCCCCAATATTTCTTAATATAAAAAGAATTCCTTCCTCTTGAGTGAATAGTTATTATTAAAAATGCCAAGGAATAGTGAGTTTTCCAATCTGGTTACATCATCCTACCCTGCCATTGCTGATGGCAGGGTATTGGTCCAATTATTTCTCACCTAAACTTATATTTATTGGCGAGAATTTAGTCACTTTTAATGGCCTTGAAATAGTGAATTCCTTGGGTATTTTTGGCATTTCTCTGATGTTTGATGCTATAGAGAACATTATATCATATGATTCTAAACATGGCCTCTACAGACCTGCCCTAGTCAGCCCCTGGAGATCTCTCCACATGTACATTGTACCATGTTCTTTTTATGCCTTGCATTACACAGCCTTTGTTTAATTGCCTCATATAAAACACATTCCCTCTCACTATAGATCTTCCACACTTGGCAGATGCTCTTTCTGGAAACTTCTTTACATCTTTCTGATGCTTAGTTTATTCTTCATCTCTAAGATCTCAGCTCAGACATGAGATCCTCATAACCTATACCTTGCCAGCCTGGCTGGATCAAATTTTCTGTTTCCATTGGCACCATGTACCATTCAGTCACAGTGACAACCACAGTTGAGATCCTGCACATGTATTGTTATTACTTAATCATTGTCTGTCTTCGTTCACCACTGTAAATTCCACAAGGCAGAAAATGCATTTAACTTTGTTTATTATTTTACCTGTGGTTTCTAAAAAAAATGATCAACAATTTTTATACTCAGTTAATATTTACCAAATTAATAGCTAAAAGTAGAATGAATATCTACATTCAACTACAGGGTAAAAGGGCAAATAATATTTTTTTCAAAAGACTGATGTCTCCTTGAAGAGAAATTAGCTGCTAATCAGAGAAGCTGGTTCATTCTAATACACTGGTTCAATTATTAACAGTTTATTTTGCAACAATAATCAAATTAGAATTTAAAGATGGATAGTAGTCTCATTTTATTCAGAAAGATTATGTGATACTTGCCAGCATAGTTTCCTTTTTATCTCTAATCTTATCGGTTGTACTGAGCTGTAATGTACATATATAAGATCCCCTATTTTATGTGTATATTTAAAGTTCAAAGTGATTTGACAACTTGTAACCACCATAGCAATTAAGATATAACATATTTCCTTTCTTTTCCCAGAAAGTTATCCTATTCTCCTTTATGATCAGTCCCCTCACACCCGACCAACCCACCCACACACCAGGCAACCACAAATTTGATTTATATTATTACAATTCCATTGCCTCTTCTAAACATAATATATGTAAACAGTAGTTACATTTTTATGATGGCTTTTTTGCTTCTCATAGGGTTTTGGTGGGGGTTATTTGTTCATTTTGTAGCATATGTCATTATTTTGTTAATTCTTAGTGCTAAGTCCTAGGCCACTGTATATATTTACCATGGTGTATTTATTCAGTCACCTACTGACAGTCCTCTGGGTTATTTCAAGTTTGTTTCAATCTATTATTAATAAATTTGACATAAATATTCTGCTACAAGTCTTTTTGCAGACATATGCATTCCTTCCTCTAGAGGGAATAGCTAGTCTTAAAATTGCCAAAGAACTGCCAGTTTCCCAATCTGGTTATAACATCTTACCCTGCCATCAGCAATGGCAGGGTATTTGTCCAGTTAGTTCTCATATTCTCATCTACACTTGTATTTGTTGGTGAGAGTTCAGTCATTTTTATTGGCTGTGAAATATGATTATCTTGGGCATTTTTGGTATTTCCCTGATGACTGATGCTACTGGGAGCATTATATTATATGAATCTTGGCCATTAGTGTATCTGTTTTGATGGAACTCTGTTGAAGTCTTTTGCTCATATTTTAATTAGAGTGTTAATTGATTTTTATTGATTTATAGAATTTGTTTATGTATTCTGGACACAAGCTTTCTGTGAGATGTATTATGAATATTTTCACTCAACCTGTAACTTGACTTTTAATTTTCTTAATGATGTGTCTTGAAAGGCAGATTTTTTTTATTCTAATGAATTTCTATTTATCATTTTTCTTTTATGGTAATTGTTTTTTGTGCCCTATATAAGAAATAATTGTTTACCTCAAAGTCATAAAGATTTTTGCATTTGTTTTCTTCTGAAGTTTGACAGGCTTAGCTTTTATGCCTGGATATATTACATATATGCTATATATATATATATATATATATATATATATATATATAAAATAAATTTTTGTGAAATCTGTGAGGTAGAGGTCAAGGTTTCTTTTTCCTTTTTTAGTGGATATTTAGTTGTTTCAGCAAATATTTTTCTTGAAAAGATTTTCATTTCACCATAAAATTGCTTTGACACCTTTGCTGAAAATTTAATAATTATACATACACACAAATATAAAAATAGCTCAATGCTGGCATTGCCAATTTTGCTAACCGTCTCAGCCCCACCTGCTTTGTCAGTCAGAGAGGGACCTATCCAACTGCCATGTCTGGCAGCCTCCATTATACTTCCCTACAGATGCTGCCAGATCTACAATCTCAAGAAAAAATAAAAGGAAGAAAATGGAAGAGAATAATTTTTTTTAAGGGAATAGGAAGGAACAATAAATATAAATTCCTCACTGATCTTTTGTCTTCTATCAATTACTGAGAGATTTACATTTAAATCAACTATTACTATGGATTCATCTTTTTTCCTTTTAGTTTTGTTAACTTGTTAACATATTTTTCATGTACACTGGTATTCTAACACCAGGGACAAACAGCCTTCAAATTGTCAAAAGTTTCCCTTTTATTACAATGAAATGTCAGTTTCTACCTCTGATAACATTTCTTGTGTTGAAATCTATTTCAACTGATAGTAAATACAAACTATCTTTCTTATAGCTACTCTTTGCATTGATATATCTTTTTCCATGCATCTCTTTACTTTTAACTTATCTATCACTTACTTGATGCATTTTTCATTATTTTTAGTTGACTTTCCTCTATTATCTTTTAGTAATTTGTTATTTGTATTATTTTGTTTTACTAGTTTTATTCTGTCTAGTTATAGTGAATATTTTACTATTTTATGTAATACTAAATTAACAATACAATTCCATTTCCACTCTTTTCTAATGTTCTCATATATTTTGTTTCTATATATCTTAGAAACACATTTATACCATTTTATAATTTGGGGGGTTAATAGTCAGTCATCTCTTACAAATGTAATAAACAGAAAAGAAAGATTGTTTGTGTGTTTATTTAAAAATATTTATTTATGTGTATTTTTCTGGTACTTTTTATTCGTCCTAAAAATCCGAGTTTTCATCTGATATCATGTGCCTTCAAACTGAAGAACTTTCTTAATCATGACATTTAATTTACCTATGTATATATTTTATCCTTCATATTGAAGAATATTTTTATTAAATATCTGGGACAACAGTTTTGTTTGTTTCAACACTTTGACAATGTCATTAAATTGTCTTTCAATCTCCATTGTTTCTAATGAGAATCTAGTTAGTAACTGTATCACACTCCTATTCATATAAAGTTACTTTTCTCCCTTCTTATTGCTTTAAAAATTTTCCATTTATGGCTCATAATAGTTTTATTACCATGTGCACGACTGATTTTCTTTGCATTTCTTTTTCTTGGTGTTAATTATACTTCTTGGGCTTGTGGCTTTTCTCCAACTTTGGGAAATTTTAAGCCATTCTTTGAGTATTTTTGTTATTGTTCAATAATATCTCCTCTCTTTCTGGAATTCTACTTATACATATGTAAGCATGCATGATACTGGCCTATAGGCTACTTAAGTTTTTTTTTTTTCGTATTCACCTTTTTTTAATCTTCAGTGGGATTATTTCTATTGATATCCATCTAAATTCACGAAGAGTTTTTTTCTCTGTAGTCAAATCTTTGATTAAGCTCATGTGAAATTTTAAAAATTTCAGATACTGCAATTTCCTATTCTAGAATTCCTACTTTGTTCTTTTGATAGTTGAATTCCTCTGCTGACATTCTCTATTCATTACTTCATTATGACATTCTATTCTTTTTATTTCTAGAGTATATTTATAATGGAGGTTTTAAAGTCTGTGTGTGCTAATTGTAACAGGTGGGCCAGTTGTAACAGTGGCTCATATTGGGATTTCTTTCTATTATCTTTTTCCCTCAATTAAGGAATTTATTTTCCTGCTTCTGCACATGTATACTAATTAGTGATTACGTACCTGACATTGTGTAATACATTAAGTAGAGTCTGGATTATGTGACCTTTCTTTAAAGGACATTGAATTATGTTCATTAAAAGAGAGCAGTTAAATTACTAGTGAATTCTTTCAAACTTTTCAGGTTTGCTCCACTTTAATTAGGCCAGATATATTTCAATTTTTCCATAGTTCTAGGGAGTAATACTCTTTGTCCTAAAATATGGTCTTTCTCAAATATCAACTAAGTGCTTAGGTACACAGTCAGATATCTCTCCTCTGGCTAAGTAAAAAGTCCAGCATTTCTCAGCACAGTGCAAATGTGTCTTCACTTACCTCTCAGCCTTGTAGTAACAACTCTCTGGTAGGCCTTGCAGACTCTGTATACATATTCCAAAATTCTACTGAAAAAAATCAATGGTGTACCTCACATAGTACCCAGGATTTCCTGCATCACAGTTCCCTTCTCTGCAGTATTCTGTTCCACAAATTCCAACTGTTGCAGCAGCCCCCAATTTGTGTCTGCCCCTTCACCTTGAAGTACTGTCATCTCTGCTTAGTGTCCATCTTCAATTTCTTTCATCTAAAATCTACTTGCAGGAAAAGTGCAGAGGCAAGCTAATAGCTGTCTCCACAATCATATTTTTTACTGCATATTGACTAATGTTCCAAAAAAGTTATTTTATATATTTTATCTAGTTTTATGATTGCATCAAAAGGGCATATGTGGTACCAGTTACTCCATCATGTCTGGGAATAGAACCACTTTTATTTTTAAACTAAAAAGTTTATCAAAATGAAGAAATTATTTTTCTACCATATAAAATTATAGATAGTAAAATAAATATGCACCCTATAATTTAATGTTTATTTCGAAATCCATTTTGTCCATTAAAAATACCTTCTATAAAAATTTTCAGAAGAATTAAAATAGTTACATAATTAATATTAGTATAATAATTTACCAATTGTTAATATTTTTTCATTGTTGCTTTCATTTTAGGTCAAAAAATGATATAGATAGAGATTTACCAGCTTGTATTTAAATTCTTATAAATGGAGTCTGCAAAACTGATTCAAATAATTTTCTAATATATTACAGATAAACTTCTGTGTTCTGAAAACATTAATTCTGCTTGGCTAACAGTATATCCTCCATGAAGAGAAATATTGAGAAATACTCTGGAAATCACAATGTGGTGAGCTCCTTGAGGGGCTATCATGTTTTCTAAAGTATTTATATTTTATTTTGTGTCTAATAATAAACTGTTTTTGTTTTAAACAGGATTTCATTTTAATTATAGCCATAGTTTAGAATAATCTCTTTCACAGTACTATGCAATTTTCATTATAAAGTTTAGAGAAGGCATTTTTAAAAATTGTAATACATGCATTATGGGACAAAAGAATAGATCATTAGCTGTAATCAGTGTGAATTCAGTAATATGTTGATGTCATATTTTGGTATGAGATCTATGTTAGCTCCAAATAAATATAAAAAGAGGTGAAGAAAAATTTATTTTTGGTAAACAAAGAAATATATATTTAAACAAATAAACTGGCTATAAAGCAAACCCCTTACTATTCTAGAATTGAAGGGTGAGAAAGGAAGAGTCTAAATAATAAAAATTCCTTAAAAGAATGTGAATAAGAACTAAAACAGATCTACAAGAAAAAAACTAACAAGCCCATTCAAAAGTGGGCAAAGGATATGAACAGACACTTTACAAAACAAGACATACATGAGGCCAACAAACATATGAAAAAATGCCTATCATCACTGGTCATTAGAGAAATGCAAATCAAAACTACATTGAGATACCATCTCACGCCAGTTAGAATGGCAATTATTAAAATATCTGGAGACAACAGATGCTGGAGAGGATATGGAGAAATAGGAACACTTTTACACTGTTGGTGGGAGTGTAAATTAGCTCAACCATTGTGGAAGACAGTGTGGAGATTCCTCAAGGACCTAGAAATAGAAATTCCACTTGACCCAGCAATCCCATTACTGGGTAGATATCCAAAGGGTTATAAATCGTTCTACTATAAGGACACATGCACACGAATGTTCACTGCAGAACTGTTTACAATAGCAAAATCTGGAACCAACCCAAATGCCCATCGATGTAGACTGGACAGGGAAAATGTGGTACATATACACCATGGAATATTATGCAGCCATCAAAAATGATGAGTTTGTGTCCGTTGTGGGGACATGGATGAATCTGGAAACCATCATTCTCAGCAAACTGACACAAGAGCAGAAAATCAAACACCGCATGTTCTCACTCACAGGTGGGTGTTGAACAATGAGAACACATGGACACAGGGAGGGGAGCACTACACACTGGGGCCTGTTGGGGGGGAATGGGGGAGGGATGGGGGGGTGGGGAGGTGGGGAGAGAGAGCATGGGGAGAAATGCCAGATATAGGTGAAGGAGAGGAAGGCAGCAAATCACACTGCCATGTGCGTACCTATGTAACAATCTTGCATGTTCTTCACATGTACCCCAAAACCTAAAATGCAGTAAAAAAAGAATGTGAATGTATGACTAGATTTAATTCATATACTGTGTAATAAGCTAAATTTTAACCTTCGATTTATTTATTAGTAGTTTCAGTTTAGTGTATTGCATGCAATGCTTATTTAATGCCGAATACCAAATAACAACAAAAGAGAGTAACAAATTATTAGGTGTATGTCATTGACACATGATATGAATGAAATAATTTCATCCAGATGGTACCCAATAGCAAGCTATAGATATGATGTAGTCATTAATTCTTCTTCTGTAAAACTTTCTCTCTCCACTGGGTTCATTACACTCACTGCACACATATGAGTAACACTTTTTTCTTTTTAAAACATGTACATGTACATGTGCATGCATGAGTAAGTGTACTCATATACACCTTCATAATTTTGCTGCTCTTTATGACCAGTCTGCTGGAATCTGTTGTCTAATCTTTACTGTATCCCATTCCTCATCTCTACTTATTCTTCAATCCATTCCTATCAGGTTCCTATACAGTAGGGTGCTGGAGCTGGCCATACTGGTACTCTCCGCCAGTTGTTAAATTTTCAGGAACGCTTTGAACTTAACACAGCATTATTAAAAATAAATTAGTATAAAAAATTTACAATAAAATCAATTTTATTAAAACAAAGACAGCGATTATACAAATCTTAAGACTTCCTAATTATCTTTCTGTAAGTCATTATATTCTGTGCCCTCAAAGTTGTTAATATCTGTTGTATCTATATGGCCTAAATTTCATATAATGGTTCCCCATAACTATTTGTATCTCCAAATACTGTGTATTTCTTACAAAAATTGAAAGCCTCATATCAGTCATGGTGGGAGTATTCACACCACAGAATTTGGCAAATGCTGAAAATCAGTGTTTTTCACTTTGGCTTGTGTATTGTCTTCCTGAAAACAGTTGACTAAACGGTATCGCTTCCACCAATAGGATTCTACTGACCCATTCTAATGCAACTGAATAATTATGTAGCTGCTGAACCCAAATGGACTTTTTTGTTCCTTAGATTTTTCAACTCATTGGCAGCATCTGATGCTATGATTTATTCCTATTGCATATTTGCTGGGTTCTAGAAGACTCTCTTTCCATCTTTTCGTAATACATCTAAGGAAAGATTTTTTTGGTATTTACAATAGACATACTTTTGTAATCTTACTTGTCCCTTAAAAGTCACTCCTTCCCAAGTTTCTGCTCTCTTCTTACTCTTTACATTCTCCAAAGATTCTATTAACTGCCCCTATTGTTTTAGTTATAATTTGCATTTTATATCACTCAATGTATTTCATAATTCAGACTTCTATTTTGAAATTCAAACCTTGAGTTACATCTCCACTATTATGGAGCTTAAATGTTCAAACCTGAACTGATCTTCTTTCGTCTCTCCAAAATTGTTTCCATTATTTCATTTCTTGGCAGATAGCATGAGGATCCATCATGTCATTCTACCTAAATACTTAGTGTCATCTTAAATTCCTCCAATTTTCAAAATAACACATCAAACATACATTGATTCATAGACATTTTAAATATAGATTCTTTTCATCCTTTCTTTTCCTGTTTTAGCTCTCTTAGTTTGAACATTTATTAATTCATCAATTTGCTTCTATCTCGAAATTAATAAATCTACAAAAGATAAAATATTTTGATTGTGGGACCTAATTAGTAACTGATCATAGCACATCTTTTAGAACCACTCAGAACAAAAACACAAGATCCTTAACTGCAAGTATTCCTCATTTGCCTAAAAATTTTCTTACAACAAGGATTATTCTTTTATAGAGACTGTGCTTTTGTCTGTCACTGAAGGTAGAGTGCAATGGCACAATCATAGCTCACTACAGCCTCAAACTTGTGGGCTCAAATGATCCTCCTATCTCAACTTCCCAAGTAACTAAGATTATAGATGCACACTACTATGTCCAGCAATTTATTTATTTATTTATTTAGTGGAAATAAGGTCTTGCTGTTTTTCCCAGGCTAGTCTTATATTCTTAGTCAAGCCATACTCCCACCGTGGCCTCCCAAAGCACTGGGATTATAAGCATGAGCCACGATGCCTAGCCCAGGACAAGGATTATCTTTTTCACCAGTGTATTTCCAGAGTTTTGTTACAGTAGTTCAAAAACACTTATTATGTACCTGAAAAGATTGAGTCATGGAATTGGCAGGACTCCTAATAAAAGAAACAAAGTTAAAACTAAAATAAAGGAAAAAAATGATGTTTTATTCTTCCATTTCTATCAAGGTTATCTCTGATAATAACTGCTGCAGCCACAATGAAAATCAAACATTCATTCTTAGACTGCAAACCTCGTGGTGCTATATAATGTTTGTTTTTGTTTCTGTAATGTGTATTTGAGACAGAAAACTTTTTAAAGATAAGGGTATGTAAATAAATGTAAATCTTATGTATTGAAGTTATATATATACATATATATGTATATCTACACTTTGAAGCTAAGCTTTTTTTAACAACTGAAGAAATAAAAGCTGTATCACTTTTCTGAAGGAAAACAGAAAATATATCACTTTTACTATCAATGTAGGGAATATTCTGAATAGAAAGAAAAACCTATAACATGAAAGCCAGAAATATTGAGTAATACCATACAGCAATAGAAATTTGGATTGGCAAGCGTGACACTAACAGCATCCAAGTCTTCAAGAATGAAGTGAGGGTGTGAGAATTGCATTATATACATCAACATTTAAAGACTCACAGTAAATAAACAGAAATCATGCTCCAACATGGAGTACTGAGTAACTGAAATAATATTGAGAAATGATATGACATCCTAGTCAATCTACAAATATTTTTGTTTGGATATTTCTTAGTTTGGTCTTGTACTTTAACCTAAAGATAAGTTGCTCATTCCGTATCTAGACGCTGTAAAAAAATAAATTCAAGTCAAACTGTTTCTTTTATGCTCAATTTTAAAACCCAAATTTTAATCAGGAAAATGCATCTTATTTATGTTTCTATGAACATTTATCTTCAATTTGCATTATTTTAAACATCTAATTCAATTTACTTGATTAACTTACCACATATTACTACAAGATATTTCAAATTACACAGATTTATAAAAAAAAAAATTGAAATTCCCCAAATCCTTTTTATTATATCTCCCAAAAATCTAGCTTACAGGGGTACTGTGTATTTTATCTATTTATTCATCTATCTGTTTTATGTATGCATGTATATATGTATATATCTATCTATCGTCTATCTTTGCAAGCAAATTCTTTTACTTATAATAGATGAAGAGTTAATAGTGGCAAAACCATCATCAACAACCTTGTTTTTTCTGTTTAAATAATCTTCAATTTTGGAGGAAAAAATGTGTCTAGCTAAACAAGGCTGTGATGTTCTGGGGCAGAATGGTCAACAGAATGAGAAAAATTATATATTTATGGCCATTTCTATAAAATCTACACCTTTTGTTAATATCCCACAGATCCAGGTGTTGCTGGCTTTTTCTCTTCCTGCCTGAACATAGACATGATGGCTGTACCTGTAGCAGCCTCCATGAAATCATAAGGAAAAGTAATTATGACCAAAATGATTGAAAGTAAATATTAAATAAAGCAGATTTAAACAAAATTATGAAATACTATGAAGATATAGAAATGATTTGTATAAGATTGTTTATTGGCAAGGAATTGATAACGATACATGGCCAAAGGTTTAAATGGTATAACAGCATCCACAAATATGGTATTATTTTGCAAATATATAAAAGGAAATAGATGTGTGAAAAGCCTGGATATTCCCATGCGGTGACATAAATAAAGTGAAAGAAGTAGAAGCCATCTACTGTAAGTACAAAGAATAATGGGACTGCATTCTCAGTTATAAGACTGTAATAAAGCCAACTAAAAGTTAATAAGCAATTTATTATTAACATGTACCAGATAAACATTTCTTTTTGTTTGTTTGCAGAAATAATAGCACTTAAGAACAGAACATTTTTTAAATAACAAATTATTAAAATGTCATTTGAATTACTTCAGGTGCTTTTAAGCAGTTTTTGCTAACTACTCAAAATGAAGAAGCTTAAAACAACAATTTATTATTGTATTTCAATATTTAGTGGGTCAAAATTCTGGACAGGGACCAGATTATCTCAGCACCACAACTTTTGGGTACTCTGCTGGGATAATTGGAATGGCTGGGGCTAAATCAGCTGATGCTAGTGAAATATCTCTGTTTTTCTCTCTCCATGTCCCTCTCTCTCTTTCTCTCTCTGTCTCTCTTTCTTCTCTACCCCCTCTCTTTCTTCTCCCTTCTCATGGCCTCTCCATGTGGTTACCTTGGGCTGTCATGCATTCTGGATACAAAGTCCAGAGCTCTAAGAAAAAGAAAGTAGAAACTTGCAAGCCTCTCACCAACTAGGCCCCAAACTAAAAGACCTCACTTCTGTATGCTCCAAGTCTAAATTCAAGGGAATGGAACTTAGTTCTCCACCTTTCAAAAGGGGGGATGTCAAATAATTTGTGACCATCTTTAACCTTTCACGATATTTATATGTGTTTATATGTGTATAACTAAATGATCAGATATCTTCCAGTTAAAATGAAACTCAATACAGCTTAAATTAAAAACAAAGAAATTTTAACTAAGAAGTTGAAATACGTCAAATATACTATTACCCTATTCAAAGTCTTTAATCATTATTTATGTTAATGCTTTACAAACTGTTCTGTTGGAATCCAGGGCTTTCTAGCTGTTGAGAGAAGTCAGGAAAGGGGGTGCTGAATGATTGGCATTTCTCACATATGCCCCAAAGCCCATAGCAAATTCATCTTCAAAACAAAAATTTGTGTGTTATTAATACATGTGGCTGAATCTTCAAGATTATTTTATTTGAAGGAAAGAGTCCATATATATGAAAATATAGAAATTCCTAAGCTATACCAGGGGTCTCTTCAAATATTAATATAGATTTAGTTATAAATGTCATGTTGTTGTAAATATTATCTGCACAATAATGCATTTATATAGATGGAAATTCTTGAAGGAACATATGTATAATATATTTTAGTTTTAAATTATTGAAAAAGACCTTAGACTAAATAAAATATAATATTGATAATAAATAAATTTCATTAATTCTGCTATTCTATTTTTGATCATCTTCATTTTGTGGTTTAGTAAGTTATAAACCTTGTTATAAATTTATTTCATACCTGTATTTTAATGGCTGTCATACCTGAAAAATGTACCATCAAAACGTATAGAACTAAAAAGAAGAAGGCTATCACTGTTGATGATATCTTTCTGCTGATCAGCATGTATAACCTAAATAACCAAGTATTCACAGATTTTTTTATTGAAAAGTTGCTAATAACCACTTATAAGTGAATGAGAAATTATTGAATAGTAAATTTGTTTAAATTTATCCTGAATCGAGTTGTTGAGAGGATTTTAAATAGATAAGAAAATTCAATTACTTTTTGGTTTTTTATGTGTTACATAAGAGATTTTAAACCAAACTTACCAGCCTTATTATAACAATAAAATTATGTGATAACTGGCATAATTTCAAACACCTGTTTTTAAAATGTCAATGTCTATAGCAAAAGCTTGTTTTGAAAAGCAATAACTTTTCCACTTGTTGTTTAAAAGGTCACCTTTCTGTTGACAGAACAGAACTTTAATATTTATTCTCAATTTTATTACATCTCATCAATAGGTTATTACTGGCATTCACTTGTCATTCAACAAAATGTCAACAAATTCAGCACACATTTTTTGTAAAATAAAAATACAAAATTCAGCTTTAACACTCACAACTCTTTTAAGGACTATGTGAAGGTAACTAGTAAAATACTAGGCTGCAAAGATTTTAATGATGATAACATGTCAATAAAAAATATGATAAAACTTTATAATCCAAATGTGTTATATTAAAACACTAATCATATTTAGGAAATTTTGGTACATAATTATAGAGTATCAAAATAAACTGAAAGCTTATGCAACAGTGGGAGAACAGTGACAAACCCTATGTCCTATGTAATTCAAGCCTCCCTGAGAATACACATTCTATGAAATGAGCAAGTCTCAACAATAACAAGCCATATATTGAGTTGTGAAAACTAAAGGCTCTCGTAATGTTTTCATTTGTATAAATATACGGAGTACAGGTGCAATTTGGCTACAGGCATAGATTACATAATGGTTAAGTCAGGGATTTTAAAGTATCTGTCACCCAAACTATGTACATTGTACCCATGATGTAATTTCTCACCATTGACCCTCTTCCCAACGCCTCAACCCTTCCAAGCCTCCAATATCTGTTATTCCACACTCTATGTCCATATGTATGCATAATTTAGATCCCACTTGTAAATGAAAATGTGATCTTTGTCTTTGTTTATGAGTTTAAATAAATACATTCTTACATGTTTTCCTTTATTTCTATAGAACACATAAGAAACAGCCTGAGGTGTAGGCTTGCCACTGTGTAGACAACCTGTCGATAGTCTGCCCTGTAACGAACTGTGTAATCTCTTACAATCCAGTCAATATAACATTACTAGGGAAACAGAAAGACTCTGAAGCCAGTGCTCAAAAAGCTTTATGTGCTTTCCCTTGGATACAGATTATTTGCAGATGACATACCGTAGCAGTCAGGGCCCACTATTTTCATATCTAAATCAGCCTTTCTTCATGACCTTCCCCAGAAAAATGAATTATATGCATCAATTATAAAAAGATATTGCTTTCCACTGGATGCACCTGTTTTTCTGTCTCAGGGCTTTTACTATTTTATTATCTTCTGCTCCTCTCTTACCATAATCACTGCCTCCACAAATTCTACTTCTTTCAAATCCACCTCACCCATGACTTTTTCATATTTTCATTTCCCTGATTTGGGAATGTGTGCATATATATTATCTAACATTGTATCCCAGCAACACAAAGAAATAAAGACTAGCTTCAGGGCAATATGGGAAAATGCCCTTTTTCTCCCACTATATTAAAGGGAAGTATTGTGACTTTCACATGTTTATGTTATTTTAAACACACATATCTGAATATATCAGGATCTGATATGTTTGTTGAATTTAAATTTTACTCACTTATGAGGACTTTTACTCATTAATATAAAAAAATATATTTAAAATAGTTTTCTAATATCTCTAGATCAGTAAAAGTATAACTTGTCAATTGGTAAGCCTTCTGCCAGTCTAACTTTAGAGACAATAGTAATTTGCCTTTCCTTGCTTGGTTATGCCTTTATAAATTTTTGTTTCATTTATATTAATAATGATTTGCGTGTTGTGTTAATTTCTACAATAAAGTTGTGATTACCATTATTTTCCTAAAGGAGTTAAACTAAACATAAGAAACTCCGAATCCTATTATAATAATTTTTAAACATAAAGGGAAAAATGTATAAAACCTTTAATTGCAGAAGGAAATACTCCAGTATTTACATACTCAGTTAAAAAAATAATAATCTCTACCATAAATAATTACTAAGCACTGAGAAATTCAGTGCACAGTGCACAATTTTCCTAGTTATTTAAGCATATAAAATAAATAAACCCTGAACTTGATATTCTAGATACCTTACAAAATTCTGGAAGACAATGTTGCATTTTTAAAGCCTTCAGCCTTCAGCCTTCAGCCACACTTCTTTTTTGAAATAAGCATTTTCCAATTAAACTGTAGGAGTGGAAACAGTTTATGCCTTTATTTGATGTGATAACCCCATATGTCAGAATTATGGCATACAATTCCAGATAATACAAAGAAATAAAGACTAGCTTCAGGGCAATTTTTTCTGGTATACAATTTTATGATTATAATAAATATTTCTTTATTAAAATCTTGTGTCATCTGTTGATTGAAAGTGCATTAGGTTTTGAGTGGACATTGAAAGCTCTGCTGCAGATTTTAAATTGGGTTGTTACAAAATACTTCACTGACATGAGTATTGAACTCAGAGGATTACTTGAGAACCCCATTGAAAAGTAATCTTAAAAATGTTTTCCTGTTCTTGAGTGTAATTTTTTATTAAATGGCACTTTTTATTGATGGCGTTATTTCCAATTGACTTCTTATTTCTAAGGTAAGCAACTAACATTTTAAAATGCAAAATATATGACTAGAAATATGTTGCTTGGGCTCAACAGAATTGAGTTCTTTTTATTTTATGTTTTGAGACAGAGTCTCGCTCTGTTGCACAGGCTGGAGTGCAGTGGCATGATCTCAGCTCACCATAACCTCTGCCTTCTGGGTTCAGGTGATTCTCCTGCCTCGGCCTATAGGCGAGCACCACCATGCCCGGCTATTTGTACTTTTAGCAGAGACAGGGTTTCGCTATGTTGGCCAGGCTAGTCTCAAACTCCTGACCTCATGATCTGCCAGTCTTGGCCTCCCAAAGTGCTGGGGTTACAGGTGTGAGCCACTGCACCCAGCCAGAACTGAGTTCTAGTCAAGGTTACCAAAATGCTTATTTGATCAGAAAGACGTATTGTTTTTCAACATGAGCAGTTGTCTCTTGATTTCTTGAATCACTGGAGACCATTTAGAAATAGTCTTTAGGGGATTTACTGCTCAGAATAAGAAAGTGAGTTCTAATATGATTATTCTAAAGAAGAAAATGTTTGTACCCCTTAATAGTGAATATACTTGCCTAAAAAAGAATATCCATATAAATGCTAGCAAGTGTGTTCAAATATTTTATAAAGCTACTTTAAATGTATGAGTGTTGAAATTACCAAAAATAATTTATAATCTGTGGAAAGCCTTCAGTTTATATCAATTCTGAAGGAAATATTAAATTACATAATATGAAAAAGTTAACATAATATTCTCATTTCCTATAATTGTGAAATATTTGTAAATTTATATGGTCATTCTGTTTCAATGGAAAACAGAAAACTTTCTTAGACATATTACTTAATCATTTATTCACCTATTAAATATTGTCTAATATATCCGTTGAAGTGCTTGACCTTGAAAGTATCTCCCATCACCTAATTTCAAGGAGCACCAATCCTAGTGGAGGCAATAAATGCATTAATCACAAATGCAAATGTGCAGATTACATGAAAAGGAAGAAGGGACAGCTATTTCAAACTCAAGTCAATTAGAAATGGCTTCCCAGAGGAAGTGAGAGTGGACTGAATTTCAGTAGGTCTGTAAAGATCATTTAGACACAGGGAAGAGAAAATGAGATACAATAAATGCTAATAAACTAGCATGCTGTGCCTGGGGGGAACTAAACCAACATGGGTTTTGAAAGCTTAAAATGCAGGGTGCCACATGACTAGATACATGTCTGAATGTTATTGAAAGTGGCCTGTGAATGAAGGAACACCTAGAAAGCTGTTCAGCAAAAGAGTGGAGCTGTTAAATTGCATTTTGGAAAGACACCTCATAGCTTTGTAACCTGTACATGAGAGGGGCAAGGAGAAAGCAGACAGACTGCCAAACAGAAACATTAAAATAAGGTCCTAACTGACCATGTCCTGCCTTATTTCATGGATGCCCTCTTCACCTTCTCTGCCTAGGATACTCCGTTCCAGCCAACCTGGCTGCAGTGGCCATTTATGAACACAAAATATACTCAAAGCTTTTGCATTTTCTGTTCCTTCCTCCTGGAATGTTCTTCCTTCAGTCATCCAAAAGATGTTTTCCTGAACATCGTTCAGGGCATCGCTCAAATTCCACTTTATGGGCAGCCTGTGTAAATGGCACCTCTCTGTCTACCACCCCATACTGTATTATTCTCTATCCCTGTACTCACTTTCTTTGTCGACATAGCACCTCTTGCCACCAGCCATTATCTAAATTATTTTGTTTCCTGTGTTCACCGGCTAGAATGTGATTTCCATGAGAGAAGGAAACTTACTTGACTTACTACTGAATCTCCAGAACCTGCAATGGCGTATGACATATTAAAGACACTCAGTAACTATTACGGAGTGAATGAATGACAATAATCATAATAACAATGACAATCACTATTAACATTTATTAAGCACTTACCATGTGTCACATACTGTCTTAATTATGCCCTTAATATATGTGGTCTGAATTAAGCATCCAAATCTGATGATCATATTATAACTATTATTCATTTATATATGCAACAGGGATTGGAAAAAGCCTTAATAAAGTGTTATTAAGGAAAGTGTAGAGAAAGTTAATTTTAAAAATATGTAGATATAAACTTGGCAAGATTTAGTGAGAGAAATAAAAGTTAATGCCCAGGCTGTCCACTGAAGTAACATTTATTGAAAATTACTGCCATCAACTTTGAGAATTCAAAAACAGAAAATAAAGAGTGAACTGTTGTATTCAACCTTTGCATAGGTACAGCAAGCAGCATAAAAATTACATCACCAGCCCGGCGCAGTGGCTCACGCCTGTAATCCCAATACTTTAGGAGGCTGAGGCCAACGGATCACTTGAGGTAGGGAGTTTGAGACCAGCCTGACTAACATGGAGAAACGTTATCTCTATTAAAAATACAAAATTAGCTAGGCATGGTGTTGCATCACTGTAATCCCAGCTACTCTTGACGCTGAGGCAGGAGAATCGCTTAAACGCAGGAGAATAGCTTGAACCCAGGAGGTGGAGGTTGCGGTGAGCTGAGATTTCGCCATTGCACTCCAGCCTTGGCAAGAAGAGCAAAACTCCGTGTAAAAAAAAAAAAAAAAAA
>NW_016107448.1:1238055-1269097 GCF_001604975.1 Cebus imitator
TGAAATTTATTTTATTTTATTTTAATTATGCAAATAATAACTGAAGCAAAAATAGTTAGATCCAGTTAAGACAAGGAATTTTTATTATCTGTAATTGTTTATGCTTTAGAGCGAAGACAAATTGTTATTTTCTCAATTGGGTCATAAAAGGGAAAAAATTCAAACCAAAATTAAAGTCAAATTTTTTCAATTATGTATGCTTCTAATTTGGGGGACACTTTTATTAATTTGTTTATTGTGAAGTCTCAGCAATCCTTTATAGCTAGTGAGGTTAATGAATGGTTTGTCTTCTATAGTTGATTATTTTCTCTTAAGACTAAGCATTTTTGAAATCTGTGATTTTCTCCTTTTATTATTTACTGAAATTTAAGAGAAAATAAAATAAAATAGGTAGACAGATTCCAAAGCAGTCTCGTTCCATAAAGAAGAGCCTCTGTTTGTATGTTCTAAATTAGTCCAGCATAAACTGCTACATTCCTAACATGAGAAGCTTGGCATAGGGTATGACAGTGCATATGAGTTAAGATTACAATTTTTTTAGTTAGAAAAACTTTAACTTGGGTTATCTGGTAGCTAAATAAAATTGCCATTTTTATTTGCTTTATAGCAACTTGTTTCTATTTCCAAATTATCTGCCATTATTCTTAGACACAGGTACACTACACAAGACCTCACATCAAATTCCTGTGTTGACTTAACAAGCATATTTGCTTATAGCTGTATCTAGTAATGTGTTAGAGTTCTCCACTGCTCCACATTTAGAGACATCACATTGGTAGCTGGAAATAAATGATGGTAAGAATATTTACACCAAGGAAATTAGCAAACAATATAAGCAGGTGTGTGTGTATGTGTGTGTGTGTGTGTGTGTGTGTGTGTGTGTGTTTCTTTTATCCAGAAGAGCTGGCTGTTAAACACTTACCAGCATATGACTGGCTATATCTCATTACTGATCATTTAAAGACTGTATCATTATAGTAATAAATCTTCAAAAGTAAAAATAGATAAGATAGAATGATATTAGCAAAAATAAAATCTTTCCAATACCTCATAAAATTGTGCCCCAAATTGATGTATCGAAATTAGTAAAAAGTATGTGACACTTAGCTAAACTGAAGTACACATAAATTAGTTTAAGGGGCCTGAATATATAATCTATAAACTACTGACTTTCTTTCTGGAAAGCATGACATTCAACAAAGACAGAAGTAATTTTCAGTCACACTTTTCTATTTAAAGATGGCTAGTTACCACAGTGCTGTCTTTTATGACAATGCTGGAAGTAAGTTTCTGTTTCTTTCCCAGAGACTCTCTTATTCATAACTTTCCAGAAATTTCTGCATTAAAAAGTGTCATCAATAAACAGAATCTTTTGATGATTCAAAAGGCACATATAAAATCATATTTAGTTAAAAATTGAAATGTTAAATCAAATGTCATATAATAATAGTTTTGTTCAGTATGCTAGTGTTTGAATTACCATGTTATATATTATATTAGTATTTTACATATCATCATCAGTTTACAAGTAAAAATTAGGGTTTGAGCGCTTGTCCTGGGATGAGGGATTGATAGTAAAAAAAGTGGTTGGATAATAATTGGAACCCACTTCTGAAACCCCAGATCTCTTTCTCTTGTCTGGTTTTGGTTTTAAAATTTTGCCCTAACAATCTCTACATTAATTATCCTGGGACAAAAATGGAAGAGAAAAGTCATTTGAAAATCCCACAAAATGCAAAATAGAGTCCTGATGCAGAAAAAAAAATTCAGAAGATAAAACTTGAGAGGCTTTGTTTAGTGAAGGAGTCAGACAGATCTTAACAGACTTCTTGTTCCATCAATCAGGTGAACTGTGTGAAAATGGGGAAACTATTCAATCTCTCTGAGCCTCAATGTTATTGTCTGTAACACAGTTATGAGAATCAGATATGAAATTGCACACAAAGCCTCTAGTGCAGACTCAGGTAACAGTGAGGTCTCAATAACAGGTAAATATCATTGCTATTGCCGAAAGGTGAGTTAAAATAATAAGTGAAAAGAATATAAATATCACTATTGATTTATTTTCCAAAAGCAACTTGCAATTAAGCCAACAATAACACTTTTAGAAATGGGTTTGACTTCAATAGTATTCCACTAAGAAACATTTTGTTATATGTATATACATATGTGTTTTTTTGCTTAAATTAAAAATTTTCCCTCAAGAAGGGAAAAACAAGAATATGAGAAAGGGTGAGAGAATTGACCAGTTTTAGATCACTTTAAAAATTGTGCTTTCCATGGGAAATTGTGACTAAAAGGAAAATGCCACTAATAAAATCCCTATCAATTATTGTAATATCTGCTTGGTATATATGAATATTAAGTGCATTGTTTAAAATCTGTATAGTATATGTGAATGTTAAGGATATTGTTTAAAATGTTAAAATATGTAAGGAGAGATTGAGTAGGCTTGTTCTTTGCAGAGTGTAGATCAAAAATAAGTATTATTGCTTTATATTAGCAAGTGCAAAGTGAATTTACAGGAGTGACCAGTAAAGTGTAAGACTTGAAAATTATAAAATTCAGTGTGGGATAAGATAGGAAGTGATTATTATAACTCAGTGTCTTCCTTACCTGCCCCCAAAATGGATCTCAAAATTTAACATTCTGATAAATACTTTTGCTGCTACCTCACAGCAGTTAATCATGCCTGTTGCAAGTGGTAGTACCATCACTTTTCCACAGTCAACACTTCTTAGGTCATGTCAATCTTTACAAGCAGCACCAATATCATCTGTTGGCTCTTTTTTCACAGTGAAGCAATGAATCAAGGGTGAATGCAAAGCTACTGTTGATAATTGACAAGATATATTCAGGACTCGTAAACCTGCTTTCTGAATTAGAACATCCATCAATGTCTCAACCACCCGGTCCATCTGTCTCCTTCCTTTAAAATAAAAATGAAAAAAATGAGTATGTGAGAGGCAAGAACTTTTTCAATATTTGATATTTAGAAATGTTCTGATGAAATTCAAGGAATAATTTTTTTTTGTTTCCTTTCCCATATTTTCATTATCATTGAAATAGTTTTAAATGAATTGGTATTGTGATCCTGAAATATTCACTCCATATAACTTTACTATTTAATAGTATTTAATAGCATGCATTTATAGCATAAATAGTATTTAATAACTATTTATGCATTTAATAGCATAAATAGTATTTAATAACTTTAATATTTAATAGCATGCATTTTATATTGAAGGCATAATAAGGGAATCATAAAAATGCTTTTTCTCTATGTTTGCAAATCATAAAGCAAATGAACATAGTTTAATCTAATCCTTGAAAAAATACAGGAGAAATTCATAACTGTGCTCTATCATACTAAGTAATAACCATATGCACAGCCTCATGCCCACACAAACACACACCAACATTCTCCATGAAAACAAAGAAAACGTTTCAAAAGTGTCTAAAGGCAGAAACTTTCTTTCCCTAGGAGGAATAGATTTGAGTAAAATTGTTATTCAAATAAATTTATTATCATTGATCTTGCTGTGTTTACTGAGAAGGTAAAACAAATTTCAGTACTTTCACCTAATTTTAATGAATCTTCCTTTTTTTTTTTTTTTTTTTTGAGATGGATTTTCGCTCTTGTTATCCAGGCTGGAGTGCAATGGCACGATCTCAGCTCACCGCAACCTACGCCTCCTGGGTTCAAGCAATTCTCCTGCCCCAGCCTCCCAAGTAGCTGGGACTACAGGCTACCACCATGCCCAGCTAATTTTTGTATTTTTAATAGAGACAGGGTTTCACCATGTTGACCAGGATGGTCTCGATCTCTTGACCTCGTGATCCACCCACCTCGGCCTCCTAAAGTGCTGAGATTATAGGCATGAGCCACCAAATCCGGCCATGAATCTTCTTTTTATTGAACTCTGCCAAGCACAAAGTATCACTATAAATTTCATCAACTGTGATCCTCACAACAACCTGGCAGTAGGCTGCGCTTGGGTATTCTTCCTCCTCCACAGATAATGAATTTGAGCTTTAGACAGTCACGTGGCCAGTAAGTAATGGTGCTGAAATGATAATCCAACACCTGTAATTCCGATATTGCTGTTCATTTTGTTTTATCAAATTCAGCTAAGCTATAATCACCTTTAAAAATGCTTTGTTAAGTCAAAATGTAATATTTAAAAGAATAAGAAAAGTTAACATGCCAAGGCAAATCAGTCAGACATTGAATGGGAGACCAAACATGGGCAGAAGAAAATCAAATCCCCAATTAACCTTGAAATCTAAGAGTGAATAAATTATATTTAAAAAAATAATTACAACACAATATATTTAAGAAAATAGAATGACATGAGTCATATCTTTTGACCAGGAGAGAAGGAATGATACAATTAGGACATAAATCATGAAAAGCCTTAATGCCAATCCAAAGATTTGATATTTTTTTCTTATATTATATATATATATATCTTTCTTATATATCTTATAGATCTATATACACATTGTGAAAGCAAGTCTTTTCATAATGTGTATGTTGCTATTCAACATACACATCTTTATTTGTATTATACAAAATATATGAATAAATAATATACTTTATTTGTATTTGACACAATACAAATAAAGATGTGTATGCTGAATAGCAACATAGGACTTGCTTTCATAATATATAATCAATTAAAAACTAGAAATACATTATGACTTCCAGAACATTTTTAGAGAAAATGGTGGGTGATGTTACAATTCCCAAAACAGGTATTATGACAAACTGAAAGTCTCATGGGAAGAAGTGAAGGAAACGTGTTTCATGATATCTGGTCACTCTGAGGACGTAGGGAAAATGAATCACAAATCCTAATAAAAGATCAATCAGGGAAAGAAGGAATCACTGACAGGTGGCTTTAATTGAAAAAACTGAAAATTTAAAATTCAAGAAACTAGTTTCTAGAATTTTTGGAGAAACAAATAGAAAAAAAAAAAAGAAATTATTAAATAATTTCAGCTAGAGACCTCAAGTGCTAAACCTACTTTTAAGTTTTCTTATTTTCATCTAGATATGTATTTGTTAAATATACTTTAAGTTCTGGGATACATGTGCAGAACATGCAGGTTTGTTACATAGGCATACACGTACCGTGGTGATTTGCTACACCCATCAACCCGTCATCTACATTAGGTATTTCTCCTAATGCCGTACTCCCTTAGCCCCCCACCTCCTGAACAGGCCTCAGCGTGTGATGTTGCCCTTCCTGTGTCCACGTGTTTTCATTGTTCAGCTGCCACTTATGAGTGAGAATATGCTGTTTGGTCTTCTATTCCTGTGTTAGTTTGCTGAGAATGATGGTTTCCAGCTTTATCCATCTCCCTGCAACTAAGAAGAACTCATCATTTTTATGGCTGCCTAGTATTCCATGATGTGTATGTGTCACATTTTGTTTATCCACTCTATCACTGATGGACATTTGGGTTGGTTACAAGTCTTTTCTATTGTGAGTAGTGCTGCAATAAAGATATGTGTGCATGTGTGTTTATAGTAGAATGGTTTATAATCTTTTGGGTTTTTACCCAGTAATCAGAATGCTGGGTCAAATGCTAATTCTGGTTCTAGATCCTTGAGGAATTGCCACACTGTCTTCCACAATGGTTGAACTAATTTACATTCCCACCAAAAGTGTAAAAGCATTCCTATTTCTACACAGTCTCTCCATTATCTATTGTTTCCTGACTTTTTAATAATAACTATTCTAACTGACATGAGGTGGTATCTCATTGTGGTTTTGATTTGCATTTCTCTAAATGATCAGTGATGATGAGCTTTATTTCACGTTTATTGTCTACATCAATGTCTTCTTTTGAGAATTGTCTGTTCATATTCTTTGCCCGCTTTTTTTATGGGGTTTTTTTTTTCTTGTAAATTTGTTTAAGTTCCTTGTAGATTCTGGATATTAGCCCTTTGTCAGATGGATACATTGCAAAAATTTTCTCCCATTCTGTAGGTTGCCTGTTCACTCAGATGATAGTTTCTTTTGCTGTGCAGAAGCTCTTAAGTTTAATTAGATCCCATTTGCCAATTTTAGCATTTGTCGCCATTGCTCTTGGTGTTTTAGTTACGAAGTCTTTGCCCATGACTATGTTCTGAATAGTATTGCCTAGGTTTTTTCTAGGGTTTTTATGGTTTTGGGTCTTACATTTAAGTCTTTAATCCATCTTGAGTTAATTTTTGTATAAGGTTTAAGAAAGGGGTCCAGTTTCAGTTTTCTGCATATGGATCACCAGTTTTATCAACACCATTTATTAAACAGAGAATCCTTTCCCCATCTCTTGCTTTTATCTGATGTGTGGCATTATTCCTGAGGCCCCTGTTCTGCTCCACTGGTCTATATGTCTGTTTTGATACAAGTAACATGCTGTTTTGATTATTGTAGCCTTGTAGTACGGTTTGAAGTCAGGTAGCATGATGCATCCAGCATTTTTGTTGTTGTTGTTGTTGCTCATGATTGTCTTGGCTATATGGGCTCTTTTTGGTTCCATATAAAATTTAAAGTAGTTCTTTCTAATTCTGTGAAGAAAGTGAATGGTAGCTTGATGGGGATAGCATTGAATCTATACATTACTTTGGGGAGTATGGCCATTTTCACAATATTGATTCTTCCTATCCATTAGCATGGAATGTTTTTTCATCTGTTTGTGTCCTCCACATCCCTTGTAAGTTGTATTCCTAGGTATTTTATTCTCTTTGTAGCAGTTGTGAATGGGAGTTCACTCATGATTTGACTCTCTGTCTATTATTGGTATACAGGAATGATTGTGATTTTTGAACACTGATTTTGTATTCTGAAACTGCTAAAGTTGCTTATCAGCTTAAGGAGATTTTGGGCTGAGATGATGGGGTTTTCTAAATATACAATCATGTCATCTGCAAACAGACAATATAACTTTCTCTCTTCCTATTTGAATACCCTTTATTTCTTTCTTTTGCCTGATTGCCCTGGCCGGAACTTCCAATACTATATTGAATACTAGTGGTAAGAGAGGGCATCCTTGTATTGTGCTAGTTTTCAAAGGGAATGCTTCCACCTTTTGCTAATTCAGTATGATATTAGCTGTGGGTTTGTCATAAATAACTCTTTACTATTTTGAGATAAGTTCCAGCAATACCTAGTTTATTGAGAGTTTTTAGCATAAAGGGTGTTGAATTTTATCAAAGTTTTTTTCTGCATCTATTGAGATAATCATGTGGTTTTTGTCATTTGTTCTGTTTATGTGATGGATTATGTTTATTGATTTGCATATGGTGAAACAGCTTTGCATCCCAGGGATGAAGCTGACTTGATTGTGGTGGGTAAGCTTTTTTGATGTGCTGCTGGATTTGGTTTGCCAAAATTTTTGCATCAATGCTCATCAAGGATATTGGCCCGAATGTAACTTAAAATCTAATATTTAAAATACCAAATACAGTATAATGGAGAGAAACCAGTGCTTCAGGGTCCTTTTTATGGGAATATATTTGTTACAATGGATATAACTAGACACTTAGAAAACATGAATTGATAGTTTAGTTCTTCCTTCAATAGAATTAGAATTAATGAGGATTAATGTGTGACAAATGAGGGAATAATGGACATTTTTTTCTTTACCATAGAAAAAGATTTAAATTTGAAACATTTGATTCTTAGAGAACAGTATGGTAAAGTAGCCATCTATCATTGTCACTGTCTAAGAAACCCTGTAAAAATTTGAAAACATTTTAGACATTGGATCCATCATGAAACCATTTAAGATAAATCAAATTTCCTTTTCATTCCATCTACTGGAGAATCCTAAATGATCCAATTTATCTTAGATGAATCTATGTTTAACTGTATGTATAAGGAATTCCATAAAATGGAAAATTCTTATTGCCTAGACAAATGATATACAAAATATTAGTTAGCATTATATAGAGCAAAATGGAATTATCTCAAAGATAGAAGGATGATTGCATTCTTCTAATTTCACTAGTTAAAATCAATTTTAATTAAAGTGTATTACTAATTATCCATTGTAGTAGAAATTAGCTATTTCCCAGGTTAAGTTAAAATACAAAGATAAAATAGAATCAAAACATAATCATATAAAACAAAATATTATATAGTGTATAAAGAATAAGTTAAGAGAAAGGAAGTGGCATTAAAGGAATCTACAGTCTTGTGTGTTATAAAGATGACTGATCAGTTGTAAAAATTGGAAACATCTTGCTCTTCCTATAAATATAGTCAATTGGAAAAGGGACATGGTAATTGACTTCAAATCTTTTGCCAAAATGACTAATATGCTCAAAAGCATTAATAATGTTCCCTATTTAAGTTAAAAGAGACCTAAATATCAGGTTTTGTTTTTAAATTATGGTACATTTTAATTCATACAGATAAAGAGAAAATAAAGAAACAGGGCTTTGTGTCTATCCAGGATGACCTGAAAAAAAATTTCATTGAATGGTTTATCACTAGTGAAATATTGAAAAAAAATATAAGTCGTTCTGGCAAAAACTTAGCACCAGGGGTCAGAACAACGAGCTATATTAATTGGATTTGCATTAAAAAGTTTGCATAATAAAAGGAGTTCAAAAATTTTAAATATACTTGACACAAACTTAGATTTGTTGGAATGTTCGCCATACCACTTACTAGTTATGACACATTGAACTATCTTTCATTTCTCTAAAATTAATTTTCTCATCTGTTAAACAGGAATAATACCTACTTTCAAACGTAGTTATTAAATTTGAAATAACATAACAAAGGTATTGTACCAAGTCATTTTCTTAATATTTAATAAACTCTCAAATTCACACTGAAAACACACAAAATTTACACAAGCGTCTCACTCTAGTCAATATATTTTCTTTCAAATAGTTTACAAATATCAAGTTGTGTAATACCTTGCTATCCCCTTTGATCCATGTGACCAACTCCACCACATCCTGTAAGACTTTGCTCAAACCTAACTTAGCAATGCATACCTGAATTCTAAAATTTATTGACCCATTCCTATCCTTAGTATTCGTTATTCCTCTTGGTCTGTTTATTTTTCTTCATGGCATTTATCTACTTTTAACATACAACAAATTTTATCTATTTATTATATTTCTTATTTCTATTTATAAGACTCTAAGTCCCAAGTAATCAAATTTATTTCTCTGTTTTCTTTTATTCACTGATGTATTCCAAACAGTATAAAAACTGCTTGATACATCTATGCATTCAAAAATGTTTGCTCTTGAAATTAAAGAAATATAATCTTTATTTTTAAACTTAAAAATTTAAAGATGTGCTCTGCTGTGAATATTGCCTGGAATAGATGTAAACAAATAGGATGAAAATTGACACTATTTAAACATTTATAAACAAGCAAACACCAGAACAACAAAATGTCCCACACACACAAAAAGTACTCATATAATATGGAATTGTTATTTATTCCCCAGTAGTATTACAATACTTACACAACATCACTGTCTTTCCAGGCATTTTCCCTAACTTACTGAATTGCTTTTTGAAACTTATTTGTCTCCACATATGTATATTTGGGGATACTGTTTAGTATGTCAATCTCTTATCCATAAGATTGTTCAGAATTTTTGTTGTTGTTGTTGTTAAATAAAATATTAGAAGTATTTTCATAACATGAACTGTCTATTTAAGAGCAAAAGATATAAAGTCAGGGAAGGTTTTAGATATTCAAACTCAGAAATTCATATTCATCATACCTTTCTAACTAATCTAGGTGATGTAAGGCTGGTACTGTCCATGGATTCCATAGTATTTATTTTATTTCTTTCAACATAGTGCTGTATTTCAGATATGCATGCCCTTAATTTTACAAGATGTCTCACTGGGATGTGTCTTGCATTTACATAATGTACAGAAAGAGGAACACTTAAAATTGTAGAATACATGTATATTTAGAATCTTTCATGAAATATTGAATTTACGGTGACTACAACCTTCTTTATCCCTGACCCTTTCAAACTGGCTCAATATATTTTTTTTTGGCCTGGAGGTAATATTAGGCTCAGCTAAGCCATAGATATATTTCTGTGAAAAACAAATGTTTCATAGAAATCCCAGAACAGGCAGATTCTGAGTAGTTTTATTCCGAGAAATCTGAAAGAATGTAGGTTCAAAGAAACGAGAATATAAGTCACAATTTGTTTTATTGAGAATAACTTAGGAGTTGATCTGTGTCTAACTTATACATAACTATGAACAATAAAATCTGAAACAGCCATTCAGACATCTCACTTTCTTTAGTTCAGCTAAACACACCAAACAAGTTTATTTTACACAAAATAAAATAAGGGACTAATATACACAAATCACTGTCACTGTTTCCAGAGAATAACAAGTTGAATAAGGAAAAAAACCTAGTTCTTGAGAGTCTACTATTTTTTATAAACCAAAGGAAAAATAGGTTTATAGGGGATAAAATAAAAAAAGAGGGACTGTTTAATTCTGATTTCAGAGAAAAGTAAAGGCATTATAGAGAAGAATGCACTTCATAAAACACTGATGGGTCTTTGTGGTGGATGAGGTGAAGGATTTTAGCTAAAATAAATAACATGGAAAAGGCATATGCGATGACATTAAACGTTGGTGTCCACCTAAAATTTATATGCTGGAACCCAATACCTGATGTGATAATAATACATAGTGGGACCTTTGGGAAGTGATGAAGTCCCACCTTCATGAATGAGATTAGTGCTTTTATAAAAGAGGCTGAGGGAGCACAGTTTTCTGTTCTGCCATAAAAAGACACAATTAGAATGCACTATTTTAAATACTGAGGGGAAGCCATCACCAGAAGTAGAATCTATGGGTGACTTGATCTTATACTTCTTTCCTCCAGAATTGTGAGCAAGAAATTTTTATTGTTTATGAATTATCCAGTCTAAGAAATTTTGGTACAGCATGGTGAGCAGAATCAAAGAGGATATAAGCATGAAGTTGCTCAGGTTATTAGAGAATTTTATAGATACCTATTGTGAGTGTCACGAAGACATCTATAGACAAGAAAAAGCTGGTGAAAGAAAACTGAGTGAATTGGTTGAAGCCATGTATTTTTAGAAACTTAAATGATAAATTTAAGAAATTAGATTTTATGATATGTTTACTATGAAAGTTTTGAAAGTATTTGGATAGTGTCCTTATTTAAAAAAATAAGATAATTGTTATAGACAAAAGTGTAATGACTAAGGACTTGAATATCAATTAAAATTTTTGGTGAATGACATTATTACATTGGGGTAATAATAGTGGCACTAATGTCATATTTTTTCATCACATATTCTTACTTAAAATTTAGTCATTAAGTAATAACCCTTGAATTATATTCTTTTGGTACATAAACTTGTTCTTGATGTCACACTGAAGATACTGCATCACTTATTTCAGGAAACTACAGATAAAATTTGGTTCAAAATTCATACAAGGCAATGATGTCAAGTCATTAACTAAATGCAATAAAGTGCCAAAGTTAGGCTTGGTAAAGTATTATGAGAATAGATTGTAAAGGGAAGGTTTTTCAACTGAAGGTAGAGTGATTCTTAATAACAGATCATAAATCCACAGTATTAAGTCAGAGAGTCTAACTACAATTTATAAAAGCAAACAAAGGCTGGATGAGGTGGCTTAAGCCTGTAATCCCAGGACTTTGGGAGGCCGAGGATCACCTGAAGGGCAGATCATCTTAAGTCAGAAGTTCGAGACCAGCCTGACCAACATGGCTAAACCCAGTCACTACCAGAAAATACAAAGATTAGCTGGGCATGGTGCCACATGCCTGTAGGAAGAGAGTTGGGAGACTGAGGTAGAAAAATCGCCTGAACCTAGGAGATGGAGTTTGCAATGAGCCAAGATTGCACCACTGCACTGCAGCCTGGGTGACAGAGCAAAACTCTATCTGAAAAACAAAACAACAACCACAAAAAGTAGACAAACAAAAAGTCATGTTTTGTACATAAATAAAAAATATGAAATTCTTAGGAACAAATCTAATAAAACATGATCTCTGTAAGCCAGGGTTCCCAAGCCACAGATGGGTACTGGTCCATGGCCTGTTAGGAACTGGGCCACACAGCAGATTGGTGAGTGGTGGGTGAGGGAGAAAAGCTTCATCTATATTTACAGCCTCTCCCCATAGCTCTCATTACTGCCTGAGCTCTGCCTCCTGTCAGATCAGTGGCAGCAGGTGATTCTCATAGGAGCATGAACCCTATTGTGAACAGCACGAGAGGAATCTAGGTTGCATGCTCTGTATGACAATCTAATGCCTGATGATCTGTCAGTGTCTCCCATCATCCCCAGATGGGACCACCTAGTTGCAAGAAAATAAGCTCAAATCTCCCACTGATTCTACATTATGGTGAATTGTGTAATTATTTCATTATATATTGCAATGGAATAATAGTAAAAATAAAGTACACAATAATGTAATGTTCTTTAATTATTCCAAAACCTTACCCCATACCTGGTCTGTGGAAAATAAAGGAAGAGACAAATCACTTCTTAAGTTCAGCTAAACACGCCAAACAAGTTTATTTTACACAAAATAAAGTAAGGGACTAATATACACAAATTGCTTTCTTCCATGAAACCAATCCCTCGTGACGAAAGGATAGGGGCTGCTGTTCTAGAGGATACTAGAAAACTTTGTTCAAATAAATTAAAGAAAATCCTCAGAACCTGAAAAAGATATATAAATAATTGCGAAGAGAAGACAAAATTTAGAGTTAGGTCTCAATACTGTAAAAATGCCAATTATCCTGAAATTTCTCTATAGATTCAGTGTAATCCCAATCAGAATAACCACTTTTTTGGAATTAAGTAAGCTTATTCTAAAATTTAAGAGTAGGGAAACTTCTAAGAAGAAAGCAAGTAGATGAAGTAACGCTACTAGATTCCAGACATACTACAAAGTTACACAGTAATGTAGACAATATGATATCTGAAATAATGGCCTCACTGATATCTCCATGTTCTTATTATTAGAAACTATGAAGATGTTGTTTTATATGTTAAAGTAGATTGTCAGAATTTGATTAAATTAAAAACTTTAAAATAAGGAGATTGTTCAGACTGGGTGGGACCAATCTAACAAAAAAACGAAGGAAGAAAAGTTGTTGAAATTTGTTGGAGAAAGAAGCAGGAGTGATTTAAAGCCTAAAATTGTCTCGACTTAACATTACTGAGGAAGATGGAGCAGAGGAATGAAGGAAGCCTCTGGAACTGAGAACAGCCCTCAGTGCTATAACAAGAAACAAATACGTCAATGACATAAACAAAAAAAACTAATTGTCTTCTAGAGAACACAAAGGGGAAGGAAGCCCTGCCAACATGATTATTTTAGCCAATGAGACTTGTGTGAGATTTCTGATCTACAGAAATATATGACAATACATTTTTGGTGTTTAAAACCACTTAATGTGTGGTTGTCTGTAATGGAAACAGTAAGAAACTAATACAAATACTGGGTCTTGGAGAAAACTAGTTATATAAGGAAACAAAATAGAAATTTGAGAAATATGTCCATATATAAGCATATATGAATATGAATGCTTCATATATGTAAGAGATGGTTTTGAAAATCAATGATGTTTATAATCATCTTTTCAGTATATGATACTAGGATAAATCAGTGGTCTTGAAAAATATTATTATTTACATTTCTAAATATAAAAAGCAAAGTATAGTAAAGATCCTAGAAAATAATATAGGAAAGTATCTTTATAATTTTTATTTAAAAAAACATTAAAATGTGAAAAGTCAGTCTTGGTTGAATTTAAAGAAAGCAAAATATGTGAAAAGGCAAGGTTCAGGGTGAGAGAACATATATGCAATGTATATACACAGATAGGTAGATAGACTCTCAACATATTTATATATGTAGTACATATATGTGAAGAACTCCTATTGGTGTCCAAGAAAAATCAGACTACTCAATAACATATTTGCTTTGAAATATTAACTTTAATAAAGAACAAATTCAATTGACATGTAGATAGAATAGGAGTTGACCTCATTAGTAATCAAGAAAATGCAAATTAAACTAAAAGGTCCTCTCCAAAATAACACACACATTAAAGTAGAAGGAGAAGAAAAGAAACAAAGAAGGGAGAAAAGAGAGAAGGAAAGAAAGACTGATAATACTAAGTGTTTTTGAAGATTTGGACCAATTATGTCTGTTATTTATCGCTAATGAGGAAGTGATTAAAAATCACTTTGAGTAACAGTTTATCAAATCTAATAAATGTGCAACTATACATATGCCATGAGCTTTTAATTCTACTCCCAGGTGCTAACCAGCAGAAACATGATGTTCAATCCAGAATACATTTACAAAAATACGGATAGCAGCATAGTTCATATTAGCCTCAAGCTAGAAATATTGCAAATAGTTACAAAATTAGAAAAAATATATATAAATTATGTTTTACAGAGCAATAAAAATGAACAAATTACGTCTACATATAACTGCATCATAGTAAGGATGGGAAGCATCTTAAAAACAAAATTTTGAGTTGAAGTTTACATCAAACAACATAGAGTTTAATTACCACTGAGATACAATTTAAAACAAGAAAAAGTAATTAATACTGCTTAGCTATACACACTTATATGCCATAACTATAAAGCGATGAAGTGATTACATGAAGAGTCAAGATGATAGTTACTCTAGTGGTAGAAAGGAGATTTTGATTTGAAAGGCAATCAATGACTGGGGCGAGCTGGCAAAATTCTCCTGTGTTTACATAGGTGTTTGTTCTACAATGTAGTATTTATATTTCATGTATTTTTTTCTTTGTGTGTGTGTGTGTGTCTGTGTTAGACTTGTGTGTGTGTGTATAAATATATATATATATATATATATATATACACACATTTGAAAGAAATAAAGGTAAATTATGTTATTCTCTACAGAAAGCCAGCAGTGCCTT
Organism: Cebus imitator; assembly: GCF_001604975.1. Lineage (NCBI taxonomy): Eukaryota > Metazoa > Chordata > Mammalia > Primates > Cebidae > Cebus > Cebus imitator. Next base: position 1,253,033 of record NW_016107448.1, read on the forward strand.
CAAGTTTCACTTGACTTAAATTAGAAGTACCCACAAGGGTGAGCAAGGGTTTACCTTATGTGGCCAGAATTACCTAGCTTATAGCATCTCCTACTGACTTTATTTTCTACATTCTACTTCCCATATAATGACCTTCTTGTTGTTTGTTGAACACATAATTCCATTTTTGGGCTTTCTACTTGTTCATTTCTCTTCCCCAAACATTGTTTGCGAAATTATTCCCTTTCTCCTTTATTTCCTGTAAGTCTTTGCTGCAGCTTCAATTTATCAATGAATATCATATTTACAACTGTAAAGGGCCATTGTTCTGATCTCTTTTGCTAAAGTTTCATACTTCACCTCCTTTGCCTTATACTTCTCCACATTTTTATGACCATTTGGCCCACTACACATTTTACTTATTTATGTAGCAATTTGTTTGTTTGTTTTCATCATTTATGTAAAAATGGAAGCTACATGAGAAGAGGGAATTCCTATTAAATCAGCAACTGAATAATTGAGCTAATATTTATGATACATGTCTTTCTCATGACTTCAAATGGTTAAGCCTCTGAGGAACATAAATTTGATGATCAGTAGGCATTTATTTTTGAGTGCTTACAACTTCTGTATAGTGGTATTTTTTATAGAATTGTCTTTACAAGAGATTAATTTATAATAAATAGTTTATGCTATTTGTTAGAAAAGTCATTAGAATCCTGAATCCAGACTTGCATTGAAAAAGCAAAGTTTCATTGGGAATAAAATGTTGCTCTTTTTAGAAACATATTTACTATGGCATGATTGTGTTACTCTACCACAGAAATATAGCATCTCAGGTTTACCAGAGTAAGGATGGCAATAGACTGCACTTCATCCACAAAGCCCATACTTGAAAACAGAGTGAATGCTATACATGCAAAGAATAGTTGTTAGTAATTTTGTAAATAAGAAAACTTGGCATATTTTACCAGCAAAAGGAAACTAACTTTGACAGCTTGACATATTTTAATCCACAGATTATTTCACATACCAAAGTGAGCAAAAGAAAATGCAAGAATAAAAGGAAATTGGGAATAAGAGGCAAAGATAACAAAGAAATATTGGAAAGAAATGGAATGATGTATAGGGACCTACAAAAGTATAAATTAAATTATGTTAGAGCACTGGGAAATATGAGAATGCTATAAAATAGAATAATTAAAGGTTAAGAGGAATAGAATAAATTGTGAACCAGAAAATGTAATATCAAAAATATTAATACATTTGTTCAAAAGTATATAAGTCTTAAAATGTAAGTGGTTGAATCTGAGAATAAAGGTTGGTCTGGAAGAAAAATAATCAGTATCTGTCATTTTCCTCCTTTAGAGGTATCATTGAAAAACAACAACTGTATAAACAATGATTTTAAATCCCTTAAAAGTGACACTGGAGAAAAACCTAAAATCTAGGATTTTGGAAAAAGTGTTATGAAAGTCAAATGGGCAAAGTTTATCATCAGAGAAAAATCATGAAAAGTGACCATTTTAAAGTGCTATCTATGTTAATATTAGTGAGTTGGGCAAGGTCTAGTAGAAGATAGGGGAAGAAAACTTACTATTTAGAATGTGAAAATGATAGTTGTTACTGGAAGTGCTGCTATAAAAGTGAGAAAGTCAAGATAAATTATACATACAAACACACATACATGCACACAGAGTTACCATATTTTTTACCTACTGAATTTTGGACTCTAAATGATGGCAAAATCCAAGAAGTAATTACCAAGAGGTGATCCAAGAGGTAAAGAGTACAATATTATAACAGTCTAAAATAGCAGAAAGCATTCATCTCACTAAAGGTAAAAGTCACAAAAAAGTAAATAAAGGCTAAAAATGTACCAAACCTACTCTTAAGCCATGTTTACAAAATTACTTCCTGGGAACCATCATAGTCTTTATACATATATACTATTAGCAATGTAATGGATCAGGATACCTTAAGGAAAGTAAGTTTTTTAAAGCCCCAGTTAATTTTTTTTTAAAAATTAAAAACGATTAACTTTTAGTGCCACTGCTGGTTATAAAGAAGCAATTGTAAATCAATGTAAGCCAGAGATGACAGAAAACATTTATTGATTTATCCGATGATTTACTTCCAAAGTCCTATTATACTTTTTACCCTATTATTTTGAAAAATAATTAATAATATAGTTCTTCCTTGTTCACCTTACTATGAAAGGTATTTTATAATAAATATTAATAAAATATCCTATTTTAAAATATGATGCATTGCTGTACATTACTATTAAGTGCAAAGAAATCAATCATTTTTATGTCTCACTTATGATTATATAAGGCAGTGTAACAGGTGCTGTGGAATAGAAAACTTCTGCCGCCAGAAATTTGACACAGTAGTATGGAAGAAAAACAAACATGCAAATGCTTTTTAAATTTATGATTCATTGAGTGCTTATAAGCCTCATTAAACTTATTGTGTACATTCTGTCATGCAAATACAAACATCCCTGAAATGGTAAAGTTATAAGTGCATAAAATTCATATCCCAAAAAACAGAACACTGAACGTTCAGAAGAGGGAGATATTTTTATTGTCAAGAGTGTATCCCAAAATGGTGTCTCAAGATAACTTGTTTTAAAGCTTAAAAAGAGGTAGAATTTGGACACACAGAGCAAAATATAGTATTCTATTTACATGCAATACTACCAGCCAAAGATACACAGAAATGTTCAAACATAATTGAAAAAAAAATTTCAGTTGGAATGTAGCAAATGTTGATGATGGAAAATAGCAGGAGGAAAAAGGTCAGACTATCTCAAGTTTGGCATACCCAATAAAAATAGGTGAGATCAAGGAAATTAAATTTTCAGCTTTTGTCATCATTGTTTTTGTTGTTGTTATTTTTCAACCCATTGTTTAATGTAGAAAGTATTATCATTGACATTACTACTGAAAATTAGGTAAAAATGTAGTCAATATATTTTGCATTAATTCTACATATATTTGATAAACATTTAATTATAAGCAAAGATAAACATGTCATGCTAATTATAACTGTTATTTACTGATATGGTTTGGCACTGTGTCCCAACCCAAATCTCACCCTGAATAGTACTCCCATAATTCACATACATTATGGGACAGACATAGTGGGAGATAATTCAATCATGGGGGCAGTTTCCTCCACACTGTTCTTCTGATTGTGAATAAGTCTCACAAAATCTGATCATTTTATAAAGTGTTCCCCTGCACAAAATCTGCTCTTGGCCTGCTGCCATCCATGTAAGACATGATTTGCTCCTCTTTGCCTGCTGCCATAATTGTGAGGCCACCCCAGCCGCATGGAACTGTAAGTCTATTAAACCTATCTTTTGTAAATTGTCCAGTCTTTGGTACGTTTTTATCAGCAGCATGAGAACAGTGGAGCATTACTGATGATACCTGAAAATGTAAAAGCAACTTTGGAACTGGATAACAAGCAGGGATTGGAACAGTTTGGAGGGCTCAGAGGAAAACAGAAAAGTGTAGAAAAGTTTGGAGCTTCTTAGAAACTTGTTGAATGGCTTTACCCAAAATGCTGATAGCAATATGGACAATAAAGTTCAGGCTGAGGTGGTCTCGTTTGGAAATGAGGAACTTGTTGGGAACTGGAGCCAAGGTAATTCTTGTTATGTTTTAGCAAAGAGGTTGGTGGCATTTTGCCCTCTCCTAGAGGTTTGTGGAACTTTGAACTTGAGAGAGAAGATTTAGGGTATCTGTTGGAAGAAATTTCTAAGCACCAAAGCATTTGATAAGTAACTTATGTGCTATGAAAAGCATTTGTTTTTATAAGGGGAGCAGAGGATGAAGATTCAGAAAATTTGCAGCCTGAAATGTGATAGAAAAGAAAATCCCATTTTCTGAGGAGAAATTCAAGCTGGCTACAGAAATTTTCATAACTAATGAGAAGCTGAATGTTAATTCCCAAGACCATAGAGAAAATGTCTCCAGGATATGTCAGAGGTCTTCGCAGCAGCCCCTCACATCAAAGACCCAAAGGCCTAGAAGGAAAATGTGCTTTTTTGGGCCAGGCGCAGGGTGCAGCCCAGGGACTTGGTGCTCTGCATCCTAGCCACTCCAGCTGTGGCTGAAAGAGGCTAATATAGCATTCAGGATGTGGCTTCAGAGGGTAAAACCCCAAGACTTGGCAGCTTCCATGTGATGTTGAGCTTAAGGGTGCACAAAAGTCAAAACTTGAGGTTTGAGGACCTCTGCCTAGATTTCAGAGGATGTATGGAAATGCCTGGATGCCTAGCAGAAGTTTGCTGCAGGCAGGAGCCCTCATCGAGAACCTCTGCTAGGGTAATGTGGAAGGGAAATGTGGGGTTGAAGCCACCACACAGAGTTAAAAAAGAAGAGTTTAACATAAATGTTAGAAAATAAGTAAATAAAATAAGATGTAACTGGGCTAAATTTTATAAATAAAATTTTAATGATATGTTTTATAATATTTTTACTTAGAAGTTTTAAAATATCTTTGATAACTAGAATCTTAGAGCCACTAAGCTAAATTAAATGACAGGTATTCACTGAATATCAAGATTATTTCTAAATAATATATAATGTTAAAACATTACTCAATATAGATTTAAGCATATCTAATTTGAATTCTTGTTTCAAATAAAATGAAAGACATTTTAGTTTGTTAGTCAATATTTCCTGTTTCACACTTTAAAACTTACCGTGTGATAAAGGCTATGTGTTTTGAAATTATAAAGTATGTATTCATAAAATGTTTGGCACATAATTAAAATCACTTAAATCCTAGATTTTTTTCTAAAATTTGTGTTCCTAATAGTTACAATTATATATAACATATGTAATTAAAGCTACTAAAAATAAGAAAAACAAAATATGTTTTTGATGAGGAAGATTATAAAGACATGTTTTTCGTTGTTGAGAAAAAAGAATTTTGACTAGTGTAGAGATTATTTAAAGCTTATTTCAGACTGAATATTTGGTAAAAGAATGTAATAAAAATAAATGGATTTGAAATGGTGAGAAAAGAAAAGAGATTATGAGAAAATCTTGTGTTTTCAATCTGACAAAAATTAAATTGAATTTATTGAAAGATTTTAAAATTGAGCCTTAACATCAAACATACATTTAATATAAAACTAGAATTTGCTTTCTTTCTTAAACAAAATTTTCATATAGTATTAGTAAGAAATAGGAAAACATTTTGTTCATATTTTCAGTAAACTGCAAAAATAAAAAGAAGAATAGTTTGAAACAGATTCTGGGTGTTTCATACTGTCTTTATTAGGTCTTTTGATGATTTGGAAAACTGATTCTATTCTTTCAACGAGTAAAGAGTTTTACTTCATAAACATTTAAAATTATCATTTGGCTAAATAAATATTATTTTACAGGGAACTGTGATTTTATTTTGAACAATCATCTTTAACTTTTGACATATTTGACGCTTCCCAAAATTAAATTCCCAATTTAAAATTAAGGTTTTTCACCTCAGTCTAACTTTGGGATGTTTCACCAGGGCCCTAAAATATTAAAAAAAGAGATAACAGGTTTATGTGACATGTTCAATTATATGAGAAGCATTGTCAAATAAGAAATAATATTTAGCCTTTTTTTAGTATTATTTGTATAAATATGTTAGTATGTGTTCCAAAATTGTGTGAGCTTTATAAAAAATCTAATAGGTTAACTTTTTGTAAATCACATAAAATAACCAAACTCTTTGTCAATTCCATCTTTAACCATGACCATATTAAGTCTTATTGTCTACTATTAATTACTTCATCCTGATGATTTTTTTTCTGAAACCTCTTTAAGGATCTTAAATTGTTGTGTTTTTAAGGAGATTCATAAAGAGACTACGAGTCCACTTAAATACAAGTTTCTAACAACTTTGAGGTTATACCATTAAGCTAGGCAAAAGAAAGACAAAAAGTTTCAGAATTCTTAAAAAAAAAAAAGTGGATTTATAAAATTTCTAAACCATCATCAAGCAGAGTTAATTAGATGAAAGTGAACTGTTGAACTAAAATGATTACATGTAGCCTTTTTTGTTAGATACATTACCAATTATTAAATATGTTTTGTTTTCCTGAAGTATAGCATTTTTTTCCCTTAAGCAACTATAGGTTTAGAGCAATTTGGTAAAGTATACTTCTGTGAGCAGAATTGAAAGATTTATCTTCTTCTCTACCTAATCCTTCCAGAATTCAGAAACATTATTATAATTTTATCATATTACAGTCTTTTACATAGTTCAACATGAATCTACTTTCTTTTGTAATGGACACAACTGAAAACATTGATTATTTTACCAAGACTTTAAGTGGAATATCGTATTTTCGATAAGATCAGACTACTTTGAAGGATTGAAGTTGACTTTTATGGATCCAGTGAAATAACACTTGGAAAACCTGACCTACGACCTTGTCTACGTGGTTCTTTTACAGGGTTCCTGAGCTTATGGTAAGTAAAGTATGTCACTTCTCACAGGTCCAGGAGCCTTGAGGTATTTTGAGAAACTGTAGGACAAAGATTCACTTAGTTTGTACAGACATTACAGATACAGTGTGAGAATGAATCAATTATTTGTCTTGGGTCACTAGCCTCCTGAACCTTTTTAAAAAGTCTAGTCCAAAATTCCATAATAAAATATTCTGGCCAGGCAAAGTGGCTCACACCTGCAATCCCAGCATTTTGGGAGTCCAAGATGGGGGAATCACCTGATGTCAGGAGTTTGAGATCAGACTGGCCAAAATGGTAAAACCCCATCTCTATTAAAAACACAGAAAATTAGTCAGGCATGGTGGTGGGTGCTTGTAGTCCCAGCTACTCGGGAGGCTGAGGCAGGAAAATTGCTTGAACCCAGGAGGCAGAGGCTGCAATAAGCCAATATCACACCACTGCATTCCAGGCCAGGCATCAGAGTGAAACTCCAACTAAAAGAAAAAAAAAAAAGAAAATAAAATATTCTAACAAAGTCAACTTGAAAAGAACCTTTATGATAAATCACTAGTCTTATTGCACTTTATGCAAAAATAAGGTCAAGTATAATAAAACTAAAATTTATTCTGTGAATATATTGGGCTTACTCTGATTTATCTTTGATAGAAAAGAGAAACTGGAGAATGAAAATTTATGTTTCAAAAGCAAGGTTAGAGTTCACCTGTTATTAGACTCTAACCCTATCCATTGCTTTTGAGTTTTAATTATTTCCCTGTAATTTGGACTGAATGCTGACTTCTTTTCTAGCTACAAGTCTCTAAACTGGTGTTTCTAAATTTTTCTCTCATTTTTTTTTTACTTTGACTCACTGAAATTTTAACTGCCTCCTTTCCTGAGGTTTCGAAAGCTATCACTCATGTATAAACAACCTTGTGACATACAAACTATAGATTCAGGAAATCTGTCAGATTGCCACTGTCTGCCCTGCTAGAACTGAAGATGCTTCAACTCAAATACAGCAATCTTTGCCGCTGAATTCTCTATAGATTTTAAAAAGGCTAGTTCATAGACTACTACAGGCATTAACATTTATTGTTTTTTCTCTTTCCATAGAAATGCCTTATATTAATGATGTGTTTTCCTCCATTAGATATAGAGGCCTAGCTTTAAGAGCTCATCTGTAATGACAGTTTCTAAAGTAAGATGTACCTGTTTAATTGGATTGACCTCTTCCCAAAAAGGTGACACTGGTTTGATTGAGTGTGGAAAAAACTGCTTAGATGTGCTGTTTTCCAGGTATTTATTCTCATCTGAATCCATATGTTTTCTTCATTTGCAGGTCCCTTGTCACTTGATTACTAATCCAGTTTCTCTCTCCATAGCTACCAATCCTGCTTTAGTATGTGAAATTTACTAAAAATAAAGTTTCAAATAAGGGACTGAAAGAAATCAGAATATTTCACTCTGAAATATGTTTAAAATGAAAAAAAAAAAAAAAAAAAAAAAAAAATAATTGATATATAAAAGACACCAAAAAAAAAAAAAAAAAAAAAAAAAAAAACCCCAAGACAAAAATAAAAACAAAAGCCTCTAGGTGTCTTTAACATCCCCTTTTGTCTCTCAACCCTTTGACTCTCCTAAAGCATAAGATAATGCTGTTGAGGAATGCAACCACACCTGAGCAGACTTCTCCACAAGATAATCCCTATCTCTGGGGCTCATTCAAATTCCAAAGAGAGTTAGGCACAAGTTAATTTCTGTCTCTTAGGTCCATTCATTCCCCCTCATAATCATTTGCTGCCCTCAAAATAATGACATTCGTCATCTTTCTCTTTCCCTGTGAAGAAGGGTATATAGAAGCTTCTAAACTCCACTGGATTTTGAGTAATTATTCTCTTATTCCCTATGCTATGCCTGTTGAAATAGACTATGCATGTCTTTTCTTCTATTAGTCTTCTTTTGTTAGGTGATTTTCAGGGAATCTTCAGAGGATGAAGGGAAAGTTTTCCCTTGGTCCCTACACTGTCTGTAAAGTAAACCTCCTATGTTTAGCTCATTGGTACACATTCTACTTTACAGAATGAGGTGTTGTCTGATTCTACAAGTGCAAATAAAAGCCAATTGAATCTTTAAATTAAATTTCTGTTAACTTTGTCTTTTGACAAAATAAAAACAAAAAATTGTACATTGAATTGTACAGACCCTCTAACCCCGATAATAATTGAGAATAGGCATGTGAAGACCTAACACAGCTCTCTCAGGCACATATGTATGGAACCCTGACTTTTTTACATTTTTGGATGAAACATGGGGTTAGTAGTGTTCTTTTTTTCCCTGCTTGCTTTTAGAATCTATGCTATGTATATGTAAATAAAGAGTGAAGAAATACTAACAAAACAAACAATAAGTAACAATCAAGAATATTTGCTTTATTAAAAAAGTTTTAAGGATGTGAATAAATGTACCTACCTAAATTTGAGAATTGACTATAAAGATTTCAGCAGATGAATTTTCATGTCTTTTCAAAATATATAGGAATTATTCTATGTAGCCTATTGTTTAGCAACATTTTGATAAAAGAATTTAAATTGATAAAACTTCCAGCTTTTAATCTTGTTTTTCCTGACTTATGCACATTGTCTGATTTGGCATAACCTGGAATGAACTTTTGAGTGTTAATATTTTATATGAACGTATGTTAACTCCAAGTGGCAAGGGACTCCAGGAGAGTATTGAATAATAAATAACAGCATTTCTTCTTTGTTAGTCTCTCATATCTATGCTTACTGAATATCATGCTGAGTATCCAAGGAAAGTGTGTATTTGTGTGAAAAAGAAGCAAGATACCACAGAGCCAACTTCAAAGGATCTCATGCTGTGCCATCCAGACAATTAAATCACCACATTCTCTTGTTGAATTACCTGGAACACAGAAGTGCCTAAAAAAGGAATTTAAATTTATTGTTTTCATTGTTTTTAGGACCATTTCTAGTAAGATTTTAAAGGTTTGATTTTTAACGTTTGTTTGCTTACTCTGCTATTGTAATTTAAGGAAGTAAATTTTTCCAATAATGGCATAAAATATATTTTACTAACCTGAATAAATCTTAAATGGAACTATTATTAAATAATTGCCTTGATAAAACCTTGAACATAAAAGAGTTTTAATGGGCACAAAAGCAATTGGGTAGCCTGTAATATTAATCAGCTGCTGTGACTCTACCATATGATGATATATTATGACTAAGATCAATGACAATGTGAAACCCAACAATAATGCTGAAATAATATTCATGTATTATAGAATTTAAAAAAGAGGTTAAATATAGAAAACTTAATTCTAAATGCAGGAAAGTAAATTCTATATCTACTATTGTGACTACATCTTGAAGAATGATAAACATTTAGCATAAAAACAGCATTTTTAACTATAAAAGCAGTCAACTATTCTTTTATATTAGGTAAACATAATGATTTTTATTTAAATAACACTATAAAATGTGATTCACAGAATTATTTCAATAACAATGTGATGTATGTTGTGGATTATGCTTTTTAATTATTCACATGGCCTTATCAATTCTTTTTAAAAATTCAATTAAATCATGCAATTGAAAAATAGTTCTTTAATTACTGTGAATAACCAGAAATATTACTATAGCTTAATACTTCTTTTGTTTTTAAGAGATTATTTTTATAAATAATAAATATATTTTTATATATTTTAATATATACTATGTATATATTATTCTACTCTATATTATAGGTAATTTAATTTATACCAAAGTATGATTTATCACATCTGACATTATACTTAGAAAAAATACATTGAATGCCTACCAATTTTCACAAAGCTTTATTAGAAAATTCTAACTTTCTTAGAATAATTATATTAATATATTTAGTTGTTAATTTTAATTATTTACCCAAATTATTTGAGTTACATTAAAGGATAATAATTGTGAAAAATTACATTTTCAAAAGAAGATCACAATTTTTTCTCTGAGACAAGTTGTCTGTAATGTGACATTATCACTCACTCATTAAGAAATAGAATCTATTTCTCCAACCCTTTTAACGTGATATGTCCTGTGACTGTGCTGACCAATGAAATACAACAGAATCATTGCTGTGTCAGTTTCAGGGGTTGACAGTAGGTAGCCTGGAAGCTTTTACTACCTGATACACAAAGCTACTAGATTTTATGAAGTGCAATTAACCTAACACTACTATGCTATAAAAAGTTCAAAGTTCAGGTTCATGGAGAGGCTCATAAAGGGTGAGCTGTCATGTATAGAGACAGAAAGAGGAGAAGACAGAGACAAAGAGGCAGAGAGTGGCAGAGGGAGACAGAAAAAGAGAGAAAGCAAAATCATCAAGATGCCAGACATTTAAGTTTAAAAAACCATCTTACATTGTTGCTCTTTTGTATTTTATTAGTCCCTATTTTGTTTATTTATGGTCTGATCTTTATAATCTCTTTTTTCAGGTTATTTGGCATCTGGGTTTTTCTAGTTTCTTAAAGTGTAACATTAAATTGTTTGATTTATTTTTTACTTTTGTATATAAGCGTTTATTGCTATAAACTTCATAGAACTGCTATTGCTATATCGCATAGGTTTGGGTATGTTGTGTTTTCATTTCCATTTTTCTCAAAAAATGTAACTAATGAAAATCTACTTCATAGGCATTGGTTACTCATGAGCATTTTGTTTAATTCCCATGTGTTTGAACAGTTTCCAAAGTTCCTCCTGTTATTGATTTATAGTTTTATTCCATTGTGGATGGAAAACATACTTGATAAGATTTCAATTAAAAAAAAATTCACGATTTGTTTTGTGCCTTAATATGTGGTTTATCCTGGAGAATGTTCTATGTGCTATTGAGAAGAATTTGTATTCTGCAGGTGTTGAGTGGAATGTTCTGTGAATGTTCATTAAGTCCATTGGGTCTAGAATACAGGTTGAATCCTATGTTTCTTTATTGATTTTCTGTCTGAATGATCTGAATGATCTAAAAGTAGATTTTTGAAGTCAAGAGTATCTCTCTCTTTAGATCTGTTAATATTTACTTATATATTTATGTGCTCTGCTATTGAGTGCATATATATTCACAATTGTTATGCCTGCCTGTGTATTCACCCCTTTATTATTACATGATGGCCTTCTTTCTCTATTCTTATTATTTTTGAATTATAGCCTATCTGATCTAAGTAGAGCTATTCCTGCTCTTCTTTGTTTTATGTTGCATGGAATATCTTTTTCCATCTTTTCTTACATCTTTTAACTTTTAGCTTATATGTGTCTTTATGTCAAAGTAAGTTTCTTGTAGGCAGTGCAGAGTAGAGTCTTGTTTTTGTATCCATTCAGCAATTCTGTCTTTTAAGTGGAAAATTTAGCTTATTTACATCCAAGGTTAATTTTGATGGTTAAAGAATTACTATTGCCATTTTGTTACATGTTTTCTGGTTATTGTATTAACTCCTCTCTTCCTTTCTTCCACAAAATCAACAGACCTTTAGTTACACCAACTATGAAAAAAGAGAGGGAACTCAAATAAAGTCAAAAATTAAAAAGGATACATTGTGACTGATACCACAGAAATATAAGGTATCATAAGACATTACTACAAGTATACACACTAAATTGGAAAACAGAAGAAATTAATGTGTTTGACACATACAACGTACCAAGATGAAATCATGAAGAAACAGAAAATTTATACAGATCAATAATTAATAACAATATCACAGCAATAATAAAAAGTCTCCCAACAAAGAAAATCTCAGAATCTGATGGCTTCACTGCTGAGTTTTACTAAAGATTTGAAGAACAAATAGAGATACTAATTGAACTATTTCAAAAAATTGAAGAGGAGGGAATATTTCCAAACCCATTTAATGATGTCGATGTTTACCCCAATCAGTAAAGGACATAAGAAAAAAAGAAAACTGTAGGCTAATATCCTAATGAACAGAGATGCAAAAATCCTCAAGAAACTATTAGCAAAAAAACTTAAATAACACATTAAAGACATCATCACCATGATCAAGTAGATTTCATCTCAGGGATGCTAGCAAGGCTCAAAAGACGTAAATCCATATGTTTGATACATCACATTAACAAGATCAGAGACAAAACCACAAGAATATTTCAATAGATGCTGGGAAGGATTTGATAAAATTTAGCATCCCTTTATGATAAAAATTTTCAACAAACTTGGTATAGATAGGACATACCTAAACACAATACAACCAACATATGACAAATTCACATCTAACATCGCACTAAATGTGGAAAATTTGAAAACGCTTTTCCTCTAAGACCTGAAAAAAGACAGGGACGGGTCCACTTTCATGATTTTCATTCATCATAACAATACAAGTTCTAGCCAGTTTTAGGCAAGATAAAGAAAAAAGGTATCTACACAGAAAATTAGGAAAACAAATTGTCCCTATTTGCATATGACTTCATCATATGTGCAGAAATCCCTAAAGATTCCACCAAAAAGTAATAATAAGTAAATTTAGTAAAGTTTCAGATTATAAAACCAACATAGTAAATCAGTAACGAGTTCCTATGCCGTAACAGCAAACTACCTGAAAAGGAAATCAAGAAAATAATCCAATTTACAATGGCTACAAAAAATAAGGTAAAATACCTTGGAATAAACTTAATCAAGGAGATGAAAAATGCCAACTATGAAAACTATAAAAAGCATTGATACCAAAAATTGGAGAGGGAACATATAATTGTGTTTATGTTTTCAAAGTTCAATATTGTTACAATGTCCATATTACACAAACCTCACTCCTCAGTTCTCTCAGCCAACATCATAAATTCAGACATAAATAAGTCAGATGAACTCTTTCTAAATCTCTAACTCATAATTATTTAGGAAAAATAAAATAATTTTAAATACTTACATTTCAGAGTGTTTTGTTATTAAATATCCATATGGAACTTTTTAACTGGAAGAAAGGTGTTACCATAATAAGCCAGTGAGACGAACCTGGAAGGGATTCAGGAAATTACAGAGGAGGCTGGAAAAAGAGTCAGGAAATTGTATTCAGACTAGAGAAGGATGACCATGTTAAGTGTTATTGCAAAGTTTCGTGAAGCTGGTACCTGTGATGACAGGGAAAATAGAAAGTGTTTTTAACGAATCGATAGACCTGGAGAAGGAGATATTCAGACAGGAAGTTGAAAATGTCAAGTGTTTTGTTAAGCTATTAAGAAATGAAAGAATTTACAGAGGTCCTGGAGGATGAAACTTTGTAGAGAAAGAACATGTCTAAGGAGCCCCAAGGCACTTCTCACATTAGTAAAAGACTATATTGAAAGTGTATCTTCCAGCTTCAGTAGCCCCAACTGACAACATGTTCAGATACACATCAATCAACTAGCACCTTGCAAATTCATCTGCTTTAAATTGTAAGCAAAAATAAAATTTTTAAGCCACTTAATTTCAAATATTTTTATAACTGGAATCTAATTATTGTTTTCTCTCTGTAACTATAATTTAAATAGATCACTCCATTATTTTTTTAATTGCAGAAAATAAGTGAGAACACTGGTCTAACCATAAAATTTAATGTTATGGAAATCTTAAATCATAAATAGCATGTAGATTTAACAACGGAATAACTGGATTTCAAGGAAGTGTTATATTTTCCAAATACTCTATTAATTATATATAAGGATTCGTATTTTGTAATGTTATTGTCTTTGTGTTTCCTTATATTAAAAGAAGGCTAAGTAAAATATTAGTAAGACTAACAGGTGACACATCCATTATAAGACTTAAAATCATGTGCACCTGTATGTATGTTTCTGTATGTTCTTCTTCAGTCCTTCGAAAATAGTATTCTATTTCTGCCTGGCATCCATTTTTGTTGTTTGTTTCAGACTATCTGTCATTCTTTTATAATCAGTTTGTCTTTTCTTTGCCTAACAAGTTTAAAGGATGTTTTATTTACTATGTTCTGCAGTATAACTTCAATGGACCAGCAATGAATTAACTGTATTTATCCTTTCTAGTATTCTGTGAGTATTTTCAATGTGAGACTCAGGTATTTCTTCAATTCTGACATTTTCACTTTATGTAAGTTTTTCCACCTATTGTTTTTTCATATAAGATTGCTAAGTCACAGGTGTATTCTCTATGACTATCCATTTCTCCTCCTTAATTTTAATTTATTTATTGTTCTATGCTATACTCTAGGTGAACTTCTCAGTACTTTTCTCCCATCCAATTTATATCTCTTTGTGTTAATAGAGTGAAAAGATGTTATACTTTTCCTCACTGATCATGACTGACATTCCAATAATAAAACATAGGTTTATAGCATGAGAGCTTTCAGAAATGGAGATCCCAAGTCCTAAGAAAAACTATCTATTCTTATGCTTAAGTTCCATGAAGAATGGCAGTCATGTAGAAATGTGATTGGACAGAGGATATGATCTAATAAGAGACAGATTGGAGAACCCAGCAAACCCTATCTGTTCAGATTCTTTTTGACCTCCCTATGTAGCATTCCTGCCTCCCAGGTGTAGGGCAAGAACCCTATCCAATGAAGCTCTTCAAGGGAGAAGAATAATTTTTCTAGGATCTGTGGTTTTGTGGGAGAAGAGTTCTAGTTTCTGTGACCTGTCTTGCAGAGGTGGAATTCTGTTTATTATGATTAGCTTCAGGGAAGGAAGACAGGCAGGGAACAGGAGGATGAGAGAAAATCAGAAAGGCTTTGTTTCTGAGCCTTTTAAATTATTTTTAATTCAAAATGTTCAGCACTCCAAGGCATCATACTTGGGGTTTTGTGTTCTGAACCCCCACATGATGTCTAGTCATTATGGTACATTAGAGAGTTTTATTTTTATACAAATTACTATATTTTAATATCTAAACTCTGTAATTTGGTTTTTGTATCTATCAGTTCTATATGACTTTGTCTTTGTTTTATAATTTCTCACTATCTAAGAATTATTTTTTCCCATCTCTCTTTTAGAATCTTAAACATTTTGTAAAATCATTTCAAACTTATTCTAATGTGTGCATTTTATTGACTTCCTCCTATCTTTCAACTGTTGATTTTGCTAATCTCATTATGAGAAATCTCTCTCTCTCTCTCTTTCTCCCCTTTTTCCCCTTACTCCCCTTCCTTCTTTGTCCAGTGGTTTTCCTTTTGCCTTCAACTGACTTCCCAGATCCCATCTGGAATCAGGAATTATATTGGCTCTCATACTGTAATGTTCCAGGGTACTCGAGGTCTAGTCATTGAGATAACATACAGTTCATCCCAGACAGGATCTTAACTTGCTTCTATCTTTAAAAGTGAACAGCGTTAGCCGGGCGCGGTGGCTCACGCCTGTAATCCCAGCACTTTGGGAGGCCCAGGTGGGCGGATGACGAGGTCAAGAGAGCAAGACCATCCGGGCCATGATGAAAACCCGTCTCTACTAAAAATGCAAAAATTAGCTGGGCGTGGTGGCATTCGCCTGTGGTCCCAGCTACTCGGGAGGCTGACGCTGGAGAATCGCTTGAACCCAGGAGGCGGAGGTTGCAGTGAGCAGAGATTGCGCCACTGCATTCCAGCCTGGCAACAGAGCAAGGCTCCGTCTCAAAAAAA
>NW_016107448.1:1269148-1281468 GCF_001604975.1 Cebus imitator
AAAAAAAAAAAATTATAATAATAATAACTACTAGAAATGGTTTAAGCTTTTATAGTTTCCTTTCTTTCAGATAGAAGGAGTCTTAATTCAACCTCCTTTTTTATGCTGAATAGCTACTTCTTATCCTCTCTTCCAGTGATTTCCCATTCAATATGTCTACACCCATGGGAGTTGAAATGTAATGATGCCTGCTTACTTAGAATCCTTTAGATCAGCATACTCGTGGTATCATGGTATGGGCAGTAACTTACACAAAACGAATGGTTTTTTTTTTTTTTTTTAATTAGTTTTGTCATGCTTGAAATAAAAGGAAACAAGTATGAATTCACCATCTTGACCAGAAATTCCCTAAGAACTCACTAATGCTTACCTTCCCCCACCTTCCCATTTAAACCTCAAACCCTTGACTTCAAATATCAGGCAAATTCATCATTTCCAGGTATCCACATGCCCTAAAGGATCCTTAGTCAGAGAATATGTAAGGACAATAAAAAGGTTCATTGAAAAGGAAACAGTTTACACCCACTTACTAAAAGACGTAAAGTTCCTGGTATAAAAAGCTATAAAATAAATAATAACAACAAAATGTGTTCTAATAACTTCCATAATAACCTCCATTTCCTGTTTCATTACAAAAAACAGGGAATCATTTTTAACTAGTTGAACTAAGAGCCTGCTTTGGAATCTGACTAGTCTCAATTTGGTACATTTGTGATCTTCTTATGCATCCGTGGCTGTCTTGCCATATGTCTTACATTGAGTTGTTCCTCATTAATAGATAGTCACTATTTTTCTTCTTAAGCTTTGAAATGACTGTACAATACTCCTCCCTCTTTCTTTCTAGCCAGATTCCTGGCAGTCTCTTTATCCCTGTTGGAGACAGCATTTGTGCTCTGCTCTGGCTAGGTAAACTTTATAAAATAACTTTGGTGGAAAATGTCACTACAAACATTCACTTGAATCTAAAGAGTGATCTCCAATGGCAAAATAATCTATAAACCATGAATCTGCCTACTTAATACTATCACATTTTCTCATGATCAGTTAGTAGTTTTCCCTGCATTACTGTTAGTTACTCTGTGATCAACATAACATAGGTCAACTAAGTAGGCATGGTGTCAAATGTTGACTTAGGGGTATACATTAAAAGGCGTAATTCTATTAAGGAGTTCACAGGCTGTTTGGAAGGGACAATGAGAAAAACTTTCAATATTTTGTTGTTGCAGATTAGATCAAAAGAAGGAGATGTAAGTAACAGAGAAACTGGGTAGGAGAAAAGCGTAATGGAAGTATGAAATAAAAAGGGCTTAAATGATTATGATGGCTCGGGAATGGAAAGAGCAAATCACAAAATCAACCAAAAAGAAGTTATCATATCATGACATAGAACCAGTGAAATAAAAGAACAAGGAGTTAAACACAGCACTAAACAAAAAGGCAACAACTGTCAGAACAGTAGCAGCAGGTGACATTTGCTAACTGCTGACTAAAATATTTCAAGCACAAGAAACAAAAACCATATTAGTACCAGTGACAGAAACTGGAAAGAGATTCATTTTAATGAGGAAAATTATTATTGAGTCACAGAAGTTTCAAGTTTGATGTGATTATGGGCCATGATAAAGGAGAGCCTTGAGTCTATTGAAGAGGCATACATTTCAGGCATCAAGGGAGTCAAAATTTAAAAAGTAGTACAGTAAGGAGGGAGCAGAGAGTCTTAAAGAACACTCAAAAGACAGAATAAAATGAGAAATATACTGAGCATCTTATTACCTTAAAAGATTTAGTTATTTTAAAAATCAAATCTATATAAATTCTGAAGACTTAGGAAAAGAAGATTTTTACATTCTCTTTAATCACTTGAGCAAAGAAGTAATGGAAGAATATCTTTTTTTTTTTTTACATTTTATTTTCCAGATCTTCCTTAATATAAATATCTATGCTTTAATTGTATTGCTTGATTGCTGTATAGCATCCCTCTAACGCACCATGCTATGGCAATAGCCACTATAGGAAACTAAAAATTCCTTTGCTTCTCTCTATAAATCCTTTCTCATTTTCATCTGTAATTTAATTCAAAGGAAAAATTACCATTTTAGACATGCAGAAACATAAATTACATCTAAATCTACAGTGGCCTCTGAAATTATCTCTTTAAAATGCCTTAAAGTATCATGCAATACATGATGAATTAGTCAAATTACAACAATTTATCCAAATTTTTTTTTCCCAAACTAAGATATGAAAAGAGAAGAATTGACAGTATATGAGATTGGAGTGACCATTCCATGTTTGTTTTTATTGTTGTTTAATTTCAATGGAATGTTTTCTAATAAGCTAACATGTGCAGTATCTCTAAGCAAACTTCAATTGAACATATTATATGGAGCTCACAGAGTCCCTTTTCATGTCCCTTTTTACCTTGGTACAATAGCCTACTGTACAGATGCTCCATGGAGAATTCTTCAACACTGGGTGGCGCTATATACTAACAGAAAAAAATATTTATTTAGCATGAATATATGTTTTTTTAGTTTCAGTTCATTTTTGCAGTCTTGAATCAACTATCACTGGATATTATTCTGTGAGTCATTCTGATATTCCACTCTCACAAATGTCTGTTGCAAACTGACCTATTAGCAAGGAAATGTCAACCATGCTGCTCCAACTAGGTAACATGTTCATGATAAAGCATTATGACAAACAAACTGCAAGAAAATAAAAACATGTGATAGAGAAGCATTTTTCCCTATGTCAATGACTGAGAATATTGGTTGAAAGGAAACATTAAGTGAATTCCAAAGTAGCATCACATTTTCTACTACCTAGTTATAAACAGTGATGCAATAATTCATCAAATGTGATATGGAAGTTATTTAATTTATTAAGCTAGGTTACTTGCAGAGTCACTCAAATAAATTGAGCTATTTTTTTCAGGAAATGAATACCAAGGCATTTATATTCAAAAGGGACAAATATAAAGATTTTTGGAAATTTTAACAAAGTATCTGTTATCCAGTTTAAGATTTAAAAAAATACATTGGAAGAATTTACTGATAAAATATTAGAATCTCTGATTAAAATAATAAAAGTCATATGAAATACATTGGGGGAAGGAGATTTTTATTTTTATCTTGTAAGTGATATAGAATTAGTACATATTTTTTAAATTATTGAATAAAGAACATATTAGCATGTGAATTCCTCTTCCACCAGCCCCCTCTCTTGCCACCAATTGCACTCCAAACTCAGAGATAAAAGTTTATGTTTACATTCAGTCCTTTTTAACTGCAGAAAGTCCACTTTTGTACATATGTACAGATTTTGTATATTAACAAGATAATACTATGCATATTGATCAACACATTGGTTTTCAATTAAAAACAGACCTTAAGTACCTTTCTATGTCCTCATAAAGGTTTGATTTTCAACAGTAACATGATATTCTATAGCATGAGTATGCCATACATTTTTAACCATTTTTCTAATGGAATTTTTAGGGTTTTGATTTTTAGGTTTTTTCTCCTTTATTATAAACAACGTCACAGTAAACATTCTTGTACACACATCCCTGTGTACGTGTATATTTCTGTTGGATGAATTTTAGAAGTAGAATTGCTGAGGCAAAGGGAATGTATACCTTCCTAAAAAGTTTGTCTAATTTCACATTTGCTACAACAATGTAGGAGAGTGGCTTGTTGGAATCCTTCCCCAGTTCTTGGCAGCAATAAACAGTATCAATCTTTTACTCCCTCATATTTAAAGGTAGGGGTGCTATGTCTTGGCTGTTTTCACTGTTGATTATATAGAGATTGTGTATTGTTTTATATTTTTATTGAAATTTATGGGTTTTCTTTGTAGACTTGCACATTCACAACATCTTTATATATCTTTACTGGGTTAATTCTATTTTCTGCATATATAGCATTATAAGAGATACTTATATCATGTATACCTACTTTTTGTTAATAATAAAAATGTAAATATTTTCCCCAGCCTGTCATTTGTCTATTAGCATTGTTTACATCATTTTTGATGATCACAAGCTTTATGTAATCTTCACCATTTTTATTTGTGAATTCTGACTTTGTATCTTGCTTAAGAAAGTATTTTTACCTCAAATTGTTTAGGATATTTGCATTTTTAAAGTAATACTTTCATAGTTCATGTTATTATGTTTATATCTTTAATTCTTCCAAAATTTAATTTTGTATATGGCAACTTTGTATATGGCATGTGGAAGGGAATTAAACTTTTTCTCAAATGATTAGCTAGTTTTCCAGATTATTTATTTAAAAGTTTATCCTTTTCCCATAGATTTGAAATACTGTTTTAATCATAAACTCAAGAAATCTTTCTTGAGGTTTTGGACAAACATTGTTTATATTCTCTGGCTTTATTGTATACATTTTGTTTTATTTTCTTAAAACTTTTTGTAGTAATAATCAAATGATCATATCAACAGAAGTCATAAGCTAATTGTTTAAAAAATTGCTTACATGGGGCCATGAAAGATCAGACATGGTTCCTAGGGACAAAGACCAAATACGTATTTCTTATTGTGTTACACATGCTTACACAATAAATATTCACAGTGCAATTTTCTAATAATGCATTCAAGTTTCTAATATTATTTTTTGTGTGAGAAAAAATTAAATAACATAAAACTGAGTTTTGCAATTTTTAGAAAATATTATATATTCAAAAACATTAAATCTGATTCCTTACAAGCATGATCTCACTGTAGATCACAATAAAACAATGTAACCATCTTTATAGTAAAATGTATTGATTAAGCAATTAAATCTACCTAAGTGCTGTTTGAGTATTTTTCAAGTATGAAACACATTCATAAACAGAGTGGACTATAATCCTGTCATAATACCTATTTTACTGATTCATGATTGAAAGTTTCATTCAACTTAAATTCATTTTTTAAATAATAGATACCATTAAGCTCTACCTTTTAAACAATATAGATGGTAGTCGATAAATCCTAAGCGGGGGTGGGGGGGAAATCCACTGTATAAGATTACTTTCATTGAACTAAATACATTGTCTGAGATATACCTAATTGAAAATGGTAATTAATCACATCACACTCATGCTTTTTATTTCTATAGCAATTTTTATTGAATTAGGTATTGTGGGATCTATACATATAGCATTCAAATATCAACAATACAAACTACTCAATATATTTGTTATACATTTATTATCATTATTTTCTACACTGGTATGTGTTTAATATCATTATTTAACCCCCAGAATATCTTTATTCCACATAGGTCTTTACAGAATCTGGACTTTTTTATATTTAATTTTTAAGTCAATATAAGTCCACTCACATTTGTATCAGTATCTCTTTTACTCACTGAGTCTGACTGTAGATTCTAAACAGGAACACTATAGAAATTTGCTTATTTTAATTCCTGCGCTAGCATTTAACTTTACAAGTAATTATTATTCTATGAGGAAGAAAAAGAGAAAAGATTGCTTACTGAAAATATTTGCATTAATTTTATTAATTGTTGCCAACATATGATAAAGAGATTGGAATGATTTGTTTGTACGTACATATAATTAGATTTTAACAGGCCTTAATATACATATATTTGAGGAAAACATATGACTTCAATATGAATATGTCTACAGTTGATTTTAATAAATAATTTCCACAACAATTTATCATTTTGGCTAACCTGAAATTTGAGGATCCTTAAAGAACATTGAGGTTATAAAAATACATTTAATATTTTTAAATATAACTTCATTTTTAAATATGCATCTTCTTACTCTAGTATATTCCCAAACACGTAAATGATACAGATGGTACAGCCACACAAATTTTCAGTTTCCAACACAGACTCTCTAATAAGATTTAATATGTTACTGATACTTCAAATGCCTTTACTCATAATGTTTAAACTAGTCCTATTACTCTATCTTGCCTGATCCTTCACATTTCCCGTTTCTAACCATCTTGTAAAGGCCAGAGAATGTCCTACCTGCCATATGGTGTTTCCTTGGATACATGGGACTTCATATATTGATGTAATTAAAGCCAATTTTTTATATCTAAGCAATCTCTAGGAGTTACAATGCAAGAAACTTGCAACCAGTGTCCTTAGAAAATTAAGGTAAATAGAGAAGTTCATACCAGAAACTGGAAAAGACCCTGTCTGCCAACCTCAAGTTTCTTCTCCCATTGCTGAGTAATATTTGTCACCTGTTGCAATAAGGAACTTCATGTCTGGCACTGTTCTAATTTATGGACATTCTCCCCTAGGCATACCATGCCTTTATATCTGTACCATAGAATCTAAGATTTGATTATAAATTAGGATGGTAAGAGGATGAATACCTATGTATGTCTGCCTTTATGTTTCCGGGGAAAATTTTAAAATCTTTAAAGTCATGAACTATTTATTGTATTTTGGTTTTATCTCATAGGACAACAATACAAAAAAAATGGATAAATTTTCGCATGTTTTCTTTTTAAAATTATAAAAAATATTTCATAATATTATAAAGATTAATAATATATGTTAAGGGGTGAGAATACAACTGTGAATCATACAGAGTAAATACTTTTCATGTTATTGCTAATTTTTTTATATTTTATTTTAAGTTCTGGGATACAAGTAGTAGAGAATGTGTAGGTTTGTTACCTAGATATATGTGTGCCATGGTGGTTTGCTGAAGTTATCAACCCGTCAGCTAGGCTTTAAACCCTGAATGCCTTAGCTGTAATTAAGAAGAAATAAGTTGGTTTCAGAGGGTAGCTGTCAATAGTGTAAAAGACATTAAAGTAGGTATCAATCAAGATAGGTATTAGCTTGCCTGAAGAACACAGCACTTTGTGGGGGCTGAGGCAGGCAAATCACTTGAAGCCAGGAATTCAAGACCAGCATGACCAACATGGCAAAACCCCGTCTGTACTGAAAATACAAAAATTAGCTAGGGGCAGTGGTGCGCAACTGTAATTCCAGCTGCGTGGGAGGCGGAGGCATGAGAATGGCTTGAATCCGGGAGGTGCAGGTTGCAGTAAGTCAAGATTGTGCCACTGCACTTCATTCTGGGCAACACAATGAGATTCTGTTTCAAAGAAGAAGAAGGAGGAGGAGAACGAGGAGGAAGAGGAGGAGGAGAAACAACCAAATACCTTTCTCTCTCTCTGGTATTTCTATAAAGAACAAAATAGGATTTGAATTCCCTTTGGTTAATTTTGGTTGTTGGGTTGTGTTCTCCTTTGAATACTAGGTTGAGCTTAATTTGGACGATGTTTCCAGGTTTTATTTCAACTTGTTTGCAATAACTAAAAATTCTTGATTAAAAGAAACAACTATCTAATATATTTAATCAGGAGATACAAGAACATTTTGTAGAGCAGAAAGCAAAATAAAACAAAAGGTGAGGTAATGAAAAAAATTTAATAAGAATAGTTAGAAAAGTCAGCCACAACTGAATGTTTTGTAAATTCCTCCAGTTTTATTCCTCTACAGACTGACTACCTGGTAAATTTTCTGTTGGTCTTAATCAGTCTCTCTTCAATCGAACTGTATGCAAAAATATTCTGCTGGACTTGTATTAAGGAAACTGCACACGGTTTAATAAGGCTAGAGTTTTGGATGAATGGTAGGTACCAGACCAGTCATGAGAGGCAGAATAACACAAATTAAAGAATATTTCTGCCGGTAATGGGGACCCACTGTAAGATTTTAAGCAGATAGTAAAATCCGATTGCATTTTAAAGAAGGTACTCTAGATTCACTCAGATGAATAGATTCATTCATTTAACAAATGTTCATTGTGTTGTTACATATGCCATGTGCTGCTCAAGATGCTTGAGACAGCAAGGTTAACAGGACAAAAACCAATCTTTTTCACGGAGCTGACAATCTATCAGAAAAATTTGACAAGAAATAAGTAAATATATAAGTAATAGTATTCTACTTAGTGATAATATCATAAAAGAAATAGCAGAATTAAGTGGTACAGCCCAATTAGTGGGAATAATCAACACTAAATAGCATGGTAAGATTTTTTGAAGAGAACTATCGAATTTGAGAATGGAAAAAAGAGAAGGAAGTCACCACTTAAGGGCTGAAGCAAATGCAAAGAACTGGAGGAAAGAAGAGCTAGGCATGTTAGAATAATAAAAAGTGAGCCAATGTGGTTACAGCAAATTGCATGAGAATTCCATTTGCACAAGTGGAGGTTAGAAGCTAATTAGAATATAGCTTATGTACTGTGTCATAGTATAAGACGTGGGGAAGACTACAATTTTATTTTAAGAATGTGAATCCACTGATCGATGTTTTGAAATGGAGGACTATGATTTTAATTTTGTGTTTAAACCATACTTTTAGCAATTGGATGGATTGTGAATGAGCCCATATGGAAATTGGGAAATTAATTACATAGATATCAGAAGCCTCCAGGTGAGAGATAGTGGTGGTTTGTCCTACATGGTAAAGGAGGAGATGATTTTCATCTCTATGTGTGGTTAAGCATAGAGATAGAGCTGCAGGTACTTACTAATAGGATTGATGGTGTAGCTGAGGGAAAGAGAGAACTCTTAAGATGATTCCAGAGCTTTGAAATAAGACAGAGTAGGAATGAAGTGTGTTATTAACCAAGGAATATAAGTAAATTTAGGTATATATAATTAAGGCCACATCAGATGTGTAATGTGTGTTTATGAAACATTCAAGAATTCAAGAGTCACTTCAGGGCTACGGTGATGGATGATGAGTCCAGGTTGTACCCAAGACTAAAATGAAAAAGGTCATAGCAATGTCTTTCTCTGTTTCCCACATTTCATTTCCCAAGATTAACTGTTCTCAAGTCCACTCTTCCATTGATCAAAGCTCTTATGGTTTATAGTTTTCCCCTAATAGTAATACATTCCTCAGTGAGAAATAAATCAGATAAAAAGGAACTTTATATAGTTATAACCATCGAAATAGCCATTTTTGTAAAAATATTCTCAACTTTATGTGTTTCAACGTAGTAAAATATAAAGTCATTATTAAATTTTTACAACAAATGTTAATACTGTTCAGAAGTATTTGTTTATGGAATAAATTTTTAATTTTCATGTATAATGTGCTAAGTACTGCTCTAGGTATGTTTAAAACAGAAGTGAAAAAGACAGGTAGTACTGTAATTACCTTGCACTTATGGAATATTCTATAAAGAATTCTATTAAGTTTAGATTAAAAAACAGAACAAGTAGTGTGCAAAAAATAATTCATTTAACAAAAATTTATTGATTACTAACATTCTAAGCACTGTTTTAGGTGTAAAAAATACATACGGTAACATAGCAGACAAAAAATCTTTAACCTTTATGAAAATTATATTAAGGCAAACAAATAATAGATCTGATTAAATCATAGGTGAAGATTTATAATATGGTCATGTAATAGACTCAAGGGTGCCAACATTGATTGCTTAGGCAGCAAGTCACAGATTCCATTTGTATTCAACAAGGGATCATAGAAGTATGTGAATCCTTTGAGATCATCTTACTGTATTTCCACAGTCCTTAAACACTCAGCCTAAAAGTTGCAGATGTTCTAAGACATGCAAGGATGCTCAAAAGTATGTGTATTTTCAATACAGTCTTACTTTGAATACAGTTTTTACAAATAGCATAGTGTGAATATTAATAATCATTAACAAAGCTGAATCTTATTTCTTTAAATGAAAGATAACATTCACAATGATGATATTTGACTATCAATTAAACTCTCATTTAAAGTGGTCAGATGTTATTTTAGAGAAAAAAATAATAATTTTTTTTTGTTTACCTAAAGAGAAATTACAGTATTAAAGGCACAAAAGAACCGGAAAGGTCAGTAGTGCCTCATTGCCATTCATTTCCTTGCAAAAGTAAAAGGAGACAGTGCAATTAATATTTCCTTTACCAACTCTCTTTACACCGATACGCTTCAAATAGTCCTGACTGGTGACACATAAGTCACTCCACTGAGGACAACTGGGATAAAACCATCAGTCAATTACATGATGCAAATTAACATAACCTAAGTCCCTTTCTCAAGAGGAACAGTGTAGGGTGATGGAAAGTGAGCAGACTTTAAATTCAGGTGGATGTGACCAGAATTACACTTGTTAGCTGAGACAGCTTGGTTAAATTCTTGAGGCTTAAATTCCTCATCTGTAAAATGGAAATAACAATGTCTCCTTTATAGAGTTATGGCCAGTGTGAAATGAGATAATATATGTAATTCATTGAACACAGTGTCTCACACATAGAAATTCACCTCGACTGTTTCCTCAGGAATTAATAAAATTACCCTTGTACCCACTTAGTCTTTATCTTTCTATGTCCTTAACATTAGAAAATTGTGATGGTTAGTTAATTACCGTTTAATATTAGTTAATAAATCACAGACATATTATGTCTCATCATTTTTCAATTACTATAACGGCAACATTTAAATGCATGGTCATTTGAAATAACAAACAAATAATTTTGTTTGGGTATACTTATTGCTAGATTCCAAAATAAATGATTTTCTGCAGTTGTTTTTAAAAATACTAAATGCAAAACCTTAACTTGGCAGATATCTCCTTTTATATGATCTTGACCAACTTCATTAGCAATATTTTTCATCATTCTTTCACGCTCATAACAAACTTAATTAGATTTTTCTCATTGTGCTATTGCTCTCTATCTCTGTAAATGCTATTCCCTCTTTCTCCTCCTCCCTCTCCACTTCGGCTATTTGAAGCACACTGTTTTCTCTAAGTATAGTATATGTGAATTTGTGTTCCCAGAAAAGCAATTAAGTTGCTATCTTGCAAAACAGTGTCTACTAGGAGTTTCCTGAGATTGGAGTTATTTTCCTATCTCTATCCTCTCACATCTAGGATAAAGCCTGGACAATCAGTGCTAAATAAATAGTTGATGAAATAAAATTAGAAGTGTTCAAAGTGAAATACAGAGAACTCTTCAGATATGCTTTACTAGTGTGTGAGATTACAAAGAATTTTCTGAAATCTGAAATGGGCTGAATGCTTGTGTCCTTCTTAAATTCATTTGTTGAAACTTTAACCCCCAATGTGACTCTATTTGGAGATAGGACCTGTCAAGAGGCTATAGACATTAAGTGAGATCATAAGGTTGATGCCCTAATTTCCTAGGACTGATATCCTCAAGAAGAGACACTAGAGTTCTCTCCCTCTCTGCCATATGAACAGGCAACTTGACTTTAGACTTCCCAGCCTCCGGAACTGTTAGAATGTAAATTTCTGTTGTGTAGGCCACTCAGTTTATGGTGTTTTTTGATAGCACCCAGAGCTAAGGCAAACACAATTAAATTTTATATAATATGATATATTTTGCACTCTATATAATATTCTTCACGAATTAACCCCACAATAAAATAACTCTGCTATTTGAATGTGTATGAGTAGTTTACCAAAACAAAATTAATATTAATAAATTGTGGGGGAAGACTGCTTTTGGTGTTAAAGACAGCTAGATGATGTGCAGATGCAAATGCAGAGTCTATTAAAAATCCTGCTGGTTGCCAAGGATCCTGCTTAGAATTGAGCCACCTCCAGTTTATACATCAATTACAAAATTTGTCCTACTTAATGTATTTTAACCAAACGGAGTGTGTTTTTGAGACCCAAATTGTATCACTTAAGAAAGCTTTGAATCACAAAAACATAGCTATACCCCTCTAAGGAACCTATGGTGAGAATAGCATGTGAGAATATATTTCTTTCATGACACTACTCCGAGATTCAATCTTCCTCATATTTTATGGTCCCAAGTATGGGACCATATAGCTAATTTGCTATTATTTTATTCTCTTGCCATTTATACTGATCAAAATAAGTGAGCCAAAAAAAATTTTGTCATTTAGCTGATTTATTGAAAGGAAGGTCTTTTTTTCATAATTTCTCAATTATGATATGAGCCCTAAAGACCTTTATAAAATATGCATATTGAAAGGAACATTCATACTAATTTAAGGTACATAGAAGGGAATTATACAGGTTAAATGTTATATAACCCTCACACTCATCCTAAAAAGTTGGTATTACCCCTGTTTTATAAAACAAATGAGTGGAATAAAGAATTGATAAGTAGCTTGTTTAAGGTGTTATTATTAGTGAGTGGTAGAGCCAAGATTTAAATTACATTTCCTTTAGAAATTCTGATATTTTTACAAAACTGAGGAATAAGTGATAGTAACAACAATAATAAAGATTCCTCTCTTTCTCAAAAGCTTTCATAACAATGATAGAAAAATAAGTCTTTCAACTGATCAAAGATG
>NW_016107448.1:1282128-1306871 GCF_001604975.1 Cebus imitator
CTTCTGAGAAATAAAAAGCTTGCAAGGCTCAATATTAGAATGTTTAGACTTACAAATTATTGGTGGTAACAATGTTAGTACACATAGCCCATTTGTCACCTTTAATTTTAATCACAGAATGGAAAAATACCTCTAACAACTTCCCACAGTACCTGCTGAATTATGAAACCAACAAAACCGAGATCAAATATTAAACAAAAGAACTGACATAAACAGAATAATGGATCTAAGGTGATATAAATTTACTAAAATTTAAATTTGGAACAAAATGCAAAGAAAAAAGTCACTGAAACTGTTTAATACTTTCAGAGTACAATCTCATTTTCAGTTACATTTCCAATTATAGGACTTGCATAAACATGCCACCTGAGTGTCTTTGTAATAGGTTTAAAAGGCATTTAAAGGAGGCATTAAATTCTTACACAACAAAGACAGCTTTACACACTTCAAAAGGCTACCAGCTTGTTTTCTGTATAAAATTTTCAGGAAATGGTGTAAAACATCACACAGTCTAATGATTACTGATATTACTTGTAAATTGGAAGTTTTTTACTCATTAGGCAGATGCTAAAAATAATTAGTAATTAGGATACTAATAAAGTTGTGCTGCTTCCAATTCTTTTAGTTAACTCATATTTTGATTAATTGCCTTTTCTTTCTTTTTGATGCTGTTACTGCCCAGAAGAATGTCTGTTTTATCACTGCGTATTACTAAATAGCAGCAAACTAAGGATAATTTATTAATGTTCTTCTTTTACAGGTTAATATTTGCAGGCTTAAATAACTTACTTCTGACAATTCAACATATTGGATTAATTATACAAGATAAGAGCAAGATTTTATTTTATCTTAGCTATTTCTAGTCATGGTTCATTGAGTTAAAAAATATATCTAATTGGTAATGATGTTTGTTGCTACCAAGACAACAATCCCAGAGTTCATTAAAATCTACAATGTAATTTTTTTTGTTTTAAAACTTTGATGAAATTCTAATTGTTATTTTTCTCTGTATTTCTTTTTCTACTTAATTGTTTTTTGTAATTATAGTCATTATATCTTCCATTGTTGCCAAAGTAAAGTTAACCATTAAAACATGAAAAATGTTAAAAATCCAGGGACCTCTCACTCATAGGCGGGTGTTAAACAATGAGAACTCATGGACACAGGGAGGGGAGCACTACACACTGGGGTCAGTTGGGGGGAAATAGGGGAGGGACAGTGGGGGGTGGGAAGCTGGGGAGGGATAGCAGGGGGAGAAATGCCAGATGTAGGTGATGGGGAGGAAGGCAGCAAATCACACTGCCACGTGTGTTCCTATGCAACAATTTTGCATGTTCTTCACATGTACCCCAAAACCTAAAATGCAATAAAATAAATAAATGGGAAAAAAAAATCCAGGGACCTCATTTTATTCTTCTATTTCTATAGAGCAGAAGATTGATATTTTAAATAGATATTACACATCTGACATGCAAAAAATAAGTGTATTTTAAGGTACTGAATTAATAATAGTGAGTCAGCTTCTACTAACATTTTTTTTTTAATCCCTAGGATTCACATTAATAAGACCTCAGGTTCTGTATATGTCAAATGGTAAAATATAAAACATTCAGAATGATATAAAGTCAGTGAAATTCTATCAAGAAAAACATACTTCATAGATAAACATTTCTATCATTTTCCATTTTCATTCTTAGTGAGTTAAAATTATTTTAACTGGAGATGAAATATTCTGTGTGAATTTTATGATGGAACTTTGATTACTCAATCTACATCTATTTCAAAATTTTAACAATTTATATTACTGTTATTTTTAGGTCATTATTTATTTGAAGTAAAATTTTGTCTAAATGATTGGGCAGATTAAAATAATATATAATTGTTTTCTTCCATTTATAGTTATCAGTAACTGTTTTTACTCTTTTAAGAGTTGCCTATTTTATTTTATATTTATTACACTTACCAAATATATTTTGCCAGATAATTGTTTATACTTTTCAACATTATTGGTTAGATTAGATTTTTCTGTCAGTTTTCATTCTATTAAAATTTTTACCAATGGAGTTTTAAGTTTTATCAGGATTATTTTGAATAGCTTATATTCTTCATGCAATGATTAATACTCTTGTGCATTCTTGGGGAGGATCAAAAAGTACGCCTGGAGCAAAGGCTTAGAATCCAGAAACAGTCCAAAATACTGAGACATTGCTTTCTATAAAGTAACCTAGGAGTAAAGAGTTAGTTACCTTTATATTCAGATTTAACCCAACCCGTTAGTCTAAATAGAAGATATATAACTTGCCATATTTTCCCTCATGACTTATATACTTTGTAACCTTAAAAAGCATCCCATTTATTTAAGGTAATCTATTTATGCATATCCATAGCTAATTTCAGGCAGACCCTTAATTAAACTATAAAAATGAGAAAATGAGAAGCTTAATTTTCAAATACTTGGCTTCTCTTTTCCATGTATTTTACAATTTATAATCCATCATAGTTACAAAACTCTCATATTATTTTCTTCCTCTGTCTCATTGATGATTTTTGTGTGCAATTAAGTCAGCATGAACATAAAGATGTACTGATTTAGTATGAATAGCATGCCAAGCTCTGACAGGTTGAAATTATTATTACTATTCTCACAAGAAAAGTAGATGGCTAAGGAGACACAGTTGACAATTGGCAAAATAAACATTTGAACTCGGGTTTCTTTGATTAATTTAGTTTTATCTTTGAACAATTGAATGCTTCTGTTCTTTAAAAAAAATTTCTGACATTGTCACATATTCAGTGTGAAGCCTAACAAGTTGGGCTCTCTCCTCCTCAATATCCATGAACATTTACAACTAACTAGTCTACACACACACACACACACACACACACATACACACAGGAAAGAAACATTCTTATTTTCAAAATACACAATACTGAATGATAGTAACTATTGATCTCCTTTTTATCTTAAATAAATTAGTCTCTGGCTCCTTCAAAAATAATAGTTGAAAGTATGAGAGTCTCAGAAAAAGTGGTGGATGAGTGGTTGAGCAGCTAAACAGTGGTTTCTTAGTTTCAAGCCAGAAAGGAAAATAATTCAAATTCAAAGATAAACATGGTGGAGGATGAGTCCTTAAATTGTGACTAACAGCAAAAGCATACCTACCTCCTAGGTCTTTGTGTTTTAATACTATTATTTACCAAAAGGGATTACAACTCCTAAGAGAAATACCTAATTCCCAGACTGGGGCTGGGAAAGAACAAGATAATCCAGGAATTTTTTTTTTTTTTCCTGAAATTAAGGAAGTGCTTACAAATGATGGAAAACAACCAAAATGATTCTGAAACTAGCTAAAAGGTGATTTTACTTGTCAATTCTGAAGGAAAATTGGCTTCAGAATAGTTAAAAACTGTAACAGTTTGTAGTATAATGAGTGAAATATGGAAATATAAATCTATACTAAAAGAATTAATAAACAGAAAGTTTGAAAAGAATTGAGGTGCTCTTAAAGATTCATGTACCTCACAATGAGGCAAAGGTAACTTCACACACACCTCTGCCATTCAGGCACTTCTATCGTTAAGTGTTGATGTGACAAGCAAATAGATCGTTAAGTGAAGCTCTGGATCTCCTCCTGACATTATGAAGTGGAAGCCAATTAGATAAGGCATTGCATCACATTCCTGTGAGTATTTACTTGCTTTGCTTGCCCTTTTAAATCACCCTCAATGTTCTGGCCTTATATCTTCTTTGTAAAGGCTAAGCATTTTAATCATAGTCTCAGCACTGCTGTTTCAGGACACTATAAGACATTTGGTTTTACACTTAAAAATAAAACATACAGCCAGGAGTGGTGGCTCATGCCTGTAATCCCAGAACTTTGACAGGCTGAAGTGGCTGGATCACCTGAGGTAAGGGGTTCAAGATCAAGCTGGGAAACATGGTGAAACCCTATCTCTACTAAATATACAAAAATTAGACAGACATAGTGGTGCATGCCTGTAGTTCCAGCTACTCAGGAGGTTGAGGCAGGGGAATTGTTTGAACCTGGGAGGCAGAGATTGTACTGAGCTGAGATTACACCACTGCACTCCAGCCTGGATAACAGAGGGAGACTCTGTCTCAAATAAATACGTAAATAAAAATAAAACACACAACTGCCATATCAACAAAGTCAAATTGAACAATCTATATAGTTATCATGATAGATTAAGGAAAAATATTTAATAAAATGTTATTTATAATAAAGCTGTTACCCTAATAATAGAGATAACTTCATTAGCATAATATTGAATATCTAGAAATAGGTATCTACAAATAACAGCATAGTTCACGATAAAATAAAAAAAATTTTGTCTCAGTTGAAAGTATAATAAGGCTTATCATTACCCATAATCAATATTATATTTGATGTTCTGTTAAATGTAAGACAAATAAAAATAAGAATTTCAAAGAAATAAACTATCATAACTTGCATCTGGGATGATTATTTATACTAAAAATTTATTATCTAAATTAATTCAATAAGATAAGCAATTAAAAGGCAATAGAGTAAGATCATTTTACATAAGTTCAATATACAAGAAGCAAATATGTTTCCACATACCAGAAAAAAACATTTAAAATATTAAAATACAATAACATTTGTAATTCATTCAATGTCACAAGAATCTTGTAAATAAATCTAGTTGTTAAAAATTAAACACACATGCAATACAGAAAACTGAATATTTTCAGAAAAGATCAAACTTCTTTAAAAATTTAAGGATATACTATGTCCATGGATAAAAAGATTCAGTTTTATAAAAAAGTGATCTATAGATTCTATGCAAACACTAACAATGTAGTTTTTTAAAAATGTGTACGTGCATGTATGTTAAAATTTGTTTAGTTTGTTTTCCTAGATTTATATGGAAATTAAATGAATAAAAATGCCAAGACAATAATGTTAAACTGAACATTGATAAAAGACTTAAAGTAGTGTATATCAAGATATATTTTATTATTTCAGTAATTAGGACTGATGCTGTTGATGGAAGAAGAGCCAAAATAAACTAATGAAAGACAGTATTTAGTTTATGTCAAATATGGCATTTCAGAGCAGAGGGAGAAGTCTTTACAATAAATTATATCCATTAATTTCTAGCTCTTACCATATACAAACAAAAAATTAGTTATGTGTGCAATATACATAAAAATGTGAGCGATAAGGCATCATGCTTCTAGAAAAATAGCAATAACAAAAGAAAGTAATAGTAAATGTGTGTATATAAAATTAAATATATGTTTAAAAATCTTTGTTCATCAAAATATATAATTAAGATAGTCAGAAAGCAAGCCCCAGGATGATAGAAGATATTTTCAAAGAATGTAACCAACAAAGTATAGAAAAACTACAAAACCTCAATAGGAAAGAGAGAAAAAAATTGGGGAGGGTAGAGGAATAGTCATTTTATTAGATATAATTTATATACAGTAAAAGTCCCCATTTATACTTTTATAGTTTTGACATATGTAAAGTTTATTTTTAAAACATCACAAAAATTGCTGTTTATAAGAAAAATAGTGTAATAAACTGGACTACATAAAAATTTGTGAAACTCTAATTTTCAAAAAACAATATTAAAAAAAAAACTTAAATGACAGAAATGTAGGCATAGAAATAGAATAAAGCAGAGTTAAACCAACAACTATTGGTCCCTTATTAACCAATAACATCAACTGAATTGTACATTTCCACTCCAACAGACCACTATGCTGTGATGAAAGTTTGTGCCAGTATTGTCTTTATACAGACTATACATCCCTGAATTGTCTTCACAAGCCATTCATTAGTGTGTAGAAAAAGCAGTCCATAAAGTGACTTATAATTTAGCTGCAATTTTCAATTTACAAGTAATATTAATGTTTGTATATGATGCTAACTATGGACAAAACACAAAGGTTAGAGAATAATGTGCATGCCTCAGGATCAAAATTATAGCAGAAAAAATTATTCATTATATATTTGTGCATTTGACAATTATAAAGCACCACTTTTTCAGAAATTAAAACAAAACAAAACATGCTTCAAAGGAAGGAATTAGGGAAGGGATGTGTGTGTGTGTGTATTTGTCTGTGTTTGCATAAGCAAATTTGCTGCAGATAATATATGAATTAAACATTATAAAAATAAACATAAAATGAAAAGCATTCTACATTAAACAAAATTATTGGTTGAAATACATTATCTTTTTACCCTAGGTTTTTGTACAAAAAGACAATCAACCAAATATAAGCTTTACATCAGAATCCCATTTTAACTCTTACGCTATAAGCACCCAGGTTAATAATAAACAGTAAATTTTGCTGTTTTGTATCCCTTGAAGAATTTTTACTGATACCCAATGGTCATTAGTGGCTCAGTTAGAAATCTTTTCTCTTTCTCCTTTCCCATCCAGTAATAGAGCAAGTGTTATTTTCATCGGCAATAATTGGGTGCACAGGGTTCAAGTCAGTATAATTCCAAAAGTACTAAATTTGAGATTAAAAGACTTGGGGT
Source organism: Cebus imitator (assembly GCF_001604975.1). Lineage (NCBI taxonomy): Eukaryota > Metazoa > Chordata > Mammalia > Primates > Cebidae > Cebus > Cebus imitator. The sequence continues at coordinate 1,288,668 of NW_016107448.1, forward strand.
TGTATCCTTGTTCTTTGACAGCTAGCTGTGTGACAATTGGGAACTTACTGTTTCTCTGAATGTCATTTTTCTAATTTAAAAACAACAGTGGGACTTTTTTATTTGCAAATCTCTAATAAGAATTAGCTAAAACACTAAAGATAATGTTCCTGCCAAAAAGTATGTTTGGGATCATATTTTCTTCTTATTTGTAGAGATCCTGCTTGGTATTTTAATAATATTGTCACTATTCATTCAACAGTTGCCAAATATTTAATTGAATGTCTCCTATTATTTAGGTTTTGGAAATACAGTGCTGAACAAAATCTTATTTTCTTGAAATTTACATTACAGTGAAATAGGTAATTAAACATAAGCAAAGATACAATTATAAGAAATATAGTACAATAGTAATACAGGACAAGATTATAGACAATGAGTAAAATAAGTTGGTCAGGTATGGTCTTACTGAGTAGATGATATTTGAAGCGAAAAATACAAAGGAGTTAAACATGTGGAGACTTTGGATAAAAAGAAATAGAAGGAAAATGTTGCTCTATTTACAGTAAGAGGAAAGACTGTGGATATAACATTAAAAAGATATCAGGTACAAGCTCAGAGTCTTGTCATTTTTATTAAAGAGTATGATCATTTTACATGGAAATAGAAAGTTATGTGAAGATTTTAAAGTAGGACAGTAGCATAATTTCTTCTACAGTCAGGTTACAAGTCTTTGTACAATCCGTATTTGCTGTCTTCACGTACTAGAAGAAGGTGAGAAGAAAAGCCAGATCAGTTACAGTATTATTTATACAAACTACTGATGAAGCATGTCTTCCCATATTAGAAGGAGAGCATATTAGAATGTGCCCAAAATAATAACTTTTAAAATCAACTCAAAAAACTCAATACTTGCTTTCTTCTTGTCTGCAGCCAGAAGCTTTTTTTTTTTTTTTTTTTTTTTTTTTTAAAAAATTTTTTTTTTTTTTTTTTTTTTTTTTTTTCAGAAAAAGCTATACCCTAAAAAAACTGAGAACTGAGAGTATACAGTTTGTTATCAGTATCAAATGGAATATCTGTCTTACACATGTTACTGCAGCAATCTGAAGTTTCATGAATTCTAAAGCAATGCTCCAAATTTACAGAGAATATAAATGCAATCAAATTGGTATAATTTGATCTTCCTGATACAAAATACTACATCATCCTTTTGTGTTAAGACAGATAATTGGTTTACTTTCTCTAAAGCTTATCCTAGTTCTCAAGTCCAGAATTTCACCAACTTTGAGAACATTTTACTATATATTAATCCTCTCATTTTGGATTATACAAATAGTACTTCAACTATATATTTCAATAAATTGAATACCTAGTCAAATTCTTTCCTGTTAGTGGCTTTGATATAATTTAGGCAAGAGATAAAAGGAATTTGGGAAAAAGTAATAGCAGTGAGAGTGGAGGGAAGTGTGTATGTACATGTATGTGTATATACAAACACACATATAAACATGCTTATGAATATGTTTTATGTATATAGAATATATTCAATAGATATATGGAAAGTACAAAGAATCGAACTTGATAAATCAAGAAACAGAAAGATAAAAAAGGTGATACAATTCAATGTCAGAGATTTTTTTTTTAGCAGTTCTAAGAAAATAGCGGCTGTGGAAATGGCGTACGATAATACAAAGTAGAGGAAGGGTAAATGAACATAATTTACTCTTGCAAAGAAGTTTGGCTATAAAGAAGAAGTAAAAGGAAGACAAAATTAGAAAAAAGTTCACTTGGAGTGGGATTTTGGAAGGAATAATGTTTTATTTTGCTGTTGTCAGTGTTGGACTTCAAAATATTTATGTGTTTATGGGAAGAAGTTGGTAGAAAAAGAGATATTGAAGATCTGGCAAGAGTTTTAGGGAGCTAAATTTGAGTCACATCCACGATGATGCACACAGACTTACACAGAGAAGTGGTTGGTAATATTCAGTAAGAGAAACATTTCTTTGAGTATTAAAAGAAAAACAGGAAAATGTGTGCAAGAGCTGTCACTTATTATAGACAATGGCAGAAATTTGAAGGAATTTCAAAAGGATGATGTTTCAGCCATAGATATGCATAACTCAGATCTTTATTCAAGAAAGAAACTGCTGTGAGTAGTATAGCTAGCTAATCATCTCCAGTCACTGCCTATTCAGAATTCACCGATGTTTACTCTGAAGTCACCTACTGCCTAGATTGCTTCTAGTCAAAATGTGAGCACAGAGACAGTATCACAACCTGCCACTTAGGCCCAGTGCAGGCCTCTTCTAATGAACAATCTTGGTTCTGAAGGTCCCCATCTCCACTGGCTTGGCCAAGACTGTCTCAGAGCTGCATTGCAACCTGAGGTACTTTCTACGCAATTCTTCCTCCTATACTTTCTTTTTCCACAAGTGTCAGATCTGCCTTGCAATTTAAAGATTTTCTCCACCGACTTCTGTTCACTCTCTCTTTATCATTTGCTGGCATGTCCCCAAATAAATCTTTTGTGTTCTTAATTCCATCTTGGTATCTATTTCTCAGAGAGTTTGAACTCACAGTGATACATTGTAGGATTGTATTTTAGAATGGCTTAGAAAATTTTAAAAGGTAAAGTACAGAGAGAATTTTATGCCTACTTGAACATATCAATAAGCTATCGTAAGCAAAATACATGGGAGTAAGGCAAATGAATTAGGCATTATAAACTTTTCAGTAATAGATTCTAATATTATTAAACTTTTTCTTATGATAAAGAGAATATCACAAATGATATTGAATTTGTTTCTATTTGAACAAAATTGGTTTGATCTTCAACTCAAATTGCATGCTATTCAACATCACAAATGAAATAATGGAATGAAAGATATAAGAAAAAATTAAAGACAAAATGTGATGGTTATATAAAATAATTATTGGAATGAGGAGTTGTATTTAATCTTAAAGTAATGAAAACATTGTACAGAAAATTATTGATATGTGCAAGTATAATAAAACTTAAGTGTCTGTATATTGCAAAATTTCTAAACAAAATTTAAAGACAATGAACAATATTAATGGGTAAAAAAACACAGCTCGATAGAAGGAACAAGATCTAGTATCCAATAGTGTAATAGGAAAATTACAGTTAAAAATTTACTGTATATTTCAAAATAGCTAAAAGAGAAAACTTGTAATATTTCTAATACAAAGAAAAATAAATGTAGGAGGTGATAGATATTCCAATTACTCTAATGTGATTATTACACACTGTATAAGTGCATCTAAATATCACATGCATTGCTAAATATATATAACAGTGATGTATCAATCAAGCAATCAATACACAATATGGAAAACTTCAATAAACATTCATACAAATGTTAATATTTTCAGTATAAGTATTTTAGTAAAACTTGTATTACAGAGATGCTATCAGCAAGTCAGAGGACAAGAAAAGTTCATGCCTTTTTTCCTTCACAAGCAAACTGAATTAACAACAACATGCTAAGAATACCTCTGTGAAAACTCTGAAGAATAATTGAGAAGCTACTGCATCAAGGCCATTTTAAAGCCAAAAAGTATTCCAGCAAGAAAGTATGAAAATGAGATGCCTTTTCACACAGTCTGTGCCCCTCTTTCTACATGGCATAGCATGACAAAGAAACACATTATGATCAAACTAACTCAAAGACAGAAAGAATAGAATACTTATAAGATCTTTCTACAAGTGAGTCTGACCTTGAAAGAAACAATGAAAAAAGGGAATTATCAAATACCTAATGCTAATTAAATGCCAATACCTCAAGTGTTGCATTTTTACCATCATTTAATCAAGATCACAAACACTGTTGTTCTACACTCACATCTATTTGTATACTAAAACATAACATCGTAACATTTTGTTAATCTCTTAACTTTGGCCTTGGAAATTTAGCTGCATTCCTGTTGAAACATAGAATTTTAACCATAAAAATACAGAATTTCTTAATTTTTTGATTGTTTTTTGAAGACTATGGTATTAATTTAATAAATGTACTACGTCAAATTTAAAACAAAATTGTATCTCTAAAATTAAAAAATTCTAAAACACTACTAAAACTTGATGATCCCAACAGTTACATAGGCAAATATGTTTAAAAATTTTAAACCATAAATGACAAATAGCCACTCACTAGTTCTATCTCCTTAGCAATCAATGAAATTTGAATTAACATTACAAATAATACATTTTAAATTAGAAATTAGCAGAACTTTAAGAATCAGCATAATTTAAATCCAGTAAGATTGTGGTACAACAAACTCTAATGAGAATGTAATTAAGTCATATTTTTGTGGTGAAAGTGTAATTTGGTTACACTTTCAGGGAAGGTTTCTATTCTCCTGCCCTACTGAAGAAGCAGAGGCTGGCAGTCCCAGACTTAATAATGCTGAGGAAACAAGACAACTACTGTACTCAGCTGGTTATATAAAGCATGAAAATGAAGAACAGAATTATATTTAGAAGCATAACTTTTGGGCCAAAGGTATTCACTATAACCTGTGTACAGAAAAGCAGGGGAAATATAATCAAGAGTAAAACATAACAGTATTTGGAGCAATACAACAGCTGGGTTCTTTTGAGCAAGATGATTGCATTCAATATAAGGAAATTATTTGAAAATATCAATCAAGGACATAGACAGAGAAAGTGAATCTTTCTCTTTCAACATTAATATGGATTCTCAACTGATAAAGAAAAGTTGATGTGATACAGAAGACATTTGGTAGCCAGACAGCTGTCAAGAGGATAGGCTACAGAATCAGAGAGTCTAGCTATGAATCAATTTCCAACATGTTATGTCCAATAATGCCATTTTTATCTTTGTTAGGTGATATTGAGTGGCTTTAAACTCACTTTTGTATATTCTAGAAATTTTACCCATTGACCTTATTATCCAGGAAATGTTTTATTTTCCAAAGGATCAATATTTCAATATCTTTTATTTATCTTATCTTATTTTCTTTTTGCTATTATTTAATACCCACTTTTAAAAAAAATGTGTCTTCTTGATAGGATTCAGATGATAATGGGGAGAAAATGTTTATGTTGGACAAAAGAGACAGCAGAGTTTTATATTCCTGGGAAAGGGTGCAGTGGGAATAGAAAGTTATGGAACCTCATGAATCATATAAGAACTTAAAATTTGGATGCATTATTTTTCTTTTCCAGAATTTTTTTTTACATGTTAGTAGGAAGGTTTGGAGAATTATTTGTGGAAAGGTACAATTCTCAACTATTTCATTTAGAAGGCATACATTTTAAATCACCTATATTTTGCTTATGAATAATACTTTTTAGCAAGATTAGAAGTTAGTCCTTACATTACTTGGGGCATATATATGGGAACTTTTATGGAAAAGCATTGAATAAAACCTAGATACGTTGCTATGGAACTGGTTCTGATATTGAAAAGGTTATAATTACATGCTGGGCTGCCGTGCACAATTGTTTAATTTTTCAAACTTTAGTTAAGAATCCATATTAATGTTGAATTTTTAGAGAAAGAGATACATTGCTTAAAGTAAATGTCATCTTGAGCAGACTGGAAGATTTTCATGTCCTCTCTCTAACTTCTGTCACTACAATCCCCAATCAACATCAGTTACTTGAAGAATTCTGATTAGATAGCCAGAAATTATAGTTTCTGACAATGGAGTGTCACTGACTTGATTTTAAGAAATATGTGGACAATTTTTTTTCCCAAAATCTCATGGTTGCCTCTAGTCACCCTCTAGCAATAGCCGCTCTGATAGAGTGGTATTAGATAATGAGTGCTCCCTGAAACTGCATTTTGAAACATAACTACCAGATGTGTGAAACTCTTCTATTCAAACTTTTGTCTATGCTCAAACACAGGGAAAATATAGGGGCCAAGAGAATAACATTAGTATTTCTCCCGACCTGGACTTAAAAGCTTGCTCTGTTATTTCCTCATTCAATGACATTTGTCACATTACTCAAACTTTTAAATTTGCATTTTCATCTAAAAAGTTAGGACAAAAATTCCTGACTTATTGATAAATAAAAGGATTATCTTAACTACAATAAAGTAGGTAAGTTTCAGAGTAAATATTTAATGCATAATAGCTATTATTACAGTACTAGTAATATTCTATTATTTTGAAAATTTATCTCTATCATATCAGAATGATGACTTATTGAACTGACAATAGCACATTAATACCACCATTAATATGAAAGTGAATGTAATAACCCACTTAATACCGTCATTGCTCTGAAGGTGAAATGTAGCAATTTGATTAGTGGAGGCAGAGAATTAGTTTTACTAAACCACTGAAACAGGTTCACTAGGAACCTATTATTTACTAGGCAAAAGTAAAGCTAACCTTAGTGAACACTGTCTAATGGACCAAGTACAACTATTTGCAATGGTGACAATAGCTAAGATTTATGTTCAAGCCACTGAAAGAAATTTTATTTTCTCTACCCTTTGGTCTTAAGTTTCTAATTGAAAACCAGTAAGAATAAAAAAGAGAAATTTTTCAGCAAGAAGTAAACTGAGTTCAAAACTGTGTAAACACATCTAACATAAACTTAGCTGACATCCAAGTCTGAAAAATGGCTTCCAGAATCTGTGAAGGAGGCAGCCAAATCATAAAGATTAAGATCAGAACAGTTTTTTATAGAAAAATTTGTCAAGCATGCCAGCAGTTGCCTGTAATCCCAGCTATTCGGGAGGCTGAGGCAGGAGAATCGCTTGAACCCGGGAGGCGGGGTTGTGGTGAGCAGAGATAACTGTCACTCGAGCCTGGGCAACAGAGCAAGACTTGAGCTCAACAAATGAACAAACAAACAAACAAACAAACAAAACACAGTTTAAAAAAAAATTGTACTTATTCCAATTTGCATAAAAGCCACATGGTATGCTAGAGAATTGAAAAGTGATCTCTGTTGCTTAATGTTCTGTGAATAGTAACTGGATAAGTATATTAACTTAATCAAAGGCATTCATTAAATCCACATGTTGATTAGCTGGTGGGGATGCTATGTTGGGCATTGTGTACAAGGCAGCCTAAAATGTAAAGAGCCTTACGCTCCTTGAAACAAACAAACAAACAAACCGTAAATTTGGTATTAAAGACAAATGAAATAGCGTTACTCAAACATGGTAATAAGGAATATATATGTATTTTGTTGTAAAACAGAAAAATAAGAAAAAAATCTTCTTATTTTGAAATGATTTTATATTGAAGGTATCTTTTTCATTATTCTTTTAAAAAAAGAGAATTATCAGTGCACTTACATCAAAAGAAGTTTGATTCAATCTCAATTTGGAGTGTTTCATTAATTACATACACTGTGACATATTTAACAGATGTCATTTGAACACATTTGCAAAAGCCAGAGGAAGTAGTCAGTGTAGAGTACACTCAGCAACCCATGAATGCCAAAATTGTCATCTTCAGAATTATCAGAATAGAAAGATCTCTGTATGTTCTTACATAATGGATTTTCGTATTCGTGGTTGCCTTTATTACACCATATATTAAGTGTTTTATATTAGCAGGATATTCGAGCACATGTGTATGTATGGGTGTGTGTGTTTTACAGCAGCTGTGTGTGTCTGTATTTGTAGAGAGGGATGAATCAATGTATCTGAGAACAGGATATAATTATTCAGAACATTTGGAAGTCTGTGTCCTGCACTTAAACCTGTCTTTGTGTCAAAATGCCAAACACTACATATTATTTAGAAAGCAATGCCTAGAAGAACTAAATCAAAAATCTTCATAAAATCATAATTTCTTTAAGAGTATTCTAATTATATGTGGAGAATACCTACCTCACTTTTTTTGCATGTCAGCTCTCATGTTGTGAAATGTCATTGAAAACATACAGAAAATGTGGAGCTGTTTTATAAATGGACACACTTTGGTTTAAAATGTTCCTTTTATCCTCAGGTAAAGAAAAGATAGCATCAACCAATCAAAAGAAGAAGCAAGAGCAATTCAAGGAGAAACTTTTTTTATTGCTAATTTCCAGAGGGAATTAACCAATTTTCTGTATTATGATAGAATCAGCATATTGAGGATGGGACCTATAGATAATGTCAAAGCAGAAGAGGTGCTTTCAGCTTTGTGTGCTTGCTGAATCTTAAATATGAGCAACTGCTGAGCTTCTGTTTGCTCCATGATTTCCGGTCAGGTTTCATCAGATTGGAGCCTGCTGTTTAAGCTATATTTAGGACATGACCCTAGCAGCTGGCTCTACTGAATGAGCCACTTCAAGGTGGTTATTACTATGCATGTAATAACTAAAGAATTTGGAAGAGCTAAGAAAAGCACTTATCCCTGTGTATTCCATTGAATATTTTGGTAGATTTGAAATCCAACTAAGAGAGGTCCATATGAAAAATAAAAGTATGGTAATTTACACTAAAAATAACTTTAATATTACCATCTGGATGAGAAAAATGCCATAGGCCTATGTCAGATTAAGAAGAATCTATTTTGTAAATGCCTACAACTTAAAAGGAGTTTGAAAGTTTTAATGAAGTTTGATAAATTTAAAAGCACGTTTCTGCAAATAGTTGATTTTTGAATATCTAACAAAATAAAAAATATCAAAATACATTTACCATTATATTTACTGTCCATAAGAAAAAAGATTATATCTCATTTGTTATTACATTCCTGTAAAACATGCCATAATTTAGACATGCCATGTCATAGTCACCAGTAAATATTTCTTGAATTTAATATTGTATTTTGACATTTGAAAACAGAAAATGAGCGCTTTGGAGAATGTCTAAAGAATGTTTAAAGCATTAAAAATGCACATTAAAATCTGAAAAACCCTGACTACTCAAGTAAACACCCTCCTGTTTCTGTGAGAAAGACTGAAAATGAAAATACAGCCTAATGATAAATATTATATTTTCAATCTTATAGATGAAGATTATGAGCCAAAAGTAATAACTATATTCTGGCTAAATCTTGTCATATCTATGTACCTCCAGAAAAAATAGGATGTGAGAAGGACAGTGTCACTTTTTCACAGGGGTAAACAACTTGAAGCTTGTCAATTTAGTCCTCTGACGTGTGCATGTGTACGTGTGTGTGTGTGTGTGTATACACCAAACACTGCTGTATCTACATATATTAGGCATCAAATACTTCTATAGCTAAATGTCATTATCAAGGTTATCAATATAAAAGTTCATAATAACATATACTGAAATAATTTCTAGGTATTTCCAGGTAAGGTGGTAAATAAGATGGTTTTAGGGTAACATCCAAGCGTTACTTAAACACCAGAATACTCATAGAAGACCTCAGGAGACAATGTGGCATTAAAACCAAATGTGAAACTAAAATGTTAGGCTGAGGGAGTGTGGAGGATTTAATAAGGAATTTTTCTCAGCACTGAAACTGGAATAAGATATCAACCATATTTTACAACATTACAATTTTAAAAAGCAGTATTGTTTTTACTATTTTAAATATGAACACTCATAGGATTTAAAATGTTTCTCCCTCACTCTTTCACTAAGATGTAAATGAATATTCTTCTGGCCTCTTTCATTCACCCTACTCTATATGAATGATATATCAGAACTAAATTTTATAAGACCAAGAGTTGTTTGGAGTTGGTCTCTGATGGTAGGCTCAGTTTCTAGATTCACAAGTATCTCCATGACTTTATCCTCAATCTATCCTATTATGCCAACAGTGTCACTTGGGTGGTGATATTATAATCTCCCTGTTGGGAACTATTGTAGCAGAAACATTTATCTTCTCAGGAAATCTGGGGATAATATATAATAATGCTATCCCCACATTTAGTTTTATACAGAAAATTCAGAATTAAACATTTTTATAGGAATATAAATATATAAGTGCTTTGAGTTAAGCATTCTCTCTTTTGACCTGTCTCTATTCAACACAGACAATGGATTCATTTTTTTTCCACTAAATTATTTCCTATTAATTCCAATTGCTTAATGCTATTGCAGGTCATTACATTGCAATTATTCAATAAGAAAATACTTTTAAATAGGAGTCTATTAAAACACTTAGGAGTATTTCATTTGTAGCCAAGAAAATAACGGCATGCACAATTATTATTTTTTTAAAAGCAACAACACAATAAGTAGAAAAATTACGCTTAGATTTTTTTTTCATGTAGATTGCTAAAACCAAAATACAGACAGTTAATATCATTTGTTCTTTCTTTATATCAGGTTAAAAGTGAAGAATGTGAAGAATGTGGTTGTCAGACAGTAATGAATTTAAACTCATTCTACTGCAGCTTTCAGCAATTATATGTTAACATGTCTACACTTATAAATGTATTTTGATTTATTTTTATTTTACCAGAACTGAATAAGGACAGATAATGCTTTTCAAGGTCATAATTTTAAACAATTATTATAAAAAGGAAGTATGACATTTATATTTAATAAATTAGTAAGTATATTTAAACAGTTCATACTCAAAATTCTGAAGATATTAAATATATCTAAAGATATTAAATATATCTAGCATATAACCTTTAAATATATTAGAATGACTATTTATAATTACATAGCATGCAATTACATAGCATTTGCAAGCTCATGCTAACAATTAAAAAAGGAATATTTATATAAATAATAAAAAGTCATTATAGACTGTTAAAGTGCTTAGTATTGTGTTGAACACAAGTATCAATTTCTGTTTCTTTTTCTTTACATATAAATTTTCTGCATGATCCCGGATATTTTGTAATTAAATGTATCATATTGTTAAATTACTGTTATTGAATATTTTAATTTTCACATTATTTCATTATCTGTAAAGAAATAACAAATTTTCAAAATGTTGTTCACTTACAACAGTCAATTATGAGACTGTCCAATTTAGAATCAGTGCCTCATTTTCTTTTTCCTATCCCCCAGATTTATAGGCTGGCCCTATTCATGTTTCCACTTCTACCCAACTAAAAACTTATGCTATGGATGATGGCTTCCAGCTTCATCCATGTCCCTGAAAAGGACATGATCTCAGTCATTTTTATGACTGCATAATATTCCATTATGTAAAGGGACCAGATTTTCTTTATCTGGTCTATCATTGATGGGCATCTGGGTTGGCTCCATGTCTTTGCTGTTGTGACTAGTGCTACAATAAACATAGGTTATATACCCAAAGGAATATAAATCATTCTAATATATGATTATTCTAATAATTATTCTTTGTTATTCTAATATAGAATAATTATTAGAATAATCATATATTAGAATGATTTAATAATGATTTAATAATAATCATATATTATTCTAATAATTATTCTTTATTAGAATAATCATATATTAGAATGATTTATATTCCTTTGGGTGTATACTCAGTAATGGGATTGCTGGGTCAAATGATATTTCTGGTTCTAGATCCTTGAGGAATCACCACACTGTCTTCCACAATGGTAGAACTAATTTAAATTCCCAATAGGACAGTGTAAAAATTCCTATTACTACATAGCCTTACCACCATCTGTTGTTTCTTGACATTTTAATAATTGTCATTCTGACCGGCAAGAGATGGTATCTCATTATGGTTTTGATTCGCATTTATCTAATGATCAATTATGTTGAACTTTTTTCATATGTTTGTTGGCCTTATCAATTTCTTCTTTTGAGAAGTGTCTGTTGATGTCCTTTGACCACCTTTTGCTGGGCTTGTTTGTTTCTTGTAAACTTAAATTTCTTGTAAATTCTGGATATTCGACTTTTGTCAGATAGGTAAATTTCAAAAATTTTCTCCCATTCTGTAAGTTGCTGTTCACTCTAATGATAGTTTCTTTTGCTGTGCAGAAGGTTTTTGGTTTAATTACATCCCATTTGCCAACTTTAGCTTTTGTTGTAATTGCTTTTAGTGATTTCATCATAAAACCTTTGCCCTGCCTATGTCCTGAGTGATATTGTCTAGGTTTTCTCCTAGGGTTTTTATGGTTTGGAGTTTTATACTTAAGTCTAACCCATCTTGAGTTAATTTTTGTATAGAGTGTAAGGAGGGAGTCCAGTTCCAGTTTTTGGCATATGGCTAGCCAGTTTTCCCAGCACCATTTATTAAATAGGGAATCCTTTCCCCATTGTTTGTTTTTGTCAGGTTTCTGGAAAAGCAGATGGTTGTAGATGTGTGGTCTCATTTCTGAGGTCTCTATTCTGTTCCATTGGTCTATATGCCTGTTTTGGTGCCAGTACCTTGTTGTTTTGGTTACTGTAGCCTTGTAGTTTAGTTTGAAGTCAGGTAGCACGATGCTTCCAGCTTTGTTCTTTTTTGCTTAGGATTATCTTGGCTATGCAGGCTCTTTTTTGGTTCCATATGAATTTTAAAGTATTTTTTTTTTTCTAATTCAGTTAAGAATGTCAATGGTAGTTTGATAGAAGTAGCATTGAATCTACAAACAGAAAACCAATCACTCATACATAGGAGTTGAACAATGAGAACACAAGGGCACAGGGAGGGGAATAGCACACACTGGGGCCTGTCAGGGGGTAGGGAGGTGTGGGGAGGGAGAGCATCAGGACAAATAATAAATGCATGTGGGGCTTAAAAACTACATGACAAGTTGATAGGTGCAGCAAACCACCACGGCATATGTATACCTATGTAACAAGCCTGTGCATTCTGCACATGTATCCTGGAACTTAAAGTAAATAATAATAATAATTTAAAAATATAAGTTTTTCCAAGGCTTTAATATGATTAGTGCACACAAGAAACTAAATGTTAACTATCATTGTAGTTTTGATGCCAATTCTGGTGGTAAATAATAAGAATGCTACCATTCCATTGGTAGAATGGTAGTCATTGGCTTGGTGGCATCCATTTATTAACAGTTTGATGTAGTCACTGTCCTGTTTTGTAGAGGTGATATGCTGTCATTCTGTCACTGTCTTCACAGTTTGAATAGCAACAATTTCAAGTAATTAAATTTATCTGCTTAAGAAAATTACTAAAACAATTGAAGCCATATCTCTAAGAGGCAACAATAAATGGACACTAAAAAGAAAAAGGAAAAAAATCTTTTTCTAGACTTTATTCCTTGCCCGTCTTTCTTAACAAAATAATAATGAGCAAGTAAAATAAAACAAAGCACTAAATAAAAAAGGGGTATAGCACCAAAAAGAGTAATTGAGATCAAACCACTCACTTTTGGGAATGGCATATATAAAACTGTGTTGAAATATCTCAGACTGGTACTTAATATATGCTGAAACCACATTAGTTTAACTTATCTTTAACAAAGCATTTAAAATTCAATCAGCAATCATGCTCAAGCAAGATTTATCCCTAGGATATAGAGATGTTGCAACATATACAAATTAATAAATATGATACACCACAAAAAAAGAATGAAGTATAAAAATTGCATGATTATCTCACTGATGCAAAAAAATAAAAAGTAGCCGACAAATTCAACATCTTTTATGATTTAAAAAAAATCTACCACAAATTGGGTATAGAAGGCATGTACTTTCAAGTAATAATGTACACAGCTTTATTATATGACAGGCCCACAGCTAACATCATATTAAATAGCAAAAAACTGAAAGATTTTCCTGAGATCAGGAACATAAAAAAAATGCCAACTCTTGCCACTTCTATTCAATATAGCATTAGAAGTCCTAGCCAGAGTAGTTCGAAAAAAAAAAAAAAAAAAAGGCATCCAGGTTGGAAAGAAGTAAAATTGTCTCTTTTTGCAGATAGTGTAATCTTAATAACTCCACCAAAAACTATCAGAACTAATAAATGAATTTAGTAAAGTAGAATACAAATCAACCTTCAAAAATTAGATGTATTTTTATACACTAACAATAAATCATCTGAAAAAGAATTCAAGAAAACCACTGATTTACAGCAGTATGGAAAAAAGTATATAAATTTAACCATGGAAGTGAAACATTTATACACTGAAACCTATAAATATGTTTGAAAGGGAACTGGGTGTGGTGGCTCCCACCTGTAATCCCAGCATTTTCTGAGGCTGAGGTGAGCAGATCACCTGAGGTTAGAGACTCAAGACCAGACTGGGCAACATGGCGAAATCCTGTCTCTACTAAAAATACAAAAATTAGCCTGGTGTGGTGGAATGTGCCTATAATCCCAGCTACTTGGGAGACTGAGGCAAGATAATCATTTGAACCCGGAAGGCAGAGGTTGCAGTGAGCTAAGATCATGCTATTGTACTCCAGCCTCAGTGACAGAATGAGACTCTATCTCAGTAATAGTAATAATAACAATAATAGATGAAAGAATTTGTTGAATACACACATGAATGGAAAGATATCGCATGTTCATAAATTCAAGAAAATAACATCATTAAAATGTCAATACTACCCAAAGAGACCTAAAGATTCAATGCAATCCTTATTAAAACTCCAATGGCCTCTTTTTACAGAAGCATAAAAATAAACCTAAAATTTGTGTGGAACTACAGAATACCCTAAACAGCCAAAGCACTCTCAAGCATAAAGAATGGAGCTAGCAATGTCATATAATTTGATTTCAAAATATACATCAAGTTACAGTAATAGAAACAATATGATACTCCATTAAAAACAGACATGCAGACCAAGGGAACAGAACAGAGAGCTCAGAAATATACCCACATATTTATGGACAACTGATCTTTGACAAGAATGCCAAAAGCAAACAATGAGGAAAGGGTTGTCTCTTCAATAAATGATGTTGGCAAAACTGACTATCCATATTCAAAAAAAAGAAAAATATTGACCCTATTTACACCACATGTTAGAATCAACTAAAAATGATTAAAGACTTAAATGTAAGACCTGAAAGTATAAAAGCAGTAGAAGAAAACATAAAGCTTTTTTACATTGGTCGGAATATGAATTTTTGAATATGACATAAGAGCAGAGACAACAAAAGCAATAAGGGACAGGTTTAAGCCCATCAATTAAAAAGTTCTGCAGAGAAAAATAAACAATTGATAAAGTGAAGAGACAACCTATGGAACAGGAGAAAATATTTGAAAGCCATAAATCTGATATGTTGTAAATCTCCATAACAGGAACACAAGTAATTCAGTATGAAGGAACAAATAACCCAATTAAAAAATGGGCAAAGGTCCTGAATAGATATTTCTCCAAAGAAGACATACAAATAGCAAACAGGTGTATGAAAAAATGTTAAACAACATTAATCCATCAAATAAATGCAAGTCAAAACCACAATAAGATATTAACACCATTAACAATATTATCAAAAAAGATAAAAGATAAGTGTTAGCAAAAATCAGAGAAAAGAAAACACTAATATACTATTGGTGGGAATGCAATTGGTACAGCCATTATAAAAAAAAGTTGGAATTTCTTCAAAACATTAAAATTGAACTACAATGTGAGTCATCAACTCCACTTCTAAGTATATTCAGAGGAAATGAAATCAGGATGTCAAACGATATATATATTGCAGCGTTATCCATAATAGCCAAAATATAAAAACAACAAGTATCTTTTGATGAATGAAAGAATAAAGAAAATGTGACAAATAAATATTTAAAAATTATATATATGTATATATGTGTGTGTGTGTATATATATATATATGTATATATATATATATATATATGTGTGTGTATATATATATATAATGTAATATTTTCAACCTTTATAAAAAAAAGGAAATCTTACCATCTGCAACAACATGGATGAACTTGGAGGATGCTATGTTAAATGCAACAAGCCAGACTCAGAAAAAGTATCATCTCATTTACATGTGGAATCTAAACAACTCATACAGGTAGAGAGTAGAATGGTTGTTGTCAGGGTCTGGAAAGTAAGGAAAATGGGTAGATGTTGGTCCAAGGTAACAAAGTTTCAGTTAGAATAAAGAAGTTCTGGAAATATAACTACAGCATGGTGACCATAGTTAATTATAATGCATTGTACCTTGAAATTTGCTAAGACATGGGTCTTAAACATTCTCACCACACATACACAAAGGTAGCTATGTGAGTGATTGACATGCCAATTAGCTTGATTTCGGTGATAATTTCACTATGTGCATGTATAGCAAAATCTAACACTGTACATCTTAAATATATGCCATTTTTATTTGTTAGCTTATAACACAAAGCTGGAAAGAAAAGCCAATCAGCAAAATTTGGAGAAGGACCATTTATACGTTTAATACAATTGAAGTTATAAGGTATGGGTATGATGCTTAGTTCTTTTTAGTTCATATTTTATGTAAGCTAGTTACATAAATGAGTTAGTTATGCTGTAACATAGATTTTGGAATACAGATTTTAAAAATTGAACATGTAAATACAAAGCAGCATTTAAATTCAAACTTTACTTCTTTAAAGGAAATCAGTATTCACAAATGAATCATTAGGTAAAAACTACCTTGGAAATTTTACAGTAGTCAGAGATGACAAAGAGCTATATATCATTTATGTCTTTAGTAAAAATTCATTCATTTAGTTACAATATCAATTAAAATCTAGTAAGGAGACAAAAACACAGGGAAAGATTAATATTAAGAATGATTAACTATAGCAGGGGATTGGAGTAACAAGGAAATGCCTAGTAAGAAATAAAGAGAATGCAAAATAATAAACGAATTGCAGATATAATTAAAAATATAATAGTAGGTACAATATATAATAGTTGCAACTTCAATGGCTGAGATAGAGCATCCAAAGTAGACTTTCCTCCCTACCTGCTGTCTACCTCCTCCAAGGGCGATATTCAGACCTCATTGCAGAGGGCGTGGCCAAGACTTGTCGAATGGCAGCAAAGTTACTGTAGTAATGTGCCAGTGAAACTTGCCGGAAATCTTCCCCTGGGAACGTGCCAGAGATCTGCCCTCAGGGGAGTCAGGAAAAGCCGTGCTCAGAGATATGACACTCCTTAGTATTTGCTGTGAATCAAATCAGAGATGTGCTAGGGAAAGCTACCGACTGCTGGGTGCTGCTGGTTGCCTTGAACTGCAGAGCCAGGTGCTACCAAAGCACCAAGTTGAGAATCATACAGCAGGATAAGCAAGAGAGAATCCCCTTCTCCTCCAGCATCTCCTAAGGGCACCCTACAGACAAAGCTTAACATCAGCTCAGCTAGCAAAGGAGGCTTACAAGACTGGGAGGTAATAAATTGATTACTGCTCCAGTTATTTATATTATCAATAAGTATATCTCGTTTTACCTACTCACCTTTTCTGACTAGGTTTGTAAAACCAATTCTCCTGATAGCTTTGTTTTCCTTTCTTAAGAGAATGGAAAAAAAAGTATCAACTATAAACTCTTGCACCTTTTCTTAAATCTTTGTTCAGTTTCCCCATTATGGGTAATAAAAGAAAGTGGTTTTATCTTTATAATACTTTTCAATCGTAAGTAAAGTTTCGTTTGACTACCATTGACAACTGGAAGACAGAAATAGGTCTCAAGGCTTTCTAAATTCTTCATTTTAATAATAATCATGAATATATATTTTATAGCGCTATATGGGTTTAAAAGTTGAGTACCCATACTACCATTCTTTTTTATTTTCAGTAAGGCATTTAATAAATATCAGTTATTCAATAAAACGAAAACCTAACAGTAAGATGGGAAAAGCTATTAACCTCATTATACGAGAGAATCCATTTCTGCATTCTTCTCACAATAAGCTCTTTCCTTCCTCCACCACCCTCAACACGTTAGGAAGCTCCTTAAAATGTATGTCATTTTTTTTTCTTCTCAGGTAATGAAATCTAAACTCCTTAATTTGGCAAATAAATCTTCACATTCTGAACACAACTGACTTTTCTTTTTCATCCTTTATTTTCTTTGAATATATCTCACTCAACATTCACTCTTACAACAGAAAGTTATTCCTCAATAAGCCACGTCTTTTTGACAAATATGTGACTTTGTATGGCTTATTTCATCTTCCAGTTAAAAAAGCCAAGGCTAATAAATAGATAGATTATATCCACCTGGTGGAAGTAGAAAAAACAAATTATTTTATTATTTTTAAATACAGTAAGTTAATACATGTAATATGTTCAGAACACTGCCTAGCATACCAAAAGTACTGAATAAATGTTAGTTCTTATTATTTGCTTACCTTCTGTTTTCTCACCTCCAATATTTGTGAAGTAAGCTTCTTTTTTTTTTTTTTTTTTTTTTTTTTTTTTTTTTTTTTTTTTTTTTTTTTTTTTTTTTTTTTTTTTTTT
>NW_016107448.1:1306951-1308768 GCF_001604975.1 Cebus imitator
CCCAGGTTTGAGTGCAGTGGCACTATCTTGGTTCACTGCAACATCTGCCTCCCAGGTTCAAGTAATTCTTCTGCCTCAGACTCCCAAATAGCTGGGATTATAGACACTTGCCACTAGGCCTGGCTAATTTTTTATATTTTTAGTATATACAAGGTTTTACTATGTTGGCCAGGCTGGTCTAGAACACCTGACCTCAGCTTTTATATAGCTACTACAGTAGTTTCCAGTTATCCTAACTCTAGGGTTAATAGAAATGTAAAAATAAACACTGAGCAGTAGAGGGAGGAAAAACACCAAGTTCATTCCATAAATCCCACTTTCAGTTCTCATAACCAGAAGTGTCTCCTAATCTTTGTGATTTCTGCCTTCTTTGCAGTCCTTATCATTATATAGAAATGTATAAAGCAAAGAATCTTATTAACTCTGATGTTCCCTGAATCAATCATTGTGGTCAGACAACATAATGTTAAAATTGGCCAAAATTAAGCTGTAACCTATCCCTGTACCTATTGAAATTAAAGGAACTGAGTGTAGGATGGTAGCCTACAGAAGACAAATCAAAATATCAAAAGGAGTCTGGATGAAAACAAAGGGACATATATCCATAGAAAATTGTTTATTTTAAAGAATTCTGTTGTAACAAAATATCCAATATGCCTTGACAATTTAGGTACCCCGATCATCACTTTCAATCATATTTATATTTTATTTTTCAATAGTATTATTTTACAGGAAATATAATAGTGGCCCAAGGATTATATACGTAGTCTAAGATCAAATGCTGGGTAATATCAGAGCCTAGTTATTTTAATTAGGTTCATTGCTCTCATAAAGAATTATTCTCTAGAAAGGTACTTTAACATAACAAGCCAAGAAATGTAACCAAATTAGTAGCATCAGCAAAGAAAATAATTTGCAAACTGCTGCATACTAAACAGCAAAGAAGGAGTATTCTGCTGAATGCTGCATCAACCCTTCAAATCTAACCAAAATCAAAAAACATCCTAAAAATGCATTTTTCTAATTTTTCTCTGAACTCATTTATTTGATATTATATCTTGGCTTCCTGTTTCTCATTAGCTAAGTTATTATTTTCATGTTATGCAGATTTAGCATAGCTATTTGTGCTATGCTCTTTGGCACTTCTCAGGAATGCTGATGTTCTTTACTTCCTGATAGCATGCTCTCTATTTTGACATTGATGATAATATTCTATAAATTGTATGAAACCAAACAAGTAATCAAAAATGCAGTAGGTATTACAGATCTACAAATTCTCATACAACTTTCCTACCAAGAAAGCATTCTAAAATTCAGTAGATTTTATTAATTCAGAAGTTCTCATATAGAATTTATTCACCATGTTCCAGAGTAGGCCTTAAAACGGAGGCTAAGATGTTTATCACAGGATTCAGATTTGAGTTCAAACCCCAGCTGGAATTTAGGGAAGTGGTATGACCTATGGCAAGTTAATAAATACCTTGTAACTCATATTACATGTCTTTCAAATTGATATAATATTAATATCACCAGTCATGGTGGCTCACGCTTGTAATCCCAGCACTTTGGGAGGCCGAGGTGTGTGGATCACCTGAGGTTAGGAGGTCAAGACCAGTCTGACCAACATGGAGAAACCCCAACTCGACTAAAAATATTTTAAAAATTAACTGGGCATAGTGGTGCATGCCTGTAATCCCAGCTACTCGGGAGGCTGATGTGGGAGAATCGTTTGAACCCGGGAGACAGAGTTTTCGGTGAGCCAAGATCACACCACTGCACTCCAGCCTGAGCAACAAGAGCAAAACTCTATCAAAAAA
>NW_016107448.1:1308788-1377667 GCF_001604975.1 Cebus imitator
AACATTAATATCAAACCAATAATATTAATTTTAACTTAAAAATATACAAAGTACTTGATACATTGCCTTCCCCACAGGATTTACACAATTAATGTTGAGATTGTTGGTATTGTAGCTATTCATGGTCTGTAGGGTAAGTCAAGGAGCAGAGTGAGGCTAGTAATGTCAACACGGTCAGAAAATTAAGTGATAGAATAAAACACAGGGACACCAGCTCTTATTAGTGAGAATAAAAAGGTCAGCATCAAATGAGCCAGATATCAAGGCCTGTAAGGTCAGAGAGAACATTTACTATAAGGAATGTCTCAAATACGGATTAATTACAATAGCTAGAAAAATCTCCTTTAAGCAACTCATTCTCCCCTAAACCTCAGCTGCTTCTCATATCTAAAATGACATTCACAGAGGGAAATTCTTTGGAAGGCACTATTAAAATATTCAAAACAACCTTATAAGTTAAGTGTAATTATTATTCTCCTTTCACAGATGAGGAAACAGAGGCCAGAGAGGTGACATAAATTGCCCAAGATCACAAAAAAAAAAAAAAAAAAAAAAAGATGTTGGAGCAGGACCATGTAGTTTGGATCCAGAGATCACACTCTTAGCCATTTGCCAACTCTTTCAACTATGCCAGCATGGAAGCTACTTTTTAAGATTTTTCTAAAGATAAAGTATAACAATGCACATAAAATAATAGTCACTAAGCCCATCCCACAGATAAACTTGTGATAAATGTTAACTATTGTCGCAAATAAAATGTTGAAATAAAAAGTCCACTGAAATTGGATGGCTTTGTTATGCAAAGAGAACTTAAATGTATTTGTTTTACATGAATAAAAGAGTTAAGAGATAAATTCATTATTCAAAGAAAACAAATGTATACTTAGGTGAGTGAATACCTTAAAAAGCAATACTTCCAATGTTTTATATTTATTATATCATTGTTAGTAGTACTATGTTTATATTTATTGCTATATCTTATATATGGTTATAAAATCATCTATCACTTATAGCTTCCATTTCATTTTTATGCCATTTATCTCTTATAAGAATAATGAAGTAATATATCCTTTAACTGTTATATTGCCCAAAGTTTTTGAAGCTTTTTTTTTTTAACTGGACCTTCATTATAGTTTATTAGCAGGAACATGTGCACTTATAAAAATTATTTAGGTTTCTTGAGCCTGGTTTCTAAATTCTATAACATAGAAGTCATAACTAGCCACTTTAGAATGGTCCTAGTCAACCAATTTGATGGCAAATGTGAAAAAAAAAAAAATCTTATGTGGCCAAGTGCTGTGGTTCAATCCTATAATTCCAGTGTTTTGAGAGGCAAAGGTATCACAGTTGCCTGGGGCCGGAAGTACAAGACCAGGCTGGACAACATAGTAAAACCCTCTCTCTACAAAAAATACAAAAATTAGCCAGGCATGGTGGCACCTGCTCAAGTAGTTCCAGCTACTCAGGAGGGAGGCTGAAGTGGGAGGGTCATTTGCACCCAGGAGTTTGAGGCTGCAGTGAGCTATAATTATAGCCACTCTACTTCAACCTGGACAACAGAGTAAGACTGTTTCTTGAAAAAAAAAATATTGCAAACTATAAAATTATTTTTAAAAGTAGAGAAACTTATCTATTTATATTTCTGCTATGATGGCTCCAAAAGATCCATTTCAAAAGCAGAATTCTAATCTAATTCGAAGACCACTGGACCCATGAGCAAAAAAGATACTTTCAGTGTTCAAAGTGTATAATTCTAAGTTCTGTCTTTAACACATAGAAAATTTACATGAAAAGCCACAGTTAAGTAGAATCACCTCTTTCAAACATACTGTTCTTTAAAATGTAGCAAAAATAGAAAAAAAATACGTGTTTCTAAGAATGTCTTAGTAAATCTATACTTGCATGAATTACATTTGGCCCCTCCTACCTTTGAGTTCTGTATTTTTGGATTTAACAAACTGCAGATTAAAAATATATTTTTAAGTAGTGTCTGCACTGAACCTGGACAGATTTTTTCCTTGTCTTATTCACTAAACAATAGAGTATAGCAACTATTTATATACCATTTACTATAATCAAGAAATAATTGGAAGTATACAGAAGGATGTGCATAGGCTATATGCAAATACTATGCCATTTTATATCAGGGACTGTGCATCTGTGAATTTTGTTATCCTGCAGAGCTAATGGAACCAATCACCCAGGGATACCAAGCGACAATTCTAGAATCCAAAGTTTTTTTAATGTAAGGACAGTGTTATATAAATAAACTAAATTTTTAATCTAAATGTCTATTATTTTGAAATGTAAAATGTTTCAGTAAAACACATTCCTATAAGAAGCTGTTTAACACATTTTTCATTTTTTACTTTTCATTTGTCAAGTTCTCTGAATGTGAATCATTGCAGTCTTATTATATTTCTACGTATTTCCTAGTCTCCATAATAAAATTTAAGATTCAATATGTATATTTTTATGCTTGTAGATACATGTATTAAAAAATGTTCTGTGAAGTATTGCTTTGCTACCATACATCAAAATAATATATATCAATTTAATGTTTTACAATGACAGCTCTAGCTGTTTTCTATATTTCCGTGCCTCTGTTCTTCCTGCTCCTTTAAAATACACACCATTGAGAAGAAGTGAAGCTATTAAAATACCCACTTTATATTAGCACTCATAGTACACAGTAAAGTTGAATAAAGAAATTGGCAAAGGATAAGAGTTTGACAGGGTTTTTTCTGTTCTTTGCTATTTTTCCTGGGCACATGCAGATGGCTGTTTAAGAATGGGCACAGTGTTTGCCCAGAGGTTTGACAACAATGTAGACTTAGAAGGTAGAATAAAGGGAGTCATCAATGAGCACAGTAATGGCAGGAAATGGTTCCAAAGAGAGCCCTGTGTTGCATACAGAAATATCCTAAAAACCGAAAAGAAATTTGAAGAATCATTAATTATAAAATGCACATTTTCAATTTTAGCAAAGTGTGTATAGCTGATAAAAAAAATCAGATTTGAACAATTTAAGTATCTAAAAGCTTTTGGAAGCTAATATTAATAACTAGGATATCATTAATCATTTATTTTCATTTATGACATCAACTAATATTTATAGCATGTTAATGATGTGCCAGACACTATACCAGGAACTAGAGATAAAATGCTGGGCAAGATATGTTTATGATGGTCTCACAGAACTTTCATCCAAGCAAAATAGACATATAGTTAAACACACACATATATTAATAATTAAGAATAATGTGTTCCATAAAGTATTTTCTCTAGGGAGCTGTGTGGTGTACTGGAGAGACCATGAGCTTTGGAGACACAGATAATTGCTTTTAGGATTCTCATTCAAACACATGCTAGTGTAGATGTCTTTAAAAAGTTATTTAACCCCGAAAAAACTGTTTCACTAACTGAACAATATATCTGCTTTGTTCTGTTAGCTTAAATATTAAATCAGACAGTGAATATAAAGGACATCATATCTGGCACAATGTGAGTATTTGATATTTTAGGTCTGTTGTCCTACATTTTCAATAGTAAAAGCAGAGATTAATGAGGTCCTGACATTTTTCCTAAATTATTAGAAAAATTCTGTGGGCCATATCAAAGTCATTACTGTAGTTAAGGTGAATACTTTGTTTCTCTGTAATGTTATTCCAAGGAAATTAATTATATTCTTTCTCTTTATTATAAGAGTGAATACTAAAAAACAGAGTTGAACTTTAATATTAGAAGAGCTATATTTTGCCAGTTTGCCTAGAGGTTAACATTTATTCGTAAACCCCAAAGCAATGCTTTCAGCATTTTGGGGTCATTTGCTAATGTAGGGGAGAAAGAACAGAATATTTTTTTCACTTATTACAAGACTCATGGATGACACTCCTATAATAAAAGACAAATTAACAAAGTAAAAGCATACAAATGAATTTAACCAAACTCTTACATGGTATGAGACCCTTTGGAAATGCAGATCCAAAGACAAGGAAAACTGTGTATTTGTCTTCTTAGGTATGATAAAGAATGGACAGTCAGGCAAATGTATGATTGGACCAAAAGGGTGTGTGACCTAAAGGAAATAAAGAGGGTAAAGGAATTTAGCAAGATCTGTTTATTTTAAATTCTTCTTGACCTCTGCATATAGGGCAAGGCCCCTCTTGAGTACAGTTCTTCTGACCTACTTTCGGATAAGATAGTTCAGATAATTCTATCATGATCGCGCTTCAGGAAAAAAAGGCAGGAAAATGTCAGAGTGACCTTCTAACTTCTGTAGCTTTCTCAATTACTAAGGTGCCATATTTCACAGTAGTGTGTTCTGAGGCTCAAACTCTACATATGTAGAATGGAAAAAAAATTCAACTGTCCAATTTGCACATTCCTATCTAATGTCAAATTAGGCAATCCTTTGCCTTCTTGTTTTGTTTTCATATAGAGATGACCAGAAGCCAGAGGTAGCAGAGGGAAGTGTAATGCCAGGGGCTCCTGATCTGAGGCCAACTGGAGGATTTAAACCCCACTCTATCACCTGTGAGTATAGCAGCCTCAGGCAAGTTACTTAACACATCTGAACCTTGCTTTTTTCTTTCATAAAATAAAGAAAATATAATCTATCTGTTCAATTGTTCTTAATATATGAAGATTAATATATGAAGATGTGTGTGTGTGTACAGAAATGAGAGATGACTGATAAATGATAATAAATGAGAGATATTTGATGAAAGATAGATAGATAAACAACATATATCTATCTAGGAGATATATGTACAAATATCTCCTAGGAACAACTATTCAGTTCTTGCTACCTCAGTGTTTGTGGAGGTTTTATAAAACATAACTACCGTGAAAAATTGAATAGACTGTATTTTTTGTTTTTCAAACTTTATCTTAAATTTTGTTCTGTAAAGACAACTGTAAAATAATAAACTACTCAGAACTTAAGTATGTTGGCTAATTTCATTCTGAAATAGAAAAAGGCATAAATGTTAATGTTAGATGACAGTAAACTCCATCCAGAAGACAGAGAACTTTATTTTTTATTATAAGTGATTAAATGACTTCCTATTTGTGACATGATATAGGAATTCAGAATCACTGTTACTTCTGTGAATAAATTTTGTAAATTATGACACCTTGGGAAAATTTAATTATCCAATTCGTGAAACAAGAAATTATTGAAGTCTGTCACATTCTAATTACCCAAGTAAACAAAATCATAAATGAAATTACAATGTACATGAGATATCCTCAATAGTCTGCCATATATATTTTGTGGAAATAGAGACAATCCATATCATCTCTCTGCTTAGACTGATTACAAATAACTGTAATTCTATAATCATATATACCTATTATAATTTTTTTTTGAGACAAAGTCTCTCTGCTGCCCAGAGACTCTGGAGTGCAGTAGCTCTATCTTGGCTCACTGCAACCTCTGCCTCCCAGCTTTAAGCAATTCTCCTGCCACAGCCACCTTAGTAGCTGGGGTTACAGGCACGTGCCATCACTCCTGGTTAATTTTTGTATTTTAGGTAAGCATCCAAAAATAATAGGATACATTTTTACATTGATACATTTTCTCTTACTTTAAAATAAATATTTATATATAGTATGTATGTTTTAATAAACATTGAAAATTAGTTGAGACAGAAGAGAAAGAGAAAGGAAGATTGGCTCAGGCTGATAGGTCACGCTGAGCATTGAAATTTAGTAGAGATGGGGTTTCACCATGTTGGTCAGGCTGGTCTTGAGCTCCTGACCTCGTGATCCACCTGCCTCAGCCTCCCAAAGTGCTGGGATCTATTAGAAATTTTAATCCCATTATTTGAAATTTAAATATTAAAAGAAATCCTATGCAGTTTCTGCGAGCTAAATGAATACACATTTTGTATCTGAAATAAACTTTAACACAATACTCTTCCTTTATCTTGTATGAGACAAACACCTCAGAGACAATATTTTCAACTTAAACTATAAATTGCCCAAAACTGTGGTCTCAAACAATAAATTCTGAAAAATAAGCCATGATAACTTAAAAGTGTTTCTGTATTAGGCCTGAGGCTCTTTTATAAAGTTCCCAATGAGATCTGTCAGGCAATGCAAACTGCACTTGAAATTGTAATCTTCAAACATACCAGGGATATGTTAAGCAAAATCAGATGCTCAGAACTAATGTTCATATACATCACTATGTATTTTAAGCCAAGCTCGTAGCTAAGAAACTGATAGAAGAAAATAAATTTCAATGCTCAGCGTGACCTATCAGCCTGAGCCAATCTTCCTTTCTCTTTCTCTTCTGTCTCAACTAATTTTCAATGTTTATTAAAACATACATACTATATATAAATATTTATTTTAAAGTAAGAGAAAATGTATCAATGTAAAAATGTATCCTATTATTTTTGGATGCTTACCTAAAATAAATTGCCATTTTCTACAAAGAATAGTTTGTGATAGTGTTGTGACCCTGATTTTACCAACTCATAATATTTTCAGATGTTCTGCCAGTAGGTGAGAAGAGCTAAAATAATCACATTGAAAGGGATAGGAATCATAGATACAATACAATTATTATTCTGCAATAATATGGTTCTTATAAAAAGACATAAAGCTAAAGAGTCAGATACCTGAATTAAATTTCCTCAGTGGTCATGCAACCTGAGTACCACTTCTGGGGTTTCTCTTTTCTCATATGGATGCAAATTGTTCAGGGATCACAAATACTTTATTTTTTGAATTTTACCATACAAATAGAACTCTATGGATATCAGTGCAGGAAACAGAACTTGACATTTTTTAAAATAACATGAGCTAGGTCCCTGGTTCCATGGATTTGCCACAGAATTGAACAAAATGAGAGTGAGAAGAAAGCATCTTGATATTAAATAAGGCTGCAACATTTTAAGGGGAAGTTCAGCATTAGCATTAATAATAGTAACTAAAAATCAGCTTATTTGATCACTGCTGCCAGGCTTTTTCTACCATGCAACTATCCTTTCTTTAAATGGATTTGAAGCACAGTTACAAATTTCATAAATATATTAGCATTTCATTATAGCAGAGTTCATTATTAAATATATTGAAATACATGCTGGGTCAAATCACATCTCTTTAAACTCAACTTCTAGCAAAAATGTCTTATAAATAAGATGATAAGTCTATAGTTAATATTCAATTTGTAGCACCAGAAAGGAAGAATTGCAGTATTATTTTTTGTTCAGAATTATAAACCAGGAAATATCAAAGAAGAAAAAAATGCTAAATTTCCATAAAAGCAGAGTGCATACAGTGTGCTGTAGTAAGTAGAGTAATGCTCTCCTCTAACCTCCCAAAGAAGTTCAGGTCTAAATCTCCAGAATCTCACAGGTTCACAATATGCAAACACGTGTTGCAACCAATATGCAATATTATAGAAGGAATTTAGGATATTAAATTGAATGTCCTAAAACAGAAGGGTCATTCTGAATTATCCAGGCAGGCCCAATGCAATCAACAGATTCCTTAAGAGATGGAAGTTAGAAGTCTCAGAACTAGAAGACAGTCATACATGAAAATAACTCAGCCCAAATATACTAGCTTGGAAATGGTAGAACAAGACCATAAGACAAAAATGAAGGTGGACTCTAAAACCTGAAAAAGGAAAGGTAGAAGATTCTCCCCTAGGGCATCCAGAAAGCACTACCCTGACAGCATCTTGATGTTAGCCCAATGAGATGTACTTGAATTTTGGCTCTCTAAAACTATAATATGTCTATGTGTGTGCATGTGTGTTAAAGCAGGTTACTTTTAGGGTAGTGGAACTGTCCTGTATCTTGATTTAGTTTGCAATTATACGTTAGCATGTGTTTGTTAAATCTCATACAACTAAAAACCAAAAGTACTATAGGTAAATTTAAAAGTTTTTCTAAAATCTATTTGCTTTAATACTCAGGCAATGTTTCACATTTCTATGGAAAGTTTTCCTGATTTCCCTTTCTTGTTTCCTATGTATATTATTTTACTTTACCATAAACTTCAGAAAGTAAATTAATGTATTCTTTTATCATTAAAATACTTTTGAAATATTTGTACTGATTAGATCTACATCTTATATTAGATCTTTAATACAGTTTTAGAAGAATAAAATGAATTATCTTTATTTCCTATGTAAAAATTTGAGTGCATGCTCTACTTCATATATTTGAGTTCTGACAAGCATGAATGGAAAGATGATGCTTGATATGGTTTAGCTGTGTCCCCAACCAAATCTTATTTTGAATGTAAATTAGTGCAACCATCGTGGAAGACAGTGTGACAATTCCTCAAGGATCTAGAACTAGAAATACTATTTGATCCAGCAATCCCATTACTAGGTATATACCCAAAGGAATATAAAACATTCTATTATAAAGACACGTGCACATATATGTTTATTCCAGCACTGTTCACAATAGCAAAAACTTGGAACCAACCCAAATGTCAATCAATGATAGACTAGAGAAAATGTGACACATATATACCATAGAATAGTATGCAGCTATAAAAAAAAAAAAAAAGATGAGTTAATGTCCTTTCCAGGGCCCTGGATGAAGCTGGAAGCCATCATTCTCAGCAAACTAACACAATAACAGAAAACTAAACACTGTATGTTCTCACTCATAAGTGGGAGTTGAACAATGAGAACACATGGACGCCAGGAGGGGAACATCACACACCGGGGCCTGCCAGGGGCTGAGGGGCTAGCTGAGGGATAGTAGGCTTGTAGGAAGTTAGGGGAGAGATAGCATTAAGAGAAATACCTAATGTAGATGATGGGGTGATGGATGCAGCAAACCACCATGGCACATGTATACCTATGTGACAGACCTGCACATTCTGCACATGTACCCAGAGCTGAAAGTATAAAAAAAAAAAAAAAAAGCAGAAAGAAGAAAGGTCTATAATCAATAATCTAAGTATCTCCTTAGAAAACTAGAAAAAGAAGAAAAATTTAAATCAAACTTAAGAAGAAAAAAAAAAGAAATAAGAAGAATGAAAGTAGAAATCAATGAAATTGAAAATGGGGAATTAATAGAGAAAATCAATGAGATGAAAATGTGTTTCTCTGAATTATCAACTAAATCAATCAGCCTCTAGTCAGGCTAATTAAATAAAAGAGAGAGAAGACAGATATTATTAATGTCAGTAATGAATTATGAGCATTAAAAAGATAACTAAGGAGTACTAGCAACTCTATTCTAATAAATTTGACAACCTAGATGAAACAAAGCAATTGCTTAAAGGAAAAATTTGTCAAAACTTACACAAGAAGAAGTAGACTATAGTTGTAGACTTAATTGTGTTAATAAATTTCCAAAACAGAGAACAATAAGGCTCAAATGGGTTCAGTTGTAATTCTACCAACAATTAAGCAAGAAATTATATCAATTTATTAGTAACATTTTTTAGAAGATCAAAGCAAATGGCACACTTACCCATTCTATAAGCCTAGCATTACTTTAATATGAAAGACAGACAATTACATTAAATAAACTGCAGATCAATTTAGATCAACAAAATATTAGCAAATATAATCCAACAATATACAAGACAAATTATACATGCCAACTAAGTGGAATTTATCCCTGGTATGCAAGGCTGGTTTAACATTAAAAAATCAATTAATATAATTGATTATAAGAACAGGATAGAAAAAAAATTACATAATCATATCGATATATGCAGAAAAATCATCTGACAAAATCCATCACCCATTTATGGCAAAATTTCTCACAAAATGTGATTTGACTCTGTGTCCCCACCCAAATCTCAAGTTAAATTACAATTCCCAGTATTGGAAGAGGGACCTGATGGAAGGTGATTAGATCATGGGGGCAAATTCCCCCTTGCTCTTTTAATGATGGTAAGTTATGACAAGATCTTTTTGTTTGAAAGGTGGGGGGTGGGAAGCTGGGGAGAGATAGCAAGGGGAGAAATGCCAGATGTAGGTGATGGGGAGGAACGCAGCAAATCACACTGCCACGTGTGTTCCTATGCAACAATTTTGCATGTTCTTCACATGTACCCCAAAACCTAAAATGCAATAAAATAAATGGGAAAAAAAAAGAAAGTGTGTATTGCTTTCCCTTTGTGCTCTTTCTCTCTCTTCCTTCTGCTTCCACCATGTAAGACATGTTAGCTTCCTTTTTGCCTTCCACCATGATTGTAAGTTTCCTGAGGCCTCCCCAGCTATGCCTCCTATACCGTCTATGGAACTGTGAGTCAATTAAACCTTTTTTTTTTTTTTAAATAAATTACCCAGTCTCAGATAGCTCTTTATAGCAGCGTGAGAACTGACTAATACAGTACAGGTGGTTTTAAAAAATATGAGGGAAAGTTTCATAAATTCAGAATATAAACAAAATCAATTGACTATTCACTTTAATTATTGAGCTGTAATGGAAGATAGCCTCCCAGTCAGGTGAGGAGGTTATCATTTGTTACTTACAGTGTTAACTAAAGAGAACATTGCAAAGTATGATTTGTCTTTGTTTTTGATAAAATTTACACTAACATTACAAAATATTGTATAATTCTTTTATCCAACTAGCAGAAAATACTATATGGTTAATTACATGAAAGGAATGAATTACAAGTTTCAGCTAAAGAACCCCCAGCTACTCAAAATCCATGTAAAACGCATTTATACCACAAACTTTATCCAAGTTATTACCTGTGGTAGTAACTTAAGATTTTGGTAAATTCTCAGAAAGTTTTCATTTTTATATAAGATCTTGCTTCTATACATGTGGAGAAAGGTACTTTAGAATTGTTCTCTATCACTCTTTTCTTCAAGGCTGAGAAAATTGACTTAGGATGACATCTTGGGTCAACCAAAGAAAAATTTATTGAACGTTAGTACGTAGATTGATAGTTTTTGTAGGTAACATGGGCATGCCACTGAGGTAGCCAGTAAAAAGTTATTACCAGCATTATCAATACCTTTTAACTAGAAGTATGGAACACAGAAAAACGGAAGACAATATACAGGTTGTATAGTATAAGCAGTGGTTTAAGGGAGACATCTGGCTTGATGAGTTTTCTAGGATGAAGAGATTCATTTCACAGGCAAAATAATCCCAAAAAAAATTCTTAGCCCTGCTATTTCATCATTAAGTTTTCCCCTTGGAGAATAGGGATGGTTACATTAAACATTTAAAACTCTATTTAAAAAATAAAAAACCCTCTTTAGAATTGCTGAATTATGCAAATTAAAGTGAGGTAGGTGCTCTATGGTACATAGTGTTGATGCATTTAGGAAGCTTAGTGATATTGTTTGGCTGGTCCCCACCCAAATCTCATCTTGAACTGTAGTTCCTATCATCGTCATGTGTCATGGGAGGGACCTGGTGGGAGGTAACTAAATCATGGGAGTGGTTACCTACATGATGTTCTCATGGGAGTGACTGGGTTCTCATGAGATCTGATTGTTATATATGGGGCTTTTCCCCACTTTGCTTTGCACTTCCCCTTCTTGTCACCATGAGAAAAAGGATGTGTTTCCTTCCCCTTCCACCGTGAATATGAGTTTCTTCAGGTGTCCCCAGCTCTGTGGAACTGGGAATCAATCAAACCTCTTTCCTTCATAAATTAACTAGTTTTGGGTATGTATTTATTAGCAGTGTGAGAATGAACTAATACACTAAGCAAGTAAAAACTTACTGAAAGAATTTGCTGAATGAAATAATCAAGAAATCAATTATTACTAAACTGTATGAATGAATGTGAGGTTTTCATATTTGCTATGGACTAAATTTGCTATTGACTAAATTGAGCCCTAAGCCTCAGTGTGACTACATCTAACAATAGAGTCTATAAAAGGTTATGAAGTTTAAATGAGAGGTCACAAGGTGGGACCCTAATCCAATAAGACTAGTGACCTCTTCAGAAAGTGAAAAAATGAGATTTATCTCTCTCTTCCCTTTCTCTCTCTCTCTCTCCCTCTCTCTCTCTTTTTCTCTCTCTCTTCCTCTGTCTTTCTCCATATGCACATACAAAGACCATGTGAGGACACAGCAAGAAAGCATCCATCTACAAGCTAACAGAGCCCTCACCAGGAACCAAATCAGCCGGCACTTTGTTCTGGGACTTAAGTCCCCAGAGCTGTGAGAAAATAAATTTCTGTTGTTTAAGCCACCCAGTCTATGGTATTTTGATATAGCAGGCTGAGCAGGCTAAGGCAGTATTTATTTCCTAAGTCTAAATTTGCTGAACAGACATGTACGTCTCACTCAGTTTCACACTAGAAGAAAGCATTAACAACAAGATCATAATTCTTAACAGTCTATGGAAAAGAGAATAATATTTTTAACTCAAATGGAAATTCACAATATGCTACAAGTTATTATCATAGCTACATTCAGTTTTCTATTGTCTTGAATGGGTTTTCTTCCTATTCTCTGGGTATAAGTTTCTTGTCCTCACTAAGGTAACGTTAAATCATCAAAGGATGTATTAGATTGATTGCCTTAAAATCAGGCTTCTATTAGCTTGTCATGTCTAGAATGATATGCTTATTTGTCTTCTTCATATATAAAATAAATTTTGGAAGAATAGCAATGGTTTAAACATACAAGATAATTTCTATTTTTACACAAATTATTAATGATAACAATATAGTACTTATTTGGTATTAGCCAAGGACCACAAATACTGATCAAGCAACGTACCTGAAGGAAATGTATGTATCAATTATATGAATACAGGGGCTTAATACAAAGTGCGAATATATTCCAAATACACATCATCAATTTTCTAAACTATGTAGTCTTTTTATCTATATGATATGTCTAGTTCTAGGTCTGCATTAATACCCAGCAAATCATCTCACTTCATACATCATTCATTGTATATTTATTGATAAATACAATTTTACTTATTTATGGGGTATATATTAGTATTTATTGTATTTACAAAATGTGTAATAATCAAGTCAGAGTATTTGGAATATCTCTCACCTTGAGCCTTTAGCATGTCTATGTGTTGGGAACATTTCAAATTCTCTCTTTTAGCTACTGTGAAATATTCAACACATTGTTGCTTGCTATAGTCACCCTAGTTTTTCTTTTTGTGAAATTGGTGATCTTCATTTTTGCTAATCTAGTTAAAACTCATAAACTTTCTGTGTGAATCACTTAATCAATGAAGATATTACAGAGGATATATATATATATATATATATGTACACACACACACATTAGAAAAAAATAAAATGTATTATATATGTGATTATATATATGTGACACATATATATGTGACTTTTTACTAAAATAATAGGCATAAAATTATTTTGTACCATGCAGTTCTCTAAGTCATTTTTTTCCATTCAGAATATTCAATCATGAGCATTTCACATGATGATCCATATAAAATAACAGTAAGAAATTAACTTTCAAGAGTAAAACTTCTTTAATCCTAGTGATCATGCTTTCTATAAAAAATGGTATGTTAAGAAGAGAAAATTGAGCAAAATGCTAAACACGTTAGACTCTTAAGAGTTGATTACATATACATATATATACTCAAATATTTAAGTGATATATATAATTGACATATATAAATCTATATGTATATTACATATTATATATTAATATGTTTACATTAATCTATATAACAAATATATGTATACCTATATTTAATGTGCATACATACACAGAACACACAGATATTTTGTTCTTTTCTAGTATTTAACATATTTAGTATCACTCTAAAATTATGTATGATAGTGCAAAGGCTTTAGCTCTCTAGATCTCCTCTTTCAAATTTATGTAGCATTTTCACATAAATCTGTGTAAACAAAAATCATACCATTCATGAAAAAAATGGTTCATAACTAAAAATTAGTGAAATTATGGGGTTAAAGATTCCATATTAGCAACAGGGCTTCTAAAATTTAGATTTAACTATAAATATACATACTCTATGATACTGAAAATATTCTGTGATAATTAAGCATTTTCATTATTCCAATATTAATTCATAAAATATATTAATAGTTAAGTAATCGTTATAATTATTTTATTTAAAAATAAGGGCTGAGCTATATTTAGCCAGGACAGGACTTTCAGATAAAAATACAATGTGAGCTATGTATGTAACTTTACATTTTCTAGTCACCACATTTTAAAAAGCAAAATTAAAAAAGGTAAAAACTTTTAATAGGTTTGTTATTTAATCCATTGTATCAGAAGTCTTCTCAAACATATGCTCAATAAAAACGTTATTAATGAGATGTTTCATAGTCTTTTTTCACACTAAGTTTTTAAAATTCAGTGTGTATTTTACACTTTGAACACATCACAGGCCATATACAAATTGTACTGGAATTATTTCAACTGTATTTAGAATTTTTTTGAATTTCATTTTGTTTTTTCCAGTTTAACCTTTGTATATACCTTTTTGTTATTAGTTGCCCTACTAGGCAATGAAGAGCTAGAGGCTACTGAACTAACGGCAGAATTTGTGTTATTTCTCAAGCCTACTTAGTAGTTTGATAGTAATGCATTCCTTGTTTAAAATGTGGTTGAGGTATATTAGTTATATTTTTGGCCTAAGAACCCATTTCAAAGTCTGAAGGTAAAATGTTTGCATAAATAGTGTTGCTTAGCATCAGCAAATGAAATCTAACAACAATAGAAGTACACTGAAATCATATTCGGAGTCTAAGTGTGATAAAATCTATGAATCTGGAGAAGCATATCAGGAAGATCCAAAACAAAGGTGCATCTTGAGGAATATGTTTAATACAGTATCAAGAAGTAAAGGAGCTGAGTTGAACAGGATATTAAGATATAATATGAGATAGAAGGTTGAAATAAACCTGAACTATTGTGAGAAAAAAATAATTTCTGATACATGAATCAGGAAAATTTGAAAGGGAAAAGATAAGAATTTGTTAACCTCTAACACAAATCCCCATTGTAACAAAAACAACATAAATAAATAAATGGAAGATAACTGGGTTAAAGATAAAGTTGAAAAGAAATATGGTTATAATTTTAATATATTTTATTGCCTTGAAAATTAAGTATTATAATAGTTAATAGTTAACATAACAATTATAATAATTCTGTAGTAATATCATAAAGAGACTAATTAGCTTAAATTTTAATTGAACATTGAAATGTCTCATTAATCTCATAATGTTCTATGCATTGGATGTCAAGATAACAAATTTTTAAAGAAAATTATTTCATTTCTAATAAAACCAACAGAAGTCAAATGTTTAAAATTTTAATATGCAGTTTAAGGCCTATCAAACAATAAATCTCTTTTCCCTTTTTTGTTTTTGTGGTAAAATATACATAACATAAAATTTAGCATCTTCACCATTTTTATGTGTCCAGTTCAGTGGTATTAAATACATCTACAATGTTCTGCAGCCATCACCACCATCCACCTCCATAACTCTTTTCCTGTTGTGTAAATAAATCTCTTGCATTTTAAACAATAACTCCAGACTTTCACCTACTCCCAGGCCCTTGTAACCATCATTCTACTTTCTGTCTCCAGGATTTAGCATATTCTAATTATACCATATATGTGGAATAAAATAATATTTTTCTTTCTGTGACTGGCTTATTTCACTTTGAATAATATCCTCAAGATTCATCTATGTTATAACATCTAGCAGAATTTTCTTTATAAGGCTGAATGACACTCCATTGTATGTACATATCACATTTTGTTAATCTATCTGTTAGCGAACATTTGGGTTGGTTCCATATTTTAGCTA
Organism: Cebus imitator; assembly: GCF_001604975.1. Taxonomy (NCBI): domain Eukaryota; kingdom Metazoa; phylum Chordata; class Mammalia; order Primates; family Cebidae; genus Cebus; species Cebus imitator. Next base: position 1,324,546 of record NW_016107448.1, read on the forward strand.
TTGTGAATAATGCTGCTATTAGCGTGAGTGTACAAATATTACTTCAAGACCTTGTTTTCGGCTGGAGTGCCTGGGAACTAGTGATCGGGAAATGATTTCAGAGAGATAAAAAAAAAGGGAAAGGCTGAAGCGTGTTGAAAAATTATTTACTGTCTGTTGTTCCTCTGTATGAACTGGCTACTGGCTTATGCAATGTCCAGTAATTAAAATGGCTAAAATTCTTTTCATGTTTAAGTAAACACGAAGGTAGCTCAGAGGCTCAGAGCTGTAGCCAAATGGAGGGGCATTCACTGATCCTACCCTGACTACCCCTTGGCTTGGCAAAGTTGAATCATATCTGGCTGTGGGAGAGGGGATGCAACAGGGAGGAGGGAGAAAGTTAAAGGTGTCAGGAATTGTTCCCACTGCTCCCCAGGTGCATCCAGGTGCACGCCTTTAGAATGAAGGTAGGCGGAAGCCACACACCTTCTGGAAGTCTGTAATCATTAGTGGCCATGCCTAGGAATGATAAACAATGTTAACGATATCCTCTATTAAATATCTGCCATGTGCCAGATGCTGTATTAATAACATTACATATACAGCTGTCCCTCAACATCCTTGATATCTACAGAGCAGGGAGGTTGCGTAGTTCTAGGACCCTCAGAGGTGCTCAAGTCTCTGATATGAAATAGTGTAGTATTTGCATGTAACCTACAAACATCCTCTCATATATTTCAAATTATCTCTAGATTACTCATAATACCTAATACAATGTAAATGCTATGTAAATAGTTGTTATACTGTATTGTTTTCTTTGTATTTTTTATTGTACAGTTATTTTTGTTTTTTTCCAAATATTTCTTTATCTGTGGTTGATTGAATTTATGGAGGCAGAACCCACATACACAGAAGGCCAACTATATTATCTGATGTCAATAAAAATATCAGATCACATAACTCTTCTGCTCAAAACTCCATGGTGGATCCCTAATGCAATTAAAATAAATTCTAAATGCCTTAGGGATAAAAAGAACTTGTTTTCTCTTTTTTCTTTTCTTTGATATATAACTAGAACTGCTGGATTACATGGTGATTTTATTTTTAATATTTCTGAAGAAACATCATACTGTTTTTCACAAATGCTGTACCACTTTATATTCATACTTACAGTGTACCAGGGTTATAATTTTTCAACATCCTTGCTAACACTTGTTATTTTCCTTTTTTTTTTTTTTTTTAAAGCCACCCTAATGGGTTTGAAGAAGTATCATATTGCTTTTAATTTGCATTTCTCTCATGACTAAAAGAGAATTTAGCATCTTTTTGATAGGAATTTGAATAGGCATGAAGTGATATTTCACTGTAATTTTGACTGACATTTCCCCAATTATTAGTTTGTTGAGCATCTTTGTGTGTGTCTTTTTTGCCACTGGCATATCTTCTTTTGAGAAATGTCTATTAAAGTTCTTTGCCTATTTTTTAATTGGGCCATTTATATTTCTGTTGTTGAGTTTTAGGAGTACTCTACGTATCTTGATATTAATTTCTTAACAGATATATGGTTTGCAAATATTTCCTCCATTTTGTGGGTGGTTTTTTATTTTGTTGATGGTGTCTTTTGATAAACATTAAAAAATATGAGTCCACTTTGTTATTGTTTTCTTTTGTTACCTGTACTTTTTAGTATCTCACCTATGAAATCATTGCCAAATCCACTTTTGTCAAGTTTTTTCCCTATATTTCCTTCTAAGAGTTTTGTTTTTGCAGGTCTTACACTTAGGTCCTTGATCTACTTTGAATTAATTTTTGCATAGCATGTTAGATAGTGGTCAATCCTCAATCTTTTGAATGTGGCTATCCAGTTTCTGCAGCATTATTTCTTGAGGAGGCAATGTTTCCCCTCATTGAATGGTTTTGGCATTATTCAATGATCTTGTCAAAGATCATTTGACCATTTTGTGAAGACTTATTTCTGGGCCCTTCAATTTATTCCATCTTTATGTCTTTCTTTATGCCAGTATTATGCTGTTTTGATTACTGTAGCTTTATAGTAAGTTTTGGAATCAGAAGTTGAGCCTCCCACTTTGTTCTTCTTTTTAGAGATTGATTTTGCTACCCGGGGTCCCTTGAAATTACATATAAATTTTAGGATAGATTTTTCTTTTCTACAAAAAAAAGTTGAGATTTTGATAGAGATAGTATTAAATCTGTAATTTCTTTGGGCAATACGGATATTTTAAAGATATTGAGTCTTTCAATCTATAAACATAGGATGTGTTCCACTTACATATGTATTCTTTGATTTATTTTAGTAATTATTAGTAGTTTATATTATACACATCTATTACCAACTCCTTTGTTAATTCCTGTTTTCTTTTTGATACCATTGTAACTAGGATTGTTTAAGTATTTTTTTTCAGAAAAAAATGCAACTGATTGTTGTATTGACATATTTTGCTACTTCGATGAATTCATTTTTTAGCACTTTTATGTGGAATATTTAGAGTTTTCTACATATAAGAGTATAAAATTTGCAGAGATAATTTTATTTTCTACTTTTAATTTTAAAGTCTTTGATTTCTTTGTCTTTCCTACTTGTTCTGGCTAGTACTTCCAGTACTATGTTGAATAAAAGTATCAAAAAGAGGCATTTTTAATATATCAATTGAGATGATGACATGTTTTTTCCCTTATTCTATTAATGTAGTATATTATATTAATATTGGTATGTTGAACCATCCTTGCCTTCCAGGAATAAATACCATTTGGTCATGGTGTGTAATTCTTTCATTATGCTGCCGAACCTGGTTTGCTAGTATTTTTTTCAGGATTTGCATATTGATGTTCATAAAGGGTATTAGTGTGCAGTTTTCTTGTAGTGTCTTTGTCTTGTTTTGGTATCATGATAATTCTGGCTTAATAGAATGAGTTATACAGGGTTCCCTCATCTTTAATTTTTTAGAATATTTGAGAAAAATATGGTATTAGTTTTTTAATTCCTGGTAGAATTCACTAGTGAAGTCATTAGATTCTAGAATTTTTGTCATGTGATTTTTGATAATAGATTCAACCTTCTTTCTAATTATAAAGCTATTTAGATTTTCTGTTTCTTTATGATTTAGTAGATGTTGTGTTTCTAAAATTTTTTCTGTTTTATTTACGGCATAAATTTGTTGGTATGCAATGGTTAATGGTATTCTCTTATAATAATCTTCTTATTTTCATTAAACAGGTTGCTCCATACTTTAATTTCTGATTTTAGTATTTTGAATTTTCTCTCTTTTTTCCTTAGCCCACCTAGCAAAAAAACAAAGTTGATTTTGTTGATATTTTCAAAAAACAAACATCTAGTTTCATTAATTTTCTCTATTGTTTTTCTATTCTTTCTTTAATTGAGCTCTGCTCATATCTTTAATACATTCTTCCTTCTGCTAGCTCTGGATAAGTTTGCTTTTTTCTAGTTCTTTGCTTCAAAAATCAGGTGATTTGAAATTTTCTTTTTATGATTTAAGAATTTATAACTATAAATTTCTCCCTTAGTACTGCTTTGTTACAAGTTTTTGTAATTTATGTTTTCATTTTAATTCATTTCTAAGTATTGCTAATTTCCCTTTTGATTTGTTGTTTGGTCCATTGCTTTAAAATATGTTGTCTGATTTTCACATTTTGTGTGTTTTCAAGGTTTACATCTCTTAATAATTTACAATGTCATCCTATATGGTCAGATAAGATTATTTCTATCATATCTATCTTTTTAAATCCAATGAGATTTAATTTGTGGACTAACAGAACACCTGAAATATGTCCCATGCATACTTGGGAAGAAAGTGCATGCTATAGTTTTTGGGTAGAGTGTTCCATATATGTCTGTTACATCTACTTGGCTTATTGTGCTATTTAAGTCCTCTAATTCTTCACTCTCTTTTGTCTGATTATTCTGTTCATTATGAAGAGGAGGATATTGAAATCCCCATTTTATATTATTGTAGAACTGTATATTTTTCTCTTCTGACAATTTTTACCTTTATATAGCTTAATTATCTTTTCAGGTGCATAAATGTTTATAATTATTATATTTTCTTGAGATATTGAAACTCTTAATATATAATAACACTTTGTCTCTTTTAAACCTTTTGACTTAAAGCTTTTTTTTTCTCTAGTAGCTACCTATCCTTTCTTTTTGGTTACTAATTGTGTAAAATATATATTTTAGTCCTTTCACATTTAATCTATTTATGTATCTGGATCTAAAGAGATTCTCCTGTAGACAATATGTAATTAGACAATTTCTTTGTATCTGTTCTGCCACTCTGCTTTGATTAGAAAGTTTCATTTATTTACACTCAAAGTAGTTACTAATAAGGAGTAATTTACTTTTGTCATTTTGTTATTTGTTTGCTATGACTTATAGTTTGTTTGTTACTCATTTCCTGCATTATTGTTTTTTGTGTGTGTGTTTTTGTTAATTTTTGTAAAGAAATGTTTAAATTTCTTTCAAATTTCCTTCTGTATATCCTATAGCTGTTTTCATTGTGGCTGCCATAGAGTTTACAATTCACATTTTATAATTATGAAAATCTAATTTGAATTTATACCAGTTAAATTTCAATACCATACAAAAGTTCTTCTCATTACAGCTTCATGCCTATCCCTTTGGGTTGTTTATATCATTAATGACATATACATTCATTGTACACCCAAGAATATAAGCCAGTAATTATTTTTAATGTATTCGTTTCTTAAGTAGAAAACAAAATGTGGAGCTACATATCATAGTTATAACAACACTAGCTTATAGAATAATATTTTTTTCTAACATATCAGTCCTATAAATTATGTAGAAAGCAAAAACTGGAACTACAACGTGTTCTTATAACAATACTAGCTTTTATAATTGTGTAATTGCCCATGTATTTACATTTATTGAGATCTTTATTTCATTTACATGGCTTTAAGTTACTCCCTCGTGTCCTTTTATTTCAACCCGCTGAAGTTTCTTATGCATTACCACAGTTCTAGTGGTAACAGACTCCCTCAGCTTTTACCTGGAAATGTCTTAATTTCTCCCTCACTTTTGAAGAATGCTTTACCAGATATAGTATCTTGGTTTACAGCCTTTTTTGTTTTTTTGTCTTAATATTTGACTATATTGGCCCATTGTCTTCAAAATTTCTGATAAAAAAAAATCTGCTTATCATGTTATTCAAGATCTCTGTGTCAAGTTGTTTCTCTCTTGCTGCTCTGAAGATACTTTTTTTTTTTGTATCTGTCTTACAAATGTTTGATTATAATATTTGTCTGTGTTGGTTTCTATGAGTTCATCTTACCTCCAGTTTATTGAGTTTTTAGATGACTATATTAATGTCTTTGATAAAATTTGGAAAGTTTTCTGCCATTATTTCTTCAAAGATGCCCTGTGCTCCTTTTCTCATTCTTCTTCTGGAATGCCACAATGCATATTTTGGTCTAGTTGATGGTATCCCACTGGTATCTTAGGCTTTGTTTACTTTGCTTCAATATCTTTCTTCTCCTCAGACTTGATAATTTCCATTGTCATATCCTTAAGTTAGCTGATTCTTTATTTGGTCCACTCAGATCAGCCTGTGAATCTCTTTTTTATATCAATTATTTTTCTTTACATCTCCAGGATTTCCTTTTGGTTTCTTTTTAGGTTTTCTCTCTCTTGCACTATTAACATTTCCATTTTGTTCATACAATGCTGTCCTGAATTTTCTTCACATTTTTCTTTTGTACTTTTAGCTTCTGTAGGACAGTTGTTTTAATGTTTTTGTCTAGTATCTCTATAATCACACTATTTGTGGGAAAGTTTCTCTTTATTTTTTTTCCTTTGAATAGGCCACACTTTCCCTTTTTCTTCATATGCCTTATGGCTTTTTATTGGAAATTTGACATTTGAATGTAAAGATGTGATAACTCTGTAAGTCAAATTCTGTTTCCTAGAGCTTGCTGTTTTTTTGTCATTTTTAATGTTACTTTTTTTTAATTACTATTATTTTGCTATAGATTGTACCAAGAATAAACCTGAGATGTAAACTTCAGGAAAGACTTCCCAGGTCTTTTCTGAGCCTGAATCTTTCCCTGGGATCATTGAGGAGCTGGGGATGGGTAACTGCTACTGTGCTAAACGTTAAAATTGACTAAAATTTAGTGCAATTTACCTTCCAAGTCTTTTTCTGGAAGTTACCAGTCTTCAGTAGTCTCTAAAGTTACAAATAATTATATCAGACAGATTCTGCCAGTGGAATTGTTGACTAGATGGGGAGACAAATTTCCTGGCACCTTCTATTCCACTATCTTCCCATCAACATAATTTGTCTCTTAAAATTCCTTACAATTGATCAACTATTTTCTTTATATTTCAAATTGTTCAATTTCCTGAAAACATGAAAAGGATAAGATACATTTTATATAGAGACAATTAATATAGAGACTCACTAGAAGTAGACATACACTTGATTGAGCCAATTCTTTAGGAAAAAGTGTTTCATTTCCTTTCAAAGGTGTTAAGGTAAATAAATGCAAGAAAAGATACAATTAAAATGCAAAACTGAGGTTCTCTTTATTGAAGCAAGTAACAGACTGTGCAAACACTAGAATAAGAATATTTTAGCCCATAGAGTAAGCAGATTTATCACTACTCATCCATGGGAAAACACATGCTCCAACCTAATAAAAACATGCTTGCAAAGGACAAAGCTTATAATTTGGAAGACTTTCAAAATAAACAAAACAGATGCAGAGATATCAACACTATATCTTTATGGTTCCCAGGATGCTCTTTAGAAGTTCACTGAATGAATGCATCATTGATCTGTCAATATCTGTTAATATTATTATACATAAAATGATATGGGAAACTATGCAAATACATCACACTACAGAATATAATTTTTTATTTTGTTTTTTATATACATTTGAATCTTTGTTATATTTTCTCATTTTTCTTCATTTGATTTTTTTAAGGTTTTTATTTCATCCTGTCAGAGTTATTAAGCAATAACTTTAAAACATGATTGTAAAAATATTTCACTGCTTAGATTTGCTTATGTTCCTATATTCAGTTTTTGTTTTTAAGAGACAAAGGCATCAGTTAAAAGTCTCACAGTTATGTCCTTGTGACATTATCTCTTGTCATTAGCACAGAAAAAAGGTAGAAGGTATTCTTATAAATTTTCTCTATGTGACTATGAATAACAGACTTAAAGAGAGCCAATTCAAGAATGAACTTCCATTCCCAGTTGCTACAAAAAGAATAAAATACCTAGGAATACAACTAGCAAAGAATGTAAAGGACCTCTTCAAAGAGAACTACAAACCACTGCTCAACGAAATAAGAGAGGACACAAACAGATGGGGAAACATTCCATGCTCATGGTTAGGAAGAATCAATATCATGAAAATGGCTATAGTGCCCAAAGTAATTTACAGATTCAACGCTATCCCCATCAAGCTACCAATGACCTTCTTCACAGAACTGGAAAAAACCAGCTTAAACTTCATATAGAACCAAAAGAGAGCCTGCATAGCCAAGTCAATTCTAAAAAAAGAACAAAGCTGGAAGCATCACACTACCTGACTTCAAACTATATTACAAGGCTACAAATATCAAAACACCATGGTACTGGTACCAAAACAGAGATATAGACCAATGGAACAGAACAGAGGCCTTGGAGGCAACGCCACACATCTACAGCCACCTGATCTCTGACAAACCTGACAAAAACAAGCAATGGGGAAAGGATTCCCTGTTTAATATACGGTGTTGGGAAAACTGGCTAGCCATGTGCAGAAAGCAGAAACTGGATCCCTTCCTAACACTTTACACTAAAATTAACTCCAGATGGATTAAAGACTTAAACATAAGACCTAACACCATAAAAATCCTACAGGAAAATCTAGGCAAAACCATTCAGGACATAGGCATAGGCAAGGACTTCATTACTAAAACAGCAAAAGCATTGGCTACAAAAGCCAAAATGACAGATGGTACCTAATTAAACTCCAGAGCTTCTGTACAGCAAAAGAAACAATCATTAGAGTGAATCAGCAACCAACAGAATGGAAAAAAAAAATTTGCAATCTACCCATCTGACAAAGCGCTTATTCCCAGAATCTACAAAGAACTAAAACAGATTTACAAGAAAAAAAAAAAATAATAAGCCCATTCAAAAGTGGGCAAAGGATATGAACAGACACTTTACAAAAGAAGACATACATGAAGCCAACAAACATATGAAAAAATGCTCATCATCATTGGTCATTAGAGAAATGCAAATCAAAACTACATTAAGATACCATCTCATGCCAGTTAAAATAGTGATCATTAAAAAATCTGGAGACAACAGATGGTGGAGAGGATGTGGAGAAATAGGAACACTCTTACACTGTTGGTGAGAGTGTAAATTAGTTCAACCATTGTGGAAGACAGTGTAGAGATTCCTCAAAGAACTAGAAATAGAAATTTCATTTGACCCAGCAATCCCATTACTGGGTATATATCCAAAGGATTACAAATCATTCTATTATAGGGACACATGCACGTGTATGTTCATTGCAGCACTGTTTACAATATCAAAGACTTGAAACCAACCCAAATGCCCATCGATGATAGACTGGACAGGGAAATGTGACATATATACACCATGGAATACCATGCAGCCATAAAAAAACGAGTTCATGTCCTTTGTAGGGACATGGATGAACCTGGAAACCATCATTCTCAGCAAACTGACCCAAGAATAGAAAATCAAATACTGCATGTTCTCACTCAAGGGTGGGTGTTGAACAGTGAGAACACATGGACACAAGAAGGGGAGCATCACATAATGGGGTCTGTGGGGGGAACTAGAGAGGGACTGCAGGGGATGGTGAGTTGGGAGGTATCACATGGGGAGAAATGTCGATATAGGTGATGGGGAGGAAGGCAGCAAACCACATTGCCATGTATGTACCTGTGCAACAATCTTGTATGTTCTTCACATGTACCCCAAAACCTAAAAGGCAATAAAATACATACATTAAAAAAAAAAAAAAGTTGCTTTAAAAAAAAGGACATAATGAACTCTAAAATATTTCTCAGGACAAGCTCTATATTTACATGTATATGTGTATTCTCATGAATAAATGCTATATAAGATTCACCATTAAATTTTCATGACTTCTTTATAAGTATTTTTTTATATTTTTCTAGCCCATTAAATTGAACTAAAATGTTGTCTTATTCATTTTAAATAAAATGATATTAGGATAAAAATAAGCCACCAGTATGTAATTACACTGGTATTTTAAAATCATGTTGGCACTTTTCAAACAGGCAGAAAACTATGGTCCTGAATTTAAAATTATCCCAGTGCTATCATCTGAATCTGTCGTCCATATGTTGCAACTTAAATCCCAGTGTGATCGTATTAAGAGGTAGGATCTTTGAGATTTCTGTACTCTAGCATTTTTAGTGACTGAAATAATGAAAATTCTGATTAGGCCCTTGCCTGCTTGTACATGTTAATTACTTGCTTGTTCGCACAACACAATTATAAGTCGCTGCTGTACTGTTTCTTTGTCAAGCAGGAGGAGATAACTTCAGGGCCATCTAAAATTTTGCAGAAAGGAATGATGCTTTTTTGTTTTTTTTTTTTTTGAGACAGAGTTTTACTCTTGTTACCCAGCCTGGAGTGCAATGGTGTGATCTCGGCTCACCACAACCTCCGCTTCCTGGGTTCAAGCAATTCTCCTGCCTTAGCCTCCTGAGTAGCTGGGACTACAAGCATGCGTCACCATGCCCAGCTAATTTTTGTTTTTTTTTTTTTAGTAGAGATGGGGTTTCACCTTGTTGACCAGGATGGTCTTGATCTCTTGACCTCATGATCCACCCGCCTTGGCCTCCCAAAGTGCTGGGATTATAGGTGTGAGCCACTGTGCCCGGACAGGAATGAATGCTTTTAAGACATTGCAACCAGTTGCTGATGCCCAGCAGTCTGGTTGCTCAAGAGGTTATCTGAGACTGAAGAAACACAAATTTTCCCCTCTGTTCCCTGAAACTCCCCCTCCCTTACTTTCTAGCCAAATAAAAATTCCCTGCTTTATCTCTTTCTTAAAACAGAGCTCAGAAATTTTGCTTTCTTGCCTCTTCACTTTGGCCAAATCGAATAAATTTTTCTCTTATCACCAAAAAAAAAAAAAAGAAGTATCCCATTTCATTACACGTATATTGAGTTTCCAAAAACTATCAGAACAAATACCCATTGCAATATTATAAGGCTGCATGATTACAGCTGTAATTTCTGAAAAACTGGGTGCATACAAATATTTCCCAATTACAGAAAGATGTCACTAATATTTACTTTCCCTGTCAGTTGTATTTTGTTAATTAAGCATCTTTTGCCTGAGGGAATAAGACACTTCTTGTTCTCCCTCTGGTTGGAAGGTAAAAGTAAGTAGAGATTAGGCAGCCACTGGAATCCTAAAAGCAAGTGCTGTCTGGCTAACCCCTGTCCCCACCCCAGCCCAAGGCGAATGATAGAAGGTTCCATTTAAAGAAGCCATTGACAGTACTATTGTTCTTTCAAAGCCTAGGAGTAAGTAAAAATTGTATTGAGAATCTTTTCTTCCCTCCCTTCAAAATGTTGGGTATACATATAATGATTGAGAAAAGTAACTCAGAGAAGTATGAGCTATGTGAAATATGCAAAATGCATCAGTCCCAGAAAGGCGTGAGTATGAGACTTCAGTCATTTATCAGGCCCAGACAGACAGGGAGTATAGGACTTCCACTTCCATGGACTCCTGCCTGCAAGCAATTCTTAAAAGGCATTTTGTTCTTGACTTGCTGCTTCACTGATAGCCTTCATGTTTCTGGAGTTTGTGATACAAAAATTAATAACTTGTTATTTTAATGTAGATTTTTGGTTAACAATATAGGAACTCTGTCTTTTCCTTTTTTCAATAAATATTGTATTTCCTTTAATAGTCTACTTGTAACATCTGCTAATAGGAGGATATATTCAGGGCAACTTAAATCTATGCTTGCAATCCTCAAGCTTGGACCAAATAAACTCTCTACTTTTATTAAAAAAAAAAAGAAAGAAGGAAAGAAAGAAGAAAGAAAGAAAGAAAGAAAGAAAGAAAGAAAGAAAGAAAGAAAGAAAGAAAGAAAGGGAAAGAAAGAAAGAAAGAAGAAGGAAAGGAAGGAAGGAAGGAAGGAAGGAAGGAAGGAAGGAAGGAAGGAAGGAAGGAAGGAAGGAAGGAAGGAAAAAAAATTTTTCCTGAGATAGTTCATTGCAAGTGTCTCAGTGTTTTTTTCCCTCTTTTTTGAGATAGATGTTGTGTGTGCAAAGTGAAATAATGGTTGTTAGTTTCTGTTATTGTAGGTTTGTTAGTCAGACCCTTCAGTTGTATTATAAATGATTATGCTATATGGTGGCATACCTAATAAAAATAATACACATTGCCATGCATTACAGCATCTTTGTTCTTTTTTGTTCCCTTGTTTTAATGTGCTATGCTCATGGAAGTTTGTAAAACACAGCAAAGGTAGCAAGGTTTCCCATGCAATAACCTTTTTACATCACCGAAATACCAATTAACTCAGCAATGTTCCTTGGTAATGAACTTCTAGTGCTTACAACAATGTACTGATCAAAGGCCATCTCTTAACTTTCATTATGTATCTTAGCTCTGCTGTTTACAATGCTTAGCATTCGTAGATCTCACTTTGGTCTGTTGTCTTGGAAATACGTTTTGCAGATCACAAGAATCACTGACTGAATGAGAGTAGATAGAGAAATCTTTTCTCTTGCTCAGTAAAAAAAAAAAAAAAGAACATGAGGAAATAATAATAAAATGTAAGCTAAATTAAACCCAAAGTGAATAGATTCATCATTGTAAGCAAAGAAGTAATACTTCCTGATTGTATTTGGTATCAAATTGTATTTAGTATCTTTTGTTAGAAAAACAAAACTTGCTGTGACAGCTAACCAAAATATCTTATTTTGCAAAATCTCTGGATTTTTTTTTCTTTTCTAAATTTACTTTAGGTTCAAGGGGTACATGTGCAAGTTTGTCACACAGGTAAATTACGTGTTGCTAAAGTTTGAGTGTATGAATAATCTTGTCATTGAGGTAGTGAGCATATCACACGATAGGCAGTTTTTCTCTCCTCTCCCCCTTCTCAAACTTCTCCTTCAAGTAGTCCTCAGTTTTTGTTGTTCCCATCTTTACGTCTGTGTGTACTCAATGTTTACCTCCTACTTATAAGTGAGAACATGCAGTATTTGATTTTCTGTTCCTGCATTAATTTGCTTAGGATAATGGCCTCCAGCTCCATCCCTGTTGCTGCAAAGGACATTACTTTGTTCTTTCTTGTGGCTTTGTGGTATTCCGTGGCATATGTGTAGCATATTTCCTTTATTCAGTCTACCACTGATAGGCATCTAGGTTGAGTTCCTGTCTTTGCTATTGTGAATAGTGCTAATATGAACATAAGAATATATGTGGCTTTTCGGTGGAATAATTTATTTTCCATTGGTTATATACCCGGTAATGGGATTGCTAGGTCAAGTGATAGTTATGTTTTAAGTCCTTTGAGAAATCTCCAAATTACTTTCCACAGTGGCTGGACTAATGCACATTTCCACTAATAGTGCATAAGCAATCACCTTCCCTTTTCTCTGCAACCTCATCAGCCTCTGTTATTTTTTTAATAATAAGTATTCTGATTGCTATAAGATGATATCTCACTGTGGTTTTGATTTTCATTTTCCTAATGGCAAGTGACTTCAGGTACCTTTTCATATATTTGTTTGCTGTATGTGTGTCTTCTTTTGAGAAGTGTTTGGTTATGTCTTTTGCCCATTTTTTCATGGGGTTGTTTGGGTTTTGAATATTGATTTGTTTAAGCTCCTTATAAATTCTGAATATTAGACCTTTGTCAGATGCATAATTTGCAAACATTTTCTCCCATTTTGTGGAGTGTCTGTTCACTCGATAGTTTTGTTTTGTTTTATTTTGTTTTTCTGTGCATGAGCTCTTTAGTTTAATTATGTCCCATTTGCCAGTTTTTGGTTTCCTTTCAATTTCTTTTGAGGACAGTCTTAAATTATTTGCAAGGCTGATATCCAGAATAGTAGTTTCTAGGTTTTCTCCTAGGATTTTTATAGATTTTGGTATTACATTTGAGTCTATAATTTCTCTTGAGTTAATTTTTGGATATGCTAAAAGGAAGGGGTCCAGTTTCAAAATTCCACAAATGGCTATTTCTCCCAGCATCATTTATCGAATAGGGAGTCCTTTTTCCATTGCTTGTTATTGTCATTTTTTTCAAAGATCAGATTGCTGTAGGTGTGTGACTTGATTTATGGGCTCTCTATCATGTTTGGTTGGTCTACGTGTCTATTTTTGTACTATTACTGTGCTGTTTCAGTAGCCTTGCAGTATAGTTTAATGCCAGGTAATGTGATGCCTCTGGCTTTGTTCTTTTTGCTTAGAATTACTTTGGATATTAGCGCTATTTTTTTGTTTTCACATAAATTTTAAAATATTTTTTCTAATTCTGTGAAAAATGGCATTGGTAGTTTGATAGGAATAGCATTAAATCTGTAAATTGCTTTGCACAGTATGATCGTTTCAACAAAATTGATTCTATCCATGATTATGGAATTTTTTTTGTTTGTATTTTCTCTGATTTCTTAGAGCAGTGATTTGTAGTTTTCATTGTAGAGATTTTCTTCTCCTTGATTGTTTGTATTGTTAGGTATTTTATTCTTTTTATGGCTATTGTAAATGAGATTACATTTTTGATTTGTCTTTCAGCTTGGACATTACTGCTGTGTAGAACTGCTATTAATTTTTGTACATTGACCTTTTATCATGAAACTTTACTGAAATTTTTTATCAGTTCAAAGAGCCTTTTGGCAAAGTCTTTAGGGTTTTGTAGGTATAGAATCATAGTATATGCAAGGAAAGATAATTTGATTTCCTTTTTTCCTATATGTACACATTTTATTTCTCTCTCCTGACTGATTGCTCTGGCTAGGACTTCCATTACTGTGTTTAAAACGAATGCTGGGATTGGGCATCCTTCTCTTGTTCTAGTTCTCAAGGGAAATGCTTCCAGCTTTTGCTTGTTCAGTATGACGTTGGCTGTGGATTTGTCATTAAATAGTTCTTATTGTTTTGAGACATGGTGTTTGATGCCCAATTTGTTGAGGGTTTTTAACATGAAGGGATGCTGAATTTTACTGAAAGATTTTTCAGATTGTATTGAGATGGTTTTGTTTTAAATTCTGTTTATGTGGTAAATCACATTTATTGATTTGCATACGATGAATCAACCTTGCATCCCAGAAAGAAAAGCTTTTTTGATTATGGTAAATTAAATTTTGATGTGCTTCTGGATTTAGTTTGCTAGGTTTTTATTAAGAATGTAGGCATCCATTTCATCAGGGATCTGGCCTTAAATTTTCTTTATTCATTGCATCTCTGCCAGGTTTTGGTGTCCAGATGATGCTGGCTTTGTAGAGTTAGTTAGGAAAAAAGCCTTCCTTCTCATTTTTTTCTTTTGGCAATAATTTTAACAAGTTTGGTACTAGCTTTTTTTTGTATGTCCAGTAGATTCAGCTCTGAATCTGCCTGGCCCAGGGCTATTGTTGTCAATGTTTTGGTAGGGTTTTTGTTACTTATTCAAGAGCTCATTCAATATTGTTATTAAAATAAATTTACTATTATGGCAAAATGAAATAAAATAATACATTTATCAAAAAATCTCTCAGAGGTTGAGGATTGCTTTTCAAATCAATGCAGGCAGACAAAATAAAGGAAAACAAATTTTTGAAAGTGAACAAAAAATCTGATAAATATGGTATTGTGTAAAGAAACCAAACCCACAACTCAATGGCATTCAAAAAAGAGAAGGAGAGTGAGACAGGAACTTATATGGTCCATGAAAACTGTCTCAATCTCGCTATAGTGGTCTATAGGAAAAATTAAAGAAATTCAGAGAACGTGGTTCAGGGTTTCAATTTCTTCCTGGTTAAATCTTGAGAGGTTGTGTGTTTCCAGAAATTTCTTCATTTCTTCTAGGTTTTCTAGTTTGTGTGTGAAGAGATGTTTGTAATAGTCTCTGAGGATTTTTTGTTTTGCTCTGGGCTCAACTGTAATGTTACTTTTCTCATTTCTGATTGTGTCTATTTGGATCTTCTAGTGGTGTATCAATCTTATTTATTCTGTCAAAAAACCAATTTTAGGGTTTGTTGATCTTTTGTATAGATTTTCACATCTCAATTTCATTTATTTCTGCTGTGATGTGTTTAATGTTTCTCTCTTGCTGGGGTTGGCGTTGGTTTGCTCCTTCTTTAAAAAATTCCTCTAGATGTGATGTTAGGCTGTGTGAGATCTAACTTCTTGCTGTAGATATTTAGTAGTATAAACTTTACCCTTAACACTGCTTTAGTTGTGTCTCAGAGATTCTGGTTTGTTGTGTTCTCTGTTTAATTCGGCCTTAATATTGTTCTTCATCAAAAAGTCATTTAGAAGGATCTTTAATTTTTATGTAGTTGTTTAATGCTGAGAAATCTTGCTATCGATTTCTCTTTTTATTGCACTGTGGTCCAAGAATGTGATTGGTATAATTTTGATTTTTTTGAAATTTGTCGAACTTGCTTTATGGCTCAGCATGTGGTTAATATTACAGTATGTGCTGTGTGCAGATGAGAAGAATGCATATTGTGTTGTTGTTGAGTGGTATATTCTATAGGTGTCTATTTGATTTGATTGGTCAAGTGTTGAGTTTAAGTCCAGAATATATTTGTTAATTTTTTGCCTCAATGTTCTGTTTAACAGTGGCAGTGTGTTGTTGATGTCTCCCTCTATTATGGAGACTCTTGTATGGTAATATCCCACTCTTTTGTGGTTATCTAATTCTCTTTATAGGTCTCCAAGAATCTGTTTTATGAATCTGGTTGCTCAAATGTTTGCTTTGTATATATTTATGATAGTTAAATCTCCTCATTGAATTGAACACTTTAACATTATGAAATGTTTTTCTTTGTCCTTTTTTATCATTGTTAGTTTAAAGGCTGTTTTATCTGATATAAGAATAGAAAAGAAGTTCTTTATTGCTTTTGGTTTGCATAATATATCTTTCTCCATCTCTTTATTTTGAAACTGTGGGTGTTTTTATATGTGAGGTGTGTCACTTCATGGCAGTGGACAGTTAGGTTTTGCTTCTTTATCAGCCATGACAGTTTATATCTTTTAAGTGTAGTGTTTAGTCCATTAATATTCAAGGCTAATACTGATATGTGAAAATTTGATCCTGTCATCATGTTTTTAATTGTTTCTTATGTAGGCTTGATCGGGTGTTGCTTTATAGTGTCAGTAGGCTATTTGCCTAAGTGTGTTTTGTGATGGCAAGTATAGTTCTTGTGTTTCCATGTCAGCATTCCCTTAGGACTGCTGGTAAGGCAGGTCCAGTGGTAACAATTTCACCTAGAATTTGTCTGTAGAAAAAAGATTTTATATTTTCTTCCCTGATGAAACTTACTTTGGCAGTATATCACATTCTTCATTGGATTTTTTTTTAAGAATACATACTTAAAGAGAGCCAAATCAAGAACGAACTGTCATTCATAATTGCTACAAAGAGAATAAAATACCTAGGAATACAACTAACAAAAAATGTAAAGGACCTCTTCAAGGAGAACTACAAACCACTGCTCAATGAAATAAGAGAGGACACAAACAGATGGAGAAACACTCCATGCTCGTGGTTAGGATGAATCAATACCATGAAAATAACCATACTGTCCAAAGTAATTTATAGATTCAATGCTATCCCCATCAAGCTGCCAATGACCTTCTTCACAGAACTGGAAAAAAAAACACCTTAAACTTTATATGGAACCAAAAGACAGCCCACATAGCCAAGTCAATTCTAAAAAAAGAACAAAGCTGGAGGCATCACACTATCTGACTTTAAAGTATTCTACAAGGCTACAGTAATCAAAACAGCATGGTACTGGTACCAAAACAGAGATATAGACCAATGGAACAGAACAGAGGCCTCAGAGGCAACATCACACATCTACAACCATCTGATCTTTGACAAACCTGACAAAAACAAGCAATGGAGAAAGGATTCCCTGTTTAATAAATGGTGTTGGGAAAACTGGCTAGNGCATGGTACTGGTACCAAAACAGAGATATAGACCAATGGAACAGAACAGAGGCCTCAGAGGCAACATCACACATCTACAACCATCTGATCTTTGACAAACCTGACAAAAACAAGCAATGGAGAAAGGATTCCCTGTTTAATAAATGGTGTTGGGAAAACTGGCTAGCCCTGTGCAGAAAGCAGAAACTGGACCCCTTTCTGACACCTTACACTACAATTAACTCCAGATGGATTAAAGACTTAAACATAAGGCCTAACACCATAAAAACCCTAGAAGGAAACCTAGGCAAAACCATTCAGGACATAGGCATAGGCAAGGACTTCATGACTAAATCACCAAAAGCACTGGCTACAAAAGCCAAAATAGACAAATGGGACCTAATTAAGCTCCAGAGCTTCTGCACAGCAAAACAAACAATGAATAGAGTGACTCAGCAACCAACAGAATACGAAAAAATTTTTGCAATTTACTCATCTGACAAAGTGCTAATATCCAGAACCTACAAAGAACTAAAACAGATTTACAAGAAAAAAACTAACAAGCCCATTCAAAACTGGGTGAAGGATATGAACAGGCACTCTACAAAATAAGATATATATGAGGCCAACAAACATATGAAAACAATGCTTATCATCAGCGGTCATTAGAGAAATGCAAATCAAATCTACATTGAGATACCATCTCACGCCAGTTAGAATGGCGATCATTAAAAAAATCTAGAGATAACAGATGCTAGAGAGGATGTGGTGAAATAGGAAAACTTTTACACTGTTGGTGGGAGTGTATATTAGTTCAACCATTGTGGAAGACAGTGTGGTGACTCCTCAAGGAACTAGAAATAGAAATTCCATTTGACCCAGCAATCCCATTACTGAGTTAATATCCAAAGGATTATAAATTATTCTATTATAAGGGCACATGAACATGAATGTTCATTGCGGCACTGTTTACAATAGCAAAGACTTGGAACCAACCCAAATGCCCATCGATAATAGACTGGACAGGGAAAATGTGACACATATGCACCATGGAATACTATGCAGCCATAAAAAATGATGAGTTCGTGTCCTTTGTAGGGACATGGATGAACCTGGAAACCATCATTCTCAGCAAACTGACACAAGAACAGAAGATCAAACACAGCATGTTCTCACTCATAGGTGGGCATTGAACCATGAGAACATATGGACACAGGGAGGGGAGCATCGCACACTGGGGTCTGTCCGGGGGAACTAGGGGAGGGACAGCAGAGTGTGGGGAGTTGGGGAGGTATCACATGGGGAGAAATGCCAGGTATAGGTGATGGGAAGGAAGTCAGCAAACCACATTGCCATGTATTTACCTATGCAACAATCTTCTATGTTCTTCACATGTGCCCCCAAACCTAAAACACAATAAAATATATATATTTAAAAAATTCTGCTCATATTTTATGTTCAATATGTATTTGATAAATTAAAGTGCATGGAATATGTTTGCTAAAAAATAAAAAATAAAAAAAAATAAAGTGTAGATGACTGAGTCCTGCAAGATAACAGTCGCTAGAAGGAGAAACTCACAATATTCATGCTGAGACATCTTAGAGTCAAAAGGTTAAAAGAGAAATAAAACCAAAAATGAAGCCAAATTATGTATATCTTTATCTCCAGAAAAAGTGACGTAATTGATTGAATGTGCTTATTCATACATATTGTCTTCTAAAATTAAGACTAGTAGGCAAGAACTTCATGAAGATTCCACTATAATGATTTTAAGAAATGATTTTGAAAACAACAAAATATCAAAATATGGCAATTATTAAAGAATTTAATTTTTTTTTATTTTTAGAATGTTAAATAGATCTATATTTTGTATATCTGACTTGGAATCAACACACATAAAGTTATGTCATTGTATTTTAGAAATTACCAATAATTTTCAAACTTATTTGCTCTCTTTATTTGTGCACAAATAAACCAAGCTCCCTAGAACTAGATACTTCCTCTTTCTCTGTTCTCTCTCACATAACTTTGGTGAATACTGGACAACTTTGAACATAAGTCTCAATGCCTCAACCCATTTCTCATAACTAAGTGCTTTTTCAATGTGTTCAAGTACATGCATACTTTCATCATTGTTATTATCATGGAATGATAAAAATATTTACTGGCTCATCTCTCCCATTAAGTGTTGAGCAATAAGAAAACATAGGCTGCACATTTTAACTCTGTATGACCAGTGTTCAACACAATAATACATTTTTAAAAATCTCCACTTAGTATTATTGAATAGATACAATGTTACAATGTTACCTGACATAACACTGTAGATAGTAGGGAAATCATCTCAATCATATTGTAAGACTGATCTTATTCAGTTACGTTAGGAGTTATAGACAACAGAACTAATCAATTTATTCCAAGTCCTATGTATAGTGATAACATTAAAGGCCCACACAGAAGAAAAATTTTCCATGCATTTCTGGCTTGGTCTTTGGACATAAGTGAAGGTTACAATTAAGACTGAATATCTGCTTAATGATCTGGTTTAATTTTTTTCCACCTTATTAAAAATACTTTCCAAACCTGTTTAGTTTTTCACTGAGCCTGCATATTTTTCTTACATTAACAAAAACCCAACTTTTCCTTGTTTGTTTTGTTGTTTTTCTCTATAGTGGTTGCTGTTATTTTATTTGTTGCTGCTGAGTCCATACTTGGAAGTTTCTTTGGTAAGAATACAATCTTCTCAGCTGGAAAATGGGGATACATACTTAAACTACTAGGAAACATTCTAATATTTTTTATCCTATGCTTTAGAGAAGTTTCAGCTTCTCCACAATCCAATTTGATTTATTTTTTTCTATGAGGGTGTTTACTTAAGGGCAGTAACACACTAAGCTGCAGTGTGAAATAGCACATTAACAATTAGCACTGGGTTGGGTTTTCGCACAGCCAGTGATACAATTTTAGGAGTTCCCCAAAGCATTCTAAAGCCTGAGAAAAAATTTCTGTCGCTACAAAGCCATAGCTTAAAGCTTATGAGCTTTTTAACTTACTAAGAAAAGCTTTAATGAACCCACAGAGGAAAGGGTAGCAAAAAAATAGGTGGATCTGTAATTACTAGGAGCATTCTAATGCTTTGGCATACAAAATAAGATCATTATTTTACCTATGCATATTTAATGACAAATCATACTTTCTTTAAGAGGTAGCCACCAGTTGTCAGTTTTTCTAAGCTTATCATATCCTAGAATTTTGACTCAAAAACTTTGTTTATGAGGCATGCAAACTTAACTATTTGGTAAGTTTGAACTTATTTTTACTTTTCAAGCAAAATCTGGTTTAAAATAGCATTTCTGTTTCAAATAAATGGTTTTTGCCTTACTAAAACATTGGGTCCAAATTCAACTATTCTGATAGAACTTTTGTTACTAGTATTGTCCATGGCTTAGTTTTTATTTTCTCATTTGGACTATTGTAATACCCACCTGACTTCTAATCTCTCCTTCCTTAAATTCACTCTAAATATTCTAAGTGAAGCATTTTTTTAAACATAAAATACAACTCTGACCATGTTAAAAGATATTGTAGTATAGGTTTTTAGATTGGAAGTTCAGACCTTGGTCTTTCCACATATTATCAATATGTTTAAAACATCTATGACTAAATTTCCCCCTTTTGAATTGCAAATAATAATAATAATATAAACTACCCCATAGGACTGCTAAGGGGATTAAAAGTTAATTCATATAAGACACTTATATCACGGTTGGAAATTTTTAAGGACCTCAAAAAATGTTAGTTATCAGTGTTAATACCCTCTTTTAAAAATATGCAATTGTTCCCCACTGTATACAGAAGTAAATCAGAATTCCTGTGTGGAATCTTCACAAATTGACCTTAACCTACTTTTCAAATGTATCTCAAAATATAGACTACACCCTTTGTACTACAATACCAGACCATATTGAGATATATTTAAGTATACTGAGATATAATTCCATATACCTACATTGATATATATTTTGAATAACATAAAATCAACTCTTTTGAAGTATACAATTTTGCTGTTTGTAGTATAGTCACAAATTTGTGTAACAATCACCACCATGTAAAAATGTTCTAATTTTAGAACATGTTTTATCATTCTGTAAAGAATCTTTGCATCTATTAGCAGTCACTCCATTCCACGTTCTCTATTTCCCCAGCCCCAGCTGCCACACACACACACACACACACACACCCACCCACACACAGCCTGTGGCATTCACTAATATACCTTTTAGATTTGCCTGTTCCGGGCATTTCACATAAATGACATAATATAAGACATCTTCCTCTTTGCCTGACATCTTTCCGTTGGCATAGTATTTTTAAGGTTCATCAATGTTGTAGCATGATTGAGTAGTACATGCTTTTTTACAGCAAACTAACATTTTATACATTCACCTACTAAACTTTTCCAAATCCATTGTTTCCAGTTTTTAACCATTATGAATAATATTGCTACAAATACTCATGCATAAGTTTTTGAGTAGGTATTTGTATGGACATATTCTTTTGAGTATATGCCTAGGACTAGAATTTCTGGGTCATATGGTAACTCCATGTTTAAGATTTTGAAAAATTCCCACTGTTTTCAAAAGTAGCTGCACCATTTTACAATCCTGCTAGCAAGATATGAAGGTTCCAGTTCCCCCACATCCTCACCAGCACGTGCTATTGTCTGTCTTTTTAGTTTTAACCATCCCAGTGGGTATAGAGTGGCATTTTATTATATTTTTTAAGTCACTCTGTACTTTAAAACCTCTGGCCATTAACTCCTACTCTTCTCTGTTTACAACATTTCCAGTCCCCTTTCTCCTACCTGATTTATGGCAAAATTCCCATTCTTCCTTGAAGGTGAACAGGCAACCCCTGAAAAACATGGGTTTGAACTATATGAGTCCAATTATATGTGAATTTTCTTCTTCTTCTGCCAACCCTGAGATGACAAGAGCAACCCTTCCTCTTCCATCACCTCCTCACCCTACTCGACATGAAGATAAAGATGAAAACCTTTATGATAATCCACTTCCACTTAATGAACAGTAAATATATTTTCCCTTCTTTTTGATGTTTTTAATAACACTTTCTTTCCTCTAGCTTACTGTATTGTAAATATATAGCATATAATGCATATAACATACAAAATGTGTTAATTGACAGTTGAAGTTATAGGTAAGCCTTCCAGTGAACAGTAGTTTATTAGTAGTTAAGTTTTTGAGTAATCAAGAGTTGTATGCAGATTTTTGACTATGTGAGGGGCTTGATGCTCCTTTTCCTTGCATTATTCAAGGGTCAACTGTAGTTAATAATTTTACTACTCGAAGACACAGTCTATCACTAGGAAATCTCCACCTTCCACCTAATCCTATAGAACATTGATTAATTTTTATCACCACACATGAAATGTTTTGCTTTATGCCATAAGTGTTTTAACTATTTCTTTAAAAGATTCTGAAATTCTTAATAAAAAGGGTAATTGTATAACATAGGATTTTCAATATATAAAATACTTACTCTGCCAAATTTACATTTGATCAGACATTCATTTAGATAGAGAAATTAACAAACTGGTTATGTGTGGTGGTCCCTGCCCATATCCCAGCACTTTGGAAGGCCAAAGTGGGCAGATCACTTGAGGCCAGGAATTTGAGACCAGTCTGGCTAACATGGTGAAACCTCGTCTCTACCAAACTACAAAAATTAGCTGGGTGTGGTGGCACATGCCTGTAGTCTCAACTATTCGGGAGGTTGAGGCAGGAGAATCGCTTGAACCCAGTAGGCAGATTACAGTGAGCAAAGATTGTACCACTACACTCCAGTCTGGGCAGCAGAGCAAGACCCCTTCTCAGAAAAATAAAGAAAGAAAAGAAAAGAAAAATATTAACATCCTTTTCTCCAAGGCACCCCACATGTTTTCCAATAAAATACTAATAGTTTTAAAATAAACCTGCTTCTTAGATTATCTAAAGATAAAATTAATTCACATTTCATAATGTTAATTAATAATGTGTTTGTTCTCTTGAAAGTCCTATGTCTCCTTTGGATTTATTCCTAATGTCATGGATACAGCAAAATATCTGGAATAGAAAATAAAAGCAGTGACTTTTAGCATTTGAGATAGTTGAGAACTTCATCATTAGAACAAAATTACTTCATTTTCTTCTACCCAACTGTCCACTCATCTCCAGAAACTCAGACCTCTCATTTTATTTTGTATATATGATAATTAAATTAAGTTTTAGTGCTTTACAGTATTAACTGTAGCAATTGGTTACTCATACATTATCTAAAAATCACAGCTAAGAATTACTTGAAATTTTTCAAAAGTAATTATGATACATGACACACAATAAATATAGAAACTTTGAAAAATATGAAGGACATCTACATCTGTATCAGAAAGGGAAACAGAGCTATTTCCTAGGTACTATAGTTCAATAAAACAGATCACATTTTCACTAAATATAATGAGTTCCATATTATAGTCATCTATCTTCAGTCCTTATTGTGATAAGCTCCCTTGACGATATGACTCCGTAAGCTGCTAATATATAACCATTCTTGAAAACATTTAATACTGGAAGAGCTAGTGAGTCTGGCAAGGTTTTAAAAAAGGTGTTAGCATTTACATACGAAAGTTTAATCACAGAATACTGCATTAAAGTGTATTACGGAGAGGAAGGTTGAATTTCAGTTTTTATTCCCAGTATTTGTTGTTTGCTTCTTTGGAACAGTAATGGTGTCACCACCAATAAGAACCACAGAATCGATGGGGATGTGAGGAACGAGCAGTATTTATTTCTCTACACGTTACTCCCTCTATCCATATTTTTAGCAGAATCTTGAAAGAAATCACTGCCATTTAATGTCTCATAAATTTGGTTTGAACATACAGATGCCTACTATAAATATGATAGTATAGTTTTTAGACTTCTTAAAGAAAAAATGTACTGTAAATTGTCCAGAGGCTTAGAAAATGGATAAGTTTGGGTAAACCACACTACTTTGAAAAATAGAGCAATATAAACATTGGCAATAAAGTTGGTTAGCCATTTGTCTCTACATGTTTTTACAGTAATCATTCACTTACTGCAACCACATTTACTATTCCATCCCCTTCCATACTCCAACTGCCCCTTCTGTTTCCTTACAAAAACAGTTTCTCCTGGTTTACTTAGATTGATTTTCTTGCTTTAGGTTATTCTCTAATATTAGTGCCACTTCCCTGAATATCGAACAAAAGAAATGCCTGACAAATATCAAACTATGGAGCAAACACTAACTTTAAAGGATTCTAGATATTTTTGGAATGCAGAATTGATGCATCAACACATGTATTCATTCACTCAACCAATCAATATTTATTGACAGTCTACTATATGTCAGACATGTGTGAGATACTGGAATTCCTCTCAGAAAAAGACATAATTCTGTGCAATTTACTAAACGTTGAAAATTGTATATTTCCACCCCCACAGCCTATAGTTAGTTATCCCCCTTTGTGGTCCAACAATTGTTCTCATATTTTAGTGCAAGTCTGTCTGAAGACTCACGTTTTTATAATCTAGTACAAGCAGGATATACAGTCATAGGGAGGAATGATGTAGCAATAAATTTAACTTCTTAATTATCTTAGCAATCAAGTCACCAAGTTTTTTTTTTTTAATTGTGATTACAGATAATTTTAGCACATTGGAATTATTTTTAAGCTAATTACTTAAAAATAATACAAAAACTTTATTGCAAAAGACCTAGTTATATTCAGCACTTGAAGATCATATTGGCTGCATTTTGTGGCATCATGACAGATGGTATTTCCTTTAAAGAGTTTCCTTTTAATATGAAAATGGGTGCTAAATGTGGATAACCTGCTTATTCTCCTTGAAATAACAGTTTTATAAGCTTTCTGTCAAAAGTTTAATTAGCTCTTCCATACTCCGTCCCTTTTTCAAAATTGCAGTTATTTCCATTTTTATTTGGGTTAAGGAAAAGGTTGAGATGCATGTTTAAAACATTAGCTAGTCACCAAAGAGTAGAACTGCCTTCTATGTTCTGCCAAGGAGAGTAAATTACTTGGAAGTATATTAACACTGAAAAACTGTCAATAACTTTTTTGGCTGCTGTTGTTCAAACATTTTATTAGTATTTGATTGGTGTTTTAAAACAGACTAAAATATACTCAGAATTTATGGACTTGAGAAATTCTATGGTAAGCCAAAATCCTTTCGTTTCCCATTGTATTGTTTCTATTCAAAAGTATGAATCCATATTTGAGCCCTGGCATTTGATATGAGACATGTTCTATCTGAATCCCATTCAGAGAGCTTTAATAATTAAAGGCACAGTGAAGCATCAATAATATTGAGAAAAAAAAATCATGCAGCAAAGATTTAGGAGACCTCAATCCAACCATTATGACATTCAGATTCCCTAGGTATCAGTTCTGAAAAGTAAAGAGAGTAACAATTCCTTCAGTATATATTTCAAGGGGTAGTTATTGACATAAAATAAAATAAAGAACTAAATAAACTTTTACAAATAAGAAACATTTTATAAATATTGATTCTTTTGTGTTATAGACACCTGGTACCAATAATAATGTATCAAAGATAATTTTACAATTTTATTAAATCCCATAAAAATGTATTAAGTGTTATGAACAGGATAGAAATGTATACATATAGTGCAAATTCAACTGTGTAAAAAAGATGCTTAGACATTACAGAAGGAAAAAGTAAAATGTTAACTGTAATTCTCTCTGGGTGTGGTTACTATGGGTAAATATTTTCTTTATAAATTTTATTTATTTTTCTCAAATTTTCACTTCAAGCATATGTTAGTTTTATAAGAGAAAGGTAAATTTAAAACTTGAGAATTATCTTTTATTCAATTATATTTCACTTATTTGACTAACAGTGAATACTGAATTTAAACTTTATCATACATTACTGATAACTACCTGAAAAATCAAGATTTAGTTTTTTCTTACTAAAGTTTTCACAATTCTTGTTCTGGATCTCTCTTTTAAATATATTATCTGCATCCACCATCCACTAAGAAATGAAGAGGGTAATATTTTTATATCTTACATTGTTTTTAAAAAATAGCTTTTAATATTGTTTCTTTTCCTTCCCTTTCCTATAATACACAAAAATTTCCATTGTGTCTTCTATTTGATTTTCCATGTGATTAGCTTTTATTGATCTGAATTTTTCTCACAGAGGGTGCCATGTTTCTTTAGCTTTCTGTGCCATTTTTTTTGAATAACATCCAAAAAGAATAATGATGTCTTACATGCTCCTGAAATCCAGAGATCAGACAGACTTACAGTGTTTTATTCCTTGAAGTTCATTGACAATTAGAGATTGACTTTCATAATGAAACCCAATAAGAAAACAAATTGAAAACCACTTTAAATATGAGGTTCTTTTGAAAAGTAGGCATAACAAGTGTGAAGATGTTTGAAATATTTCTGTGATACTAGTAAGGTGAAAATTGAATCAGTCGCTTTTCCCATATTATTTTACCCCTTATAATGTCAAATACTGAATATGCTAGATTAAAGTCTTGTATGCATAATTTAGGTCTCATCTTTTTAACTTCATGTGAGGAGTTCAAGATTTCAGAAGCAAAAATTAGAGTGGGAAAGGGAATTTTTGTTGGTATAAAGCTAATTTTTACATTTATATATATCAGAAAAAAATATTTTTGAAAATCTAAAAAAATAGAAATGTAGATCATGCACTCATTTTATTAGTACTCTTTTTCCCTCCCATGTAAGTTCCACACAGGAGTAGATTATTTCAGTGATACCTGTGTTATTCACACTAAGGTAAATTGAACTCAAAAGACAAGTCCTTCAATAATCTCATTCAAAAGTTATAAAGTACACTAAGCACTGAATAAATAAAGCACTTTGAAAACCAGCTAAAGTATGATATATAATTATCCACCATTAGTGTAACATATAAGAGTTTTACTTTCATTTTTTAAACAGCTGACTTCAAGGCAATTTCTCATTTTGTTTCATTTTCCTTTTCTTCCCCTGGCTTGCATTCAGAACTTCCATTGACTTCCAGAAGTATATTTACATCTGGCTCAGCCTTATAGTAGAAAACAAGCTATTGAGCAGGCCTTTATTGATGCTGACTATCTCTAAGAGAACAATGGTGTACCCACATATTGGCTACGGCACAATTTATTTCTTATCATGAACTTCAAACAGTTCAAACAACACTATGTGGAACATTTTTATAAGGTGAATTCACAGAATATAAATAAGTCTGCTTACTTTTTTAATGGAACTTTTTTCATTTTCTAAAATATTTCATAGGTATTACTTTGGGTAATCTTTACATTAGTCTGTGAAATTCATAGGATAAATACAAGATTCTCCACTATTCAGAGGAGAAAACATGGCACAGAATTATTCACTGTTTAATAATAACTCCTAGCTGTAGGCATTTTTGATGAGCAATCTCTGTACTTCAGATTCCTGAAAGTTTGTGGCATTATTAAAGGGAGTTTTACATATCAGTATAGTGCACCATTTCCTGTAGAATGGAACTATTTCTTACACATATATGTAGTATGATTTTAAACTATATTTATGTGCTATGGAGGCCAAAACAACTCAATATTGGATGCAAATACACTATGTTGACTTCTGATTAACACCATTTCTGGAAAGACATCTAAGATTTCCAGTTTATCTGTTGTTTCTAATATAAGAGCAAGTACTTACTGTAAATCCTGGCTTTATATGAAACAGCCTTGATTGTCCTTCATATACTTTCTGTATTACACTTCCCTATGGTTTGGGAATATAAATCCTGGGTTTGAGGTGAAATAGTATAGGGATCCACCATCTCATCTTGCCATTGCCTGAGACACAGACATGCTTCTACTTATAAACTTCTACTAAATGTTTCTTTCTAAGAAGCTGGATTTGTCAGCCTGTTTCTTCATCCTATCTGCTTCCTGGGAATTTTTCGGGTGGGTTTACATAGATTGGTTCACCTCAGAACAGGGGGCCATGTAAAAATACTACATATGCTAGCAATATAATATTTCTAGAGTCATAACATTTTGTCATTATACATTTCATTTCATGGATATAAAAGAACAATTGCTTTTACATATTAACTCATCAAAATTACTTCCTGATATTAAAGAGGAGTCTTAGGTGTAAAGAATTTGTAAAGCTTTGAACTTGCTCAATCTGATAGTAAAGTTACGCTATGGGTTAGGACATTTTTAAGCCAAACAAATTGCCTCTAAGAAACTGTATTAGTTCATTTTCATGCTTCTGATAAAGACATACCTGAGACTGAGAAGGAAAAGAGGTTTAACTGAGACTTACAGTTCCACATGGGTAGGAGGCCTCAGAATCATGGCAGGAGGCAAAAGTCACTTCTTACATCATGGCAGCAAAAGAAAATAAGAAAGAAGGAAGAGCACAAATCCCTGAGAAACCCATCAGATCTCCTGAGACTTATTCACTAACACAAGAATAACACAGGAAAGACCAGCCCCCATGATTCAATTACCACTCCCTGGGACCCTCCATAACCCATGGGAACTCTGGGAGATAAAATTCAAGTTGAGCTTTGAATGAGGACACAGCCAAACCCTATCATTCCACCCCCGGCCCCTCCAAATCTCATGTCCTCACATTTCAAAACCAGTCATGCCCTCCCAACAGTCCCCCAAAGTTGTAACTCATTTCAGCATTAACCCAAAAGTTTACCGGCCAAAATTTCACGTGAGACAATGCAAGCCGCTTCCTTCTATGAGCCTGCAAAATCAAAAGCAAGATAGTTACTTGGTAGATACAATGGGGTACAGGTGTTGGGTAACTAGAGCTGTTCCAAATGAAAGAAGTTGGCCAAAACAAAGGGATTACAGGGCCCATGCAAGTCTGAAATCCAGTAGGGCAGTCAAATATTAAAGCTCCAAAATGATTTCCTTTGACTCCATGTCTCAGGTGCAGGTCAAGCTGATGCCAGTGGTGGGTTCTCATGGTCTTGGGCAACTCTGTCCCTGTGGCTTTGTAGGGTACAGACACCCTCCTGGCTGCTTTTGCAGGCTGGTGTTGAGTGTCTGCAGCTTTTCCAGGCGTATGGTGTAAGCTGTTAGTGGATCTAATATTCTGGGGTCTGGAGGTTGGTGGCCCTCTTCTCACAGCTCCACTAGGCAGTATCCAGTAGGGACTCTGTATAGGGGCCTGCAACTCCACATTTCCCTTCCTGACTGCCCTAGCAGA
This sequence comes from Cebus imitator, assembly GCF_001604975.1. NCBI lineage: Eukaryota > Metazoa > Chordata > Mammalia > Primates > Cebidae > Cebus > Cebus imitator. Next base: position 1,354,011 of record NW_016107448.1, read on the forward strand.
AGCTCTCCATGAGATCCCCACCCCTAAAGCAAACATTTGCCAGAGTAGCATCCTAGTGTTTCCACGTATCTTCTGAAGTCTAGGCGGAGGTTCCCGAACTTCAATTCTTAGTTTCTGTGCACCTGCAGGCTCAACACCATGGGGAAGCTGCCAAGACTTGGGGTTTCCACCCTCTGAAGCCATGGCCCCAGCACTCTGTTGGCCTCTTTCAGCCACAACTAGAGTGGCTGGGACATAAGGCATCAAGTCCCTAGGCTGCACACAGCATGGGAATGCTGGGCCTGGTCAACTAAACCATTTTTTCTCTTGGGCCTCCAGACCTGTGATGGGAGGGGCTGCCATAAGGGTCTCTGACATGCCTGGAGGCATTTTCCCCATGTTCTTGGGGATTCATATTAGGTTCCTTGCTATTTGTAAAAATTTCTGCAACCAGCTTGAATTTCTCCAAAAAAAAAAAAAAAAAAAAAAAAAGAAATGTGTTTTTTTCGATTGCATCCTCAGGCTGCAAATTTTCGGAACTTTTATGCTCTGTTGCTCTTTTAAATTGGAAAGCTTCTAACAACACACAAGTCACCTTTTGAATGCTTTGCTGCTTAGCATTTTCTTCCACCAGATACTGGAAGTCATCTCTCTCAAGTTCAAAGTTCCACGATTCTCTAGGGTAGGTGCAAAATGTTGCCAGTCTCCTTGCTAAAACATAACAAAAGCCACCTTTGCTCCAGTCCCCAACAAGTTCCTCATCTCCATCTAAGACCAACACAGCATGGATTTTATTGTCCATATCATTATCAGCATTTTGGAAAAAGCCATTCAACAAGTCTCTAGGAGGTTCCCAACTTTCCCATATTTTTCTGTCTTCATCTCAGCCCTACAAACTGTTTCAATCTCTGCCTGTTACCATGTTCCCAAGTCTCTTCCATATTTTCAGATCTCTTTTCAGAAACACTCTACTCTACTGGTACCAATTTACTATATTAGTTCATTTTTATGCTATTGATAAAGACATGCTGGAGACTGAGTAGAAAATGAGGTTTAATTGGACTTACAGTTCCACATAGCTGTGGAGGCCTCAGAATCATGGCAGGAGGTGAAAGGCACTTCTTATATCTCAAGAGCAAAAGAAAATGAGAAAAAACAAAAACAGTAACTCCTAATAAACTCATCAGATTTTGTGAGACTTACTCACTATGTCATAAGAATAGCATAAAAAATGGCCCCCATGATTCAATTACATCCCCTTGGGTTGCTCCCATAACACGTGGGAATTCTGGGAGACACAATTCAAGTTGAGATTACAATGATAACACAGCCAAACCATATCAAAATCAAATATATAAATCAAAATTCTATATATATAGAGAGAATATATTCAGATATATTCTAACTATTGAGGCAGTCAAAAGAAACTAGCTTAAAATGCACTTTTATTGATTTCCATATTTTTTGTATTGTACTTTGGGCTCTGGGGTACATGTGCATATCCTGCATCCTGCAGTATTGTTGCATAGGTACATACATGCCATGGTGGTTTTCTGTCTTCATCCTCTCTGTAGCCTGCATCAGGCATTTCTCCCAGTGTTATCCCTCCCCATCTGCCCCACACCCCGCTGTCTCACCCCTCCCCTTCCCTCCACTCCCCTACCTACTCCAGTGAACATGGTTCCCTTCCTTGTGTCCAAGTGTTTTCATTGTTTATTATCCACCTATGAGTGAAAGCATGAAGTGTTTGGTTTTCTGTTCTTGTGTCAGTTTGCTGAGAATGATGGTTTCTAGATTCATCCATGTCTCTACAAAGGACACGAACTCATTATTTTTTATGGTTGCATAGTATTCCATGGTGTATATATGCCACATTTTGTTTGTCCAGTCTATCATCCATGGGCATTTGGGTTTGTTCCAGGTCTTTGCTATTGTAAACAGTGCCTCAACGAACATACGTGTGCATGTGTCTTTATAATAGAATGATTTATAATCCTTTGGGTATATACCCAGTAATGGGATTGTTGGGTCAAATGGTATTTCTAGTTGTAGATCCTTGAGGAATCACCACACTGTCTTCCATAATGGTTGAACTAATTTACACTCCCAGCATCAGTGTAAAAGTGTTCCATTTTCTCCACATCCTCTCCTGTACCTGTTGTCTCCAGATTTTATAATGATAGCCATTCTAACTGGCATGAGATGGTATCTCAGTGTGGTTTTGATTTGCATTTCTCTAATGACCAATGAAAATGAGCATTTTTTCGTATGTTTGTTGGCTGCATAAATGTCTTCTTTTGAAAAGTGTCTGTTCATTTCCTTTACCCACTTCTGAATGGTTTTTTTTCTTGTAAATGTGCTTTAGTTCTCTGTAGATCCTGAATATTAGCAGATGTACTATGTAACATATCAATTCCAGTTGAGACATACTCCAGGGATAAAGAACCTCAAATTCTTAACCTTAGGGGATTGACCAAGTTTAACTTTAGGGAATTAACCCAAAAAGAAGAAGTGATAGGCCTTACATTTCAGCACAGTATTGCAGTGATTAATCAATAAGTTTTGAAAGATGCCATTCTAGGAGACATTTTGCAATGTCTCAGTCAAAGTTAGACCATGAAAAGGAGACTTCCTCATTATAATAGCAGCATCTTCAATAGCTATGTCACTATGATAGTAACACAAATAAGAAGCCATTGTTATGTGTTAGGAAATAAAACACGTTTGAATTCTCTAATATATTAATAAAATAATGGGTCAACAAGTTATTCTAATTTTCACATCTAATACAGTATTGTCTTAGAATTATAGCGAGGAAAGATGACATATTAAATGGTGGCAGATGACAAAATATGAAAAAAAAGTATTTTTAAGGAGTAAATAACAAATGCGGTATGAAAAGAAGGTTGCAATCAGAGTCCAAAAATCACAAAAGAGATACCGATGAATGAAAGGCAACAATAAAAAGGAAAGAAGACATTGATTATATTATTTGACAGATATATTGTCTTATATATACATATAGCTATAAATACATATAATATATATTGTTATAATATATATTGTTATACATAATATATAGTCATATACAAATATTGCTATATATCATATAGTTATATATGATATATAGTTATTAATTGTGCATATCTGTGCTGTTATACATAATAGATAATTATATATACATGTATATGTATATGTATAGATACATATATATGCATATAGGTAATATATATAAAAACACAGTTATATACACACATATTAATAACTAAATATATGTCTATAGAACTCCTGTATGTGTTTATCATATATGTACATATATGTATATATGTATATGCAACTCCTGTATATGTATATCAGAGGATATATTGTTATATCCTTCAGAGGGAAATAATACCACTATCCTTTCAACTTGGACACAAGTGTGTCCTCTGGTCCTAGTAACTTCTCAGCATTAAACACGGTTCTGACTCTACCAATCCCTAGAAAAAGACAATGTAATACTCTAGTTGATATTCCATGCTGCTGACAAATATTTCTCAATTTCAAGTATTGTTACAATATTATAAATTATTTTTTCTTTCTTCAAGACTTGACAGAAATAATACAATAAGCTATCAGTGTTTTGATAAGAATCTTTATCAGATGCATGAGGTTTAGATAAAATATGTTTTTATATTTAAAGTATGCCAGAAAAAGCCCATCTTCTTTTGTTTGGATGACATTTAATGTCTTTTTTTCTAAGGTAAAAATTTAATTTCATAGAAATATAATCGATCTTTTAAGTCTGCAAACTACTGCCTAACATTCAATCAGTGCTGAAAAGATAAAGGTGACTTTTACAGTGCTATATTAAAAACAGTATAATTATCATTACAACACATCTATAACAAGATATATTTAGGCACTACAGCTGTATAATGAGGTCATAATGACTAATAATCATTACCATAATTAATATATTATTTCAGATTATACTCATGCATCAGATCACACTGTAGCATTTTTATTAAAAGGAAGTACCAAAATAATTTAGAAACTATAAGGTATATTTGTAGAAATAAAGGGGCATGATTTACTTTATTATATAAATACATAGAAATATATTTAATTGTGTGTATATGTACATAGATATATGTATATATGTCATGGTGTGCAAACAAACACACACAAACACACACATCCCACACCGCTTACTGCTTCTATTCCTCTATAGAAGCTTGCTGAATACACTGGATAAAAGGTATACAGGAATTCCCTTGTGGTATCTCTGTAACTTTTCTTTAAATCTAACATTTTTCTGAAAAAAAAAAAAAAAAACTTCAAAAATAAACTCAAAAAAGAGATAGTCATATCCTCATAAATTTCACTTGACTTAACAATTTTGATCATTCCCAATTGCCAAAGATTGGAAAAACAAGAACACTTATTTATTGTAAGTGAAACTTTGAAATTACATTAATTCTTTAGAGTAATACAGCCATTATAAATATATTTGCCTTCAAGTAACAAGATTTTAATTGAGGAATTTAAAATTAATAGATTTATTTAAAACCTGTATGATAAACATTAAAATACGTCACATGAATCTCCAGCTACTGCTGTACTCACTAAGCTTGTTCTGTAGATATGGTTACCATGAAAATAAATAAAAGACAGATTATTCCTGGATTATATGAGATGAGACTTCTCTGATGAATTAATTTGCTCAAAAATTTTACATCAGCCCTTCACCATACTTTCTGAGAACTGCATTGAACTCTACAACTCCCTTTCAGCCAACTTTTCTTTTTTCTTATTTTAAGGTGATGACTTTTTATTGTATTTATTTTTATACTTTAAGTTCTGGGGTACATGTGCAGAATGTGCAGGTTTGTTACACAGGTATACACGTGCCATGGTGGTTTGCAGCATCCATTACCCTGTCATCTACATTAGGTATTTCTCCTAATGCTAACCCTCCCCTATGCCCCCTCCACCTGCTATCCCTCCCATATCCCCCCACCTCCTCACAGGCCCCAGTGTGTAATATTCCCCTCCTTGTGTCCATGTGTTCTCATTGTTCAACTCCCACTTATGAGTGAGAACATGTATTATTTGGTTATCTGTTCTTGTGTCAGCTTGCTGAGAATGATGGTTTCCAGTTTTATCCATGTCCCTGCAAAGGACATGAGCATCCTTTTTTATGGCTGCATAGTATTCCATGGTGTATATGTGCCACATTTTCTTTATCCAGTCTATCCTTGATGGGCATTTGGGTTGGTTCCAAGTCTTTGCTATTGTAAACAGTGACACAATGAATATACGTGTGCTTGTGTCTTTATAATAGAATGATTTATAATTCTTTGAGTATATACCCAGTAATCTTTTGCTGGGTCAAATGACATTTCTAGTTCTAGTTCCTTAAGGAATTGCCACACTCACTACCACAATTGTTGAACTAATTTACACTCTCACCAACAGTGTACAAGCATTCCTATTTCTCCACATCCTTTCCAGCACCTGTTGTCTCCAGATTTTTTTAATGATCACCATTCTACCTGGCATGAGATGGTATTTCAATGTGGTTTTGATTTGCATTTCTCTAATGACCAGTGATGGTGAGCTTTTTTTTCATATGTTGTTGGCTGCATAAATGTCTTTTTTGAGAAGTATCTGTTCATGTCCTTTGCCCACTTTTTGAAGGGGTTGTTTCATTTCTTGTAAACTTGTTTAAGTTTTTTGTAGATTCTGGATATTAGCCCTTTGTCAGATGGTTAGTTTGAAAAAATGTTTTCCCATTCTGTTGGTTGCCAGTTCACTCTAATAATAATTTCTTTTGCTCTGCAGAAGTTCTTATTTAATTAGATCTCATTTGTCAATTTTGGCATTTGTGGCGATTGTTTTTGGTGCTTTAATCATAAAGTCCTTGCCTTTGCCTATGTCCTGAATTGTATTGCCTAGGTTTCCTTCTAGAGTTTTTATGGTGTTAGGTCTTATGCTTAAATCTTAATCCATCTGGAATTAATTTTTATATAAGGTATAAGGAAGGGATCCAGTTTCAGTTTTCTGCATATGGCTAGACAGTTTTCCCAACACCATTTAATTGAATAGGGAATCCTTTCCCCATTGCTTTTTTCATTTTTTTCAGGTTTGTCAAAGATCAGGTGGTTGTAGATGTGTGACATTACTTCTGAGGTCTCTGTTCTGTTCCATTGGTTTATATCTCTGTTTTGGTACCTGTACCATGTTGTTTTGATTACTGTAGCCTTGTAGTATAGTTTGAAGTCAGGTAGCATAATGCCTCCAGCTTATCCAACTTTTCTTAATTTTATTTTCTCTGTTCTAGAATACTAGATCTGCATTATAATCTGATAATCTCTCCTGGTTCTCTTTGAAGTCAGGTAGCACGATGTCTCCAGCTCATCTAACTTTTATCTTTTTCTCCATCCTAAAATACTAGACCTCTCATTGTAATCTGATATCTCTCCCATTTTTCCTTACAGGTGCTTATTCTAAAATTTATCTTTTATGTTTTGGCAAATCCAACCTTGGAGCCTCCTTCTCACTGGACTCAGAATAATGCAGCCTTAGAGCAATAATCATTCAGTGGCAATACGCATATCTAGCATCCAGACTGTGGTCCTAAATCTCATATTTCATTAAAAGAATCAAAACCTTAATGGAAAAAAAAGGCTGATTTCAGGTATGCAGCATTGAAAATACAAAAACAAACAAAAAACCGTGAAACATCTAGCCAGAAAGCAAGACTATATATCAAACACTAAAGAGAACATTTCAAAAAGAGAGAGTTATGAAATTGGAGAGGCTTTCATTGAACAATCTACAATCTGAGACAAATTGATTACCAAAAAATAAAAAGGCAATAATAGGGTGCAATACCTTGACTAATAAAATAACTTATGAGCCCCTAGTGATAATGAAACCTACAAACAAACAAATAAAACTGAGGGAAAAGCTTCCATTTTTACTAAAGAATGTCAATTAATAAATGAAGCAAAATTTATCATATTCAAAAGTGACTACTTTTAGCCATAAATAGAATAAAACAATGATACAGGCTAATTTTCTTAATGGATGCTAAAAATATTTGGTGAAAAATAATTGAGCAGAGAGTTAATTTCTACAAAGAGCTCTACAGGGCCATGCCCCAGCAAAATCAGTAGAAATTCATTTTTAAAAACCCAATGATTTAAAGCCTATGGAAATGGTCATAAGAGCGCACAGCAAATAAAGAAATATCTATTCAAGAAAATACACAAACACTATAGTAATAAAAGTTAAAGTGTGTGGTATTTGAAGCAAGACTGTTTCCTTATTTCCCCATCCCATGTCACTGAGATGAAAACCCCATTTTAGACTGGTACAAAAAAGAACATAGGATTTCCTCTTCCTCAGGATTCCAGGGAGAGAGTTATCTCCCAGAGAAAGCATGACTTCAACATTTCTCATTCTGCTCTGCATTGCTGAGGCTAAGTTCTGGGCAAATGCAGTCAAAAGGTGGGGGTTTCCTTCTCTGCCCAACCCACTCTCATAAATTAGGGGCTCTATTTTGGGTGCAAAACATCTGAGAATATGAGAATCCCCGTTTCCTTTACATTGGCTCAGAAAGCAGTGTTTCCATGTCAGTGAAAATAAATTAAGAAGACCCCATGCTACTATTCCCCACTCTACACTGAGCTTTCAGCTTCTAAAGTAGAAATGTCACTTAGAGAGAAATGTAGCATTGTCCCCACCCCAGTTCCAGAACTCTGGCTCAGAGACTTGGCCTGAAAGAAAAATCAAACTGTAAAATATATAGCTCTTAATATTTTCCCAAAAGGAATTGATATTATTTGCACCAGAAGTTTAAGCTGTGTGCTCTTTAAAATATTGTAGGCTGTGGAAGTAAGCAATTATAAGGAAATTCATGGATTCCATGAAGATACAGAATAAACTGCATATTAGACAGTTGGGGGAGAGTCAAGGGAGGAGACAGCTGGGAGGAGCTCCTCTGGGGTCAGAACAAATACTAAACTTTGATCTCAGGAACTATTCTTTCAAGAAGCCTAAGTTTGATTGAAGAAATTTGTCAAGAAATTTATGCTGCAAGATATTGTTGAAAGCAGGAAATTATCCAGAAGTTACTGGAGGCTAACAGGGAAATATATGAGGAGAAACTGGTCAAAACCCCCTATTATTTCAGGGTGACTGGATATACTCAAAGATATACCTGACTTTGAAGCAACATCAGAGGGTTAACACTGCCGGGGGTGGGTGAAAAATAAATAGACTTCAGTTTAAAAAAAAAGAAAACTATCTATTTAATAAATAAACATGAACATAACAATAACAAGCTCTGGAGATGGGGAGTATTACCCATAGTTCTATAATATACAAAAAACACACAGGAAAGAATGTTCGAAGCTCTAGGAAAAAACTTTTTTAAAAAGGTAATAGAAAATGTCTGTAGTGGTGACCAGATACTGGATTTATCACAAACAAACTTCAAATTAGTCATTATAAATATGTTCAAAGAAGTAAAGGGAATCATGATTAAAGAAGCAAAAGAAAGTATGATGACAGTGTCATATCAAACAGATAATATAAATAAAGAGAAAACAAAAAGAAAATCAAATGAAAAGTCTACATTTGAAAAGTATAATAAATGAAATAAAAATTTCACTTGAGGGGCTCAACAGTAGCTTTGAAATGGTAGAAGAAGAAATTAGCCAAATTGAAGATAGATTAATTGAGATTGTGTAATCTTAGAACAAGGAGAATAAAGAATAAAGAAAAATAAATAGAGACTCAGAGAAATGTGAATATCATTAAGTGCAAATATGTAATAGAATACAAGAAGGAAAAAAGACAACAAAAGTAACAGAAAATATATTAAAGAAATAGCGACTGAAAATTTGATAAATTTCTTGAAACACACTAACCTAGACATCTGGGAATCTCAACAAATTCCAAGCATGGTAAATAAAAATAAAACCACAAACAGACACATAATAGTAAAAATACTAAACATCGAAGTGTCAGAAATAAGGAGAAAACTTCAAAAAGAGCTATAAAAAATTAGTCATTTGCAATGTAATTTCAATAAGATTAACATCTTACTATCAGAAACAATGAAGGCCAGAAAGAAATGGAGTGACACATTCAAAGGGAAAAGAAAGAAAAAGAAAGCAAGAAAGCAAGCAAGAAAGAAACGAAGAAAGAAAGAAAAAGAGAGGAAGGGAGGCAGGGAGAGAGAAAGGGAGGGAGGGAGGGGAGGGAGAGAAGAAACAGAGGGAGGGACTGTGTGCCAAAAGTCTCATATTCAACATTTGTCTTTGAAAACTGAAGATAAAATGTATATGAGACTGCTTGTATTTTTCTCAACTTCCTGTAATTTCAAAATTAAGAGATTTCAAACATAATAAATAATTTTAAAAACATTTTTTTCTTTAAAAATAATTTTCTTTAAAAAAATGAAAAGACATCTGAAGATAAATAAACTTGTTGCTAGCAGATCTAGGATATAAGAAGTACTAAAGAACATTCTTTAGGCCTAAAGCAAGTAACACCAAATGGTATTTCAAATTCATACACATAAAAAAGGGTGACTGGTAAAGATAATTATGCAGTTATAAAACAAAGCATCAATGTTTATCTTTTGTCTTTCTTCTCTTAACTGATGTAGAAAACAATTGTAAAAAAATGTATATAAAGTATTGTTGAACTGTTGAACATATATAAAAATGTAGTGTACTTATCACGTTTATCAAAAACAGCTAAAAGAAATATGAAGTAAGAAGTATTGAGCTAAGAAAATGTCTACAGATTATAAAGTAATGATAATAAAAACATATTGTCCAGCTTGTACCATTAATACATGTAATATGTGTTACTATAATATACAACAATGGTGGAAAATAGAGCTGTATAGTAGTAATGTTTCTATATCGCACTAGAATTCAGTATAAACCTGAATTTGATATAAATTTAGTATAAACCTGAATTTGATTCAGATAAGTTAATATGTCCTAGTAAGCCCTAAAGAACCTACTAAAAAATAACTCAAAAACCTAGGAGAAAAACACTGGACACATTTAAATTCTTCACTAGAAACTATTCACTGAATTCAGGCCAGGTGCAGTTGCTCAAGCCTGTAATACCAACAGTTTGAGAAGCCAAGGCAGGAGGATCGCTTGTGCTCAGGATTCTTTTTTTAATTTTTTAATTAAGATGAAATCTCACTCTGTCACTTAGTCTGGAGTACAGTGATAATATCTCCATTCAACGCAACCTCCACCTCCTGGTTGTGCCCCAGCCTCTGAAGTACCTGGGATTACAGGTGTGAGCCACCACATCTAGCTAATTTTTGTATTTTTAGTGGAGATGGGGTTCCACCACATTGGCCAGGCTCTTCTCAAATTCTTGACTTCCAGTGATCCACCCACCTCGGCCTCCCAAAGTGCTGGGATTACAGGTGTGAGCCACCACACTCAGCTGTGTCCGAGACTTAAAACAAGCCTGAACAACATAATGAGATCTTGCCTTTACAAAAATAAAAAATATCCAGGCATGCTTGTGCATGACTGTAGTCCCAGCTACTCAGAAGACTGAGTTTGGGGGATCACTTGAGCCTGAGAAATCGAGGTTGCAGTGGGTCAAGCTTGCACCACTGTACTCAGCCTGAGCAAGAGTGAGGCCTTGTGTGAAGAGACAAAAATTCAGCTGATGCAAAAGAAAACAATAAAGAGAATTAGAAGAACAACAACAAAAAAGATATTAAAAATACAAAGAAAATTAAGACACAAATCCAAATATATCAATTATAGCATTAAATATAGATGCTTAGACAACCCAAGCAGAAGGGAGAGATTGTCAGACTGTATTAAAACAAATAACTCAGCCACATGTTTCCTACAAGAATCACACTTTAGATTTAAAGATCCAAATAAATTGAAAATAGGTAGTGGAAAAGACATGTCATTCAAATAGCAACCATAAGAAAACTATATTGCCTACACTAATAACAGACAAAAATTACTTTAAAATTTAAAATTCTATTAGAAATATAGACATCTTATAATGATAAAAGATGCATTAGCCAGGAAGATAAAAACAATTATATGTGTGCCTAATAAGAGAGAAACAAACTACATGAAGGAAAACATATGAAGATGATGGTTAATGCCTCACATTCGATAATGAACACAACTAGACAAAAGAGAAGCAAGAAAATGGAAGGCTAAAACAGCAATATAAGTCAACTAGCCCTAACAGATATCTATAACATGCTGCATCCAGTCACTACAAAATATTAAAAGACATATTTTTCTCAAGTGCACATGGAGCATCCTCCCGGCTCAAGCACATGCTAGGCCATAAAACAAACTTCATTAAATTTAATAGCATTAAAATTATATGAAGCATATTCTTTAAAATCTTTGAAGTAAAATTAGAAATCAATTAACAGAAAAAAATATTTGGGAAACACACAAATATGTTTTCATTAAATAACATTCCTAAAAAAAAATGGGTGAAAAAGAAAGTAAAAGGGAAATCAGAAAACACTTTGAAGATTAATGAAAATGAGGATACAAACTGCAAAAAGTTAACATGCAAAAATCAATTAATGTAATGCATTATGTAAATAGAGCAGAAACAAAAATCATGTGTTCATCTAAATAGATGTGAAAAATATTTGAAAATATCTAACATTCTTTTGTGATAAAAACACTCAACAAACTGGAAATAGAAAGTAAGTTTTGAATCCTGATAAAATCCATTTATAAAAAAACACACAGTTAAGGTCATAATTAATTGTGATAAAGAGTGGTTACTTGCAACCAGGCAAGAAAACTTTTAAACGGCATCCAGAGTGGTATAAAAAAAAAACTCTCTATTGGGAGATGGCACTGTCTTGTATATAGAATATTCTAAGGAATTCACACAACTATTAGAATAAGTGAAATATGCAAGGTTACAGGATACAAGATCAATGTACAAGAATCAATTGTATTTCTATACAGTGGCAAGGAATAATCCTAAAGTGGAATTGAGAAAACAATTCTATTTACAAAAACATCAAAACCAATAAAATACTTAAAAATATTTATTAAAGTATAAAATTTATGCTCTGAAAATTATGAAACACCATTGTGAAAGGCTACTAAAAGACATGTAATTAACAAGGTATCCTCATTCACAAATTAAATGACAATAATTTTAATATGGCAATACTCACAAAATTGATCTAAATTCCTATAATAATTTCTACTTATTTGTAGAAATTAATAATTTGACTCTAAATTCATATGGTATTGTAAGAAACCCAGAATAGCAAAAGCAATCTTGAAAAAGAAGTAAATAGTTGGAGGATTCACATTTGCCAATTTGAAAACACTGCAAAACAACCGTGTTCAAGATCGTGTGGTACTGGCATAAGGACAGAATTAAAAATCAATAGAATAAGATTGAGAGTCCAGATGCAGCTGCTATGGAAAACATACTCTGGCAGTTGCACAAAAAAGATAAACAAAGAATTGATTTATGACTCAGCAAATCTTGGGTCTATGTATAGACCCAAGAGAAAGGAAAACATATGTCTGCACAGAAACTTATACGTCAATGTTTATAGTGCCATTATTCCTAAGAGTCAAAAGTTAGAAACAACCCAAATGTCCATCAACTGATGAGTGGATGAATAAAATATGGCATATCCATATAATGAAACAGGGTTCAGTCATAAAAAGGAATGAATTGCTGTAATATGCTACAATGTAGATGGATCTTGAACCATTCACAAAAGACCGTAGGTTATATAATTTCATTCATATGAAATGTCCAGAATAGATAAATCTCTAGGGACAGTAGTAGATTTATGATTGATTCAAGTGGGAAAGGGAAGAGGAGTCAGTAGCTAAAGGGTATGGGGTTTCTTTTTGAGGTGATGAAGATATTTTTTAATTTACTCCGTATCTGTGAATATACTAAAAATTATGTCATTGTACACTAAAGGAAAAATTGTATAATATGTGAATTTGATCTCAATAAAGTTTTAAATGATTAAAAAAAGATATTTACATGGTAATAAAATAAAACATTGCAGATAATTTATTACAGAATAAAAAGTGTTTCTGATATTTTAGCCAATTGAACAAACACAGCACTTCTTCCAGTGAGGCAAACATATGTTCCTGATGTAATAGAATGGGAAATATAAATTACCCATATAGTGTTGTTGTAAAATATATTTAATATGAATCTAACCAAAATAAGTAATGAGATAAATGCTGCTTTGTGATATTTTTAATGATAACTTGACTGGCATTTTCAAAATGATCAATGTCATAAAAATATTTTTAAAAAGTATTAGGACTGTTCTAGTTTTAGAGAAAAGAAACACGATCTCTGATAAAAATACAAGGAAAAAGACACTTGGAGACAAATTAGAGAAATGTAAATATGTTCAATGTATTAAATAATGCTATTCAGCATCATTAAATTGCTTGAGTATAGCAACAGTGTTGTGGTTTTATAAAAAGTGTCCATATTCAAATGTAAATGCTGACATGCTAGGAGTAACGTGTCATGGTACCTGAAATTTACTTTTAAATATTTTATAATAAGGACAATTGTATGTATGTATGCATTTATATCCAAAAGCAAATTTTCAGAGTGAGCCTGTGTGAGCTAGATAGCAAGCAAATTTTGCTAAATTGAAAACAAAATGTATATTTGTTTTAGCTATAGTATATGCAATATATATGTTTTCATTTGTAATATTTTTAACTTTTCTATAGATTTAAATGTTTTAAATAACTTATGGAGGAAAAGATGTATTCTTTCTTATAGTGTAAGAAGCCTAGCAGGTAGCTACTAATAAGATTAGTTCAACTGTTCAATAATACTTCCAAGAGCTAGTACTTTCCATCTTTCTATTATATCAAATGTAGCATGTTGGCATTTTGTTCTTATATTTGATATCTGATAGCACAAAGATGGCTCTGCACAGTCAGGCATCACCAGTAACTTCTATTTTGCTCATTATCAATGCAAAAAAAAAAAAAAAAACTGAAGAAGCTCCTATGAACTTCCTCTTACATCTTACTGGCTATAACCATTTTGCATAATCTTGCTTAGCCATAACGCTAGAAAAAAAAAACTTTTCTTAGCCTCCATTATGAAAGCAAATGAAAAAATACCACATTGACTCTGGATGTTTGCTTAACATATTGTGTCTGAGCTGAGGGTACTTCAATCTTTGTGTAAGAAGCAGTAAGCATGCTGCCTTATGCTCTGGAAAAAGACAATATCTCTGTCTTCCAAGAAATCTTTGCTATAAAAAATATCCTGAAAAGATAATCTAGTACAAAGGCAGACAGTGCCTGTGCTCACACGATGTGCAGAAGATTGAGAGTCCCATAAAGGATTGGTTTCCAGCAGTTCGAATTTGCATGTATTATGTAATGGTTATACAGGTAGTCATAATATTATAATATCATTCACTGTATATCTATGAATGTCTAAAATATTTCAACTTAAAATAATGTTTAAAGCATACCATTGTTTTAAAGCAATACATTTTCTGTAATTTCCTAATAGGTCAGTAGTGCCAAAACCTTGAGAAACTTTTCTATGCAGTGCTAGAATTCCTATGGTGAATTAAACCTGAAGTCCATTTAAATACATAATCTTGAGTCACTGGTGCCTACCGGAGCAGTTAAGGTGTTCTTGGATGCAATAAAAAAAATCTTATAAAACTTGAGCACAATTTTTGGAAGAATTTTGGTATCTCTCACACTTGCCAAAAGAATTTGAAGCAAACTCTTAGAAGCAAATGCCAGATAGATAGATAGATAGATAGATATAGAGATATATGTATATATAATTCTTTTATAGCCAGCTAATATTTGCTAAAAATAGAGGCATATCCGTTGAAGAATGGTTTATACATTGTTTGTAATCAGAATGCATCATGAATATATGGATATATGTGTGTAATATAAACATGTTTTGTATGTATGAGCAAAATATTTAGGTTAACAGAAATGTTGTAGTTTTAAACTGTCACTTGACATCATTCAAATTATATATTTTTTCTCACAAGTTTTTAAAGTAATATATTTTTATAACCTTAAGACTTCTATATCTAAAGAGCTATATTTGTAAATTTTACATATATTAATAGGTATTATGTAAATTTTAAAAAAATATGAAATCAACCTAAATGCCCATCAATGGGGATCAAATAAAGAAAATGTTGTATATATACACCATAGAATATTACACAGGCATAAAAATTAACAAGATCATGTCCTTTGTAGCAACATGCATGGAGCTGGAAGCCATTATCCTTATCAAATTGATGCAGATACAAAAAATGCTAATAGCAAATGTTCTCATTCATAAGTGGGAGTAAATATTTAGTACTCATGGACACAAAGAAGGAAATAATAGAGACCGGGGCCTATTTGAGGGTGGAGGGTGAGAGGAGGGTGAAGACTGAAAAGCTACCTAGAAGGTACCATGCTTATTATCTGCATGATGAAATAGTCTTTTCACCAAACACCCACAACACACAATTTTCCTGTGTAACAAACCTGCTCATGTACACCCTGAACCTAAAATAAAAGTTGGAAAGAAAGTGAAAGTCTGATTTTGAGATTAGAAAAATCAGCACAACATCTCATTAATTTTGTATGCATACATTCATCACTCCTTTATTTAATACACTTCGAGTAGGCCTCTGTTAAGAATAAGATACATAAGACATATTTTCTAGTCAATATTCTTTTATCTAATTATAATAGAGTGAGATAAATGCTTAATAATAAAAGATAGTTAAGAAAAGGTACTATTGAATATATGTGACTATTTCCATAAAATAGATTTTGAGGACTCTCACGTAAGTGCTATGTGAGAAAACTTTAAAGTTTATAAGGCACAGAGAGTGGATGTTATTCTTGAAAGGGAGAAAGAATGTGCTCAATTAACAGTAAATATAAATTGTCCACTGATGCACAGCGCTATTTCATCATCTCTATCCTAAGCCCTACAAATACACTCAATCTGTCACCAAATTGCATTGTTTTTACAACCTAAAGCTACAATGTGTTATTTTCCAAAAGTGGGTATTTCAAAATAATGTTAATATCACTGTAAAACTGTTATTTAGTATCAGTTGCACTCATAAATCCTTGTATATAGGGTTTTAATGAATCATTGATAAAGAAAGATTTAAAACAATAAGAAAGACTTTTGCTATAGTAAGGCAGGATGAGTAATTTGTACCAACTCTCCTGCTGAGAACAACTAAAAATATGAATAAAAGAAAATTTATCTTTTTGAAAGTTTTAGGAACCTTAAAAATGAAGTGAAAAATAAGGTCACAATTCAGAAGAATAATATGCAGAGAGGAAAGCCCAGCATTTCTCATCATCCTGATACTACATGTTCACTGCTCTCATCTATAATTACTTCAGCTCTGCTCTCATGAATGTATTAATGCCATCACTCAAATGGGCTTTTCGCAGGAGTTTCACCCCTTTTTCCTGTCTGTTTCATGCACTCACTTTTACCCTTCCACAATGGAATGACCCTTTCTAGACACCAGCACTATGCTCTTTGGACTTCCAAGTCTCCAAAACCATAAGCCAAATAAACTGTTCTTCTTTATAAGTTACCCCACCTGTGGTATTGATTTATTGAAGCAGAAACTGAACTAAGACATCCCTGAGTAGAGTGAGCTTTTATATCCTTAGTAGAAACCCTCTCTTAAGTAGCTGTCATATGCTATTTGACTGGCAGAGAAAGTTGGTTGATGTTTGAGCCTATTTGGATTATGCTACAACTATAAATACCTACCTAAATTCCTCTTACACCACCAACATTCTCTACTTGCAAATAAAAATTTGAAAAATGGAAAAGTTCCACCACCTTCCTTTTTTTAACTCATGTCTCATATTATATTTAGCAAAACAATATTCAATAAACATAGTCATTGGATACCCTATTTTATTTTATGCTTTCCTCTGAGCTACCAGGGCTATAGTTCTCTATATTAATTCATGAATTATTTAAAATACATCACAAAGAACATTTCTTATGCTATTATGTCAAAATCTATTAACTTTGTGAAGTGTTACTTTTTTTCTCTTCTATTTTTCATTCATTTAGTTTGTATTTATGTTGCATCCTAATTAAGATTCTTAATTTCTTATGTAATATTCATTATTAACTCAAACAACTTAGGTATCAAAAATTAAATAGAATCTACGCTTACAAAGTTGGTTTTTTCTTCTTTCCAAAACAAACATCAACACAAATTGACAGAGAGAAAGACACACACACAGACATACACACACACACAAACACACACACACACACATACACACACGGACTGTGGGGGGGGAGGAAGAGAGATTAGATAAAGTATATAAAGAACAATACAATTTTTAAAATAATTCTTGGCCTAATTCTGATTTCTAATTTGATTGTGCTGTGGTCTGAAAGACTGTTTGTTATGATTTCCATTCTTTTGCATTTGCTGAGGAGTGATTTACTGCTAATTATGTGGTCAATTTTGGAGTAACTGCAATGTGGTGCTGAGAAAAATGTGTAGTCTGTGGATTTGGGGTGGAGTGTCCTGTAAATGTCTATTAGGACTGCTTGGTCCAAATCTGTATTTAAGTCTTGGATATCCTTGTTGGCTTTCTGTCTCATTGATCTGTCCAATATTGTCAGTAAAACCACACAATCACATGGAAACTGAACAACTTGCTCCTGAATAATGAAGGGATAAACAATGAAATGAAGGTAGAAATAAAAATGTTCTTTGAAACCAAGGAGAATGAAGATACAATGTACCAGATCCTATGGGACACATTTAAAGCAGTGTCTAGAGGGAAATTTATAGCAATAAATGCGCACATGAGAAACAAGGAAAGATCTAAAATTAACACCCTATCATCAAAATTGAAATAGTGTGAGGAGCAAGAGCAAAGAAACTCAGAAGCAGGCAGAGGACAAGAAATAACTAAGATCAGAGCAGAACTGAAGGAGATAGAGACACAAAAAAATCCCTGCAAACAATCAGTAAATCCAGGAGCTGGCTTTTTGAAAAGATCAACAAAATAGACAGACAACTAGCTAGACTAATAAAAACGAAAAGAGAGAAGAATCGAGTAGATGCAATAAAAAACAGTAAAGGGGAGATTACCACTGATTCTTCAGAAATACAAACTACCATCACAGATTACTACAAACAACTCTATGCACATGAACCAGTAAATCTGGAAGAAATGGATAAATTCCTGGACACTTACACATTCTCAAGACTAAGCCAAGAAGAAGTTGAAACTCTGAATAGATCAATAACAAGGTCTGAAGTCAAGGCAACAATTAATAGCCTAATGATAAAAAAAGTCCGGGTCCAGACGGGTTTACAGCTGAATTCTATGGGACATACAAAGAGGAACTGGTCCCATTCCTGTTGAAACTATTCCAAACAATACAAAAAGAGGGAATGCTTCCTAACTCTTTCTATGATACCAACATCATCCTGATACCAAAACCTTGCAGAGACACAACTAATAAAGAAAACTACAGGCCAATATCCATGATGAACATTGATGCAAAAATCTTCAATAAAATACTGGCAATAAAATAAAATAAAATAAAATAAAATAAAATAAAATAAAATAAATAAAATACTGGCAAACTGAATCCAACAGCACATCAAAAAGCTTATCCTTCACAATCAAGTAGACTTCATCCCAGATTTACAAGGTTGGTTCAACATACACAAATCTATAAACATAATTCACCACATAAACAGAACCAAAGACAAAAACCAAACGATTATCTAAATAGATACAGAGAAAGCCTTCAACAAAATTCAACAGCCCTTTATGCTAAAAACTCTCAATAAACTAGGTATCTCAAAAAAATAAAAGCTATTCATGACAAACCCACAACCAATATCATACTGAATGGGCAAAAATTAGAAGCATTCCCTTTAACAACTGGCACTAGACGAGGATGCCCTGTCCCACCACTCCTATTCAATATAGTATTGAAAGTTCTAGCCAGAGCAATTAGGCAAGAAAAAGAAATAAAGGCATTCAGTTAGGAAAAGAAGAAGTCAAATTGTCCCTATTTGCAGATGACATGATCGTATATTTAGAAAACCCTATCATCTCAGCCCAAAACCTCCTTAAGCTGATAAACAACTTTGCCAAAGTCTCAGGATACAAAATCAATGTGCAGAAATCACAAGCATTCCTATATACCAATAACAGACAAACAGGGAGCCAAATCATAAGCAAACTCCCATTTACTACTGCTACAAAGAAAATAAAATGCCCAGGAATACAACTAACAAAGGGGGTAAAAGATCTCTTCAAGGAGAACTACAAACTACTGATCAAGGAAATAAGAAAGGACACAAACAGATGGAAAAACAGTCCATGCTCATGGTTAGGAAGAAAGAATATCGTGAAAATGGCCATACTGTCCAATGTAATTTATAGATTCAATGCTATCCCCATCAAGCTACCATTGACCTTCTTCACAGAACTGGGAAAGCCCTCATAGCCAAGTCAATTCTAAAAAAAGAACAAAGCTGGAGGTATCACACTACCTGACTTCAAACTACACTACAAGACTACAGTAATCAAAACAGCATGATAGTGGTACCAAAACAGAGATATAGACTAATGGAACAGAACAGAGGCCTCGGAAGCAAAGCCACACATCTACAACCATCTGATCTTTTAAAACCAGACAAAAACAAGCAATGGGGGAAGGATTCCCTGTTTAATAAATGGTATTGGGAAAACTGGCTAGCCACATGCAGGAAGCTGAAACTGGTCCCCTTCCTGACACCTTATACAAAAATTAACCACAGATGGATTAAAAATTTAAACATAAGAACTAACCCATAAAAACCCTAGAAGAAAACCCAGGCAAAACCATTCAGGACATAGGCACAGGCAAGGACTTCATGACTAAAATACCAAAAGCAATGGCAACAAAAGCCAAAATAGACAAATGGGACCTAATTAAACTTAAGAGCTTCTGCACAGCAAAAGAAACAATCATTAGAGTAAACCAGCAACCAACAGAAAAGGAAAAAAAAAATCACAATCTACCCATCAGACAAAGGGCTAATATCCAGAACCTACAAAGAACTAAAGCATATTTACAAGAAAGAAACAAACCAGTTCCAAAGTAGGCAAAGGATATGAACAGACACTTTTCAAAAGAAGACAAATATGAGGCCAAGAAACATATGAAAAAAAGCTCATCATCACTGGTCATTAGAGAAATGCAAATCAAAACCACATTGAGATACCATCTCACCCAGTTAGAGTGGTGATCAGTAACAAATCTGGAGTCAACAGATGCTGGAGAGGATGTGGAGAAATAGGATCACTTTTACACTGTTAGTGGGAGTGTAAATTAGTTCCACCATTGTGGAAGACAGTGTGGCGATTCCTCAAGGATCTAGAACTAGAAATATCATTTGACCCAGCAATCCCGTTACTGGGCATATACTCAAAGGACTATAAATCATTCTATCATAAAGACACATGCACACGTATGTTTGTTGTGGTGCTGTTTATGATAGCAAACACCTGGAGTGAACCCAAATGCCCATCGACAATAGACTGGAGAAAAAAAAAATGTGGCACATATACACCATTGAATACTATGCAGCCATAAAAAATGTTGAGTTCTTGTCCTTTGTAGAGACATGGATGAACCTAGAAACCATCATTCTCAGCAAGCTGACACAAGAATAGAGAACCAAACACCACATGTTTTCACTCATAGGCGGGTGATGAACAATGAAAACACTTGGGCACAGGGAAGAGAGCAACACTCACAGGACTAGGTAGGGGGGTGGAAGGGGGACAGCAGGGGGGCAGGGAGGATGATCGGGAGGGATAACATCAGGATAAATGCCTGATGTAGGCGACATGGGGTGGGAGAGGATGGAGACAGGAAACCCCCATGGCATGTATATGTATGTACCTATGCAAGAATCCTTCAGGATGCAGGACATGCACATGTACCCCAGAGCCCAAATACAATAAAATAATAATAATGCTTATTATTATTATTACTGGCCTAGTTACTTGAGTAACACCAAGGCAAGGGAGCTGATAAAAGATACACTGCAAGAATTCAAGATTAAAAGTTTTGTGAATCTGTTCCATTCAGCAGAGGGTTACCCATGATTTGTATTCTTTCAATTGGGTAGTAATGAAACAGTAATGACTATTTGTCCTTGCTTTAGAATTGTCTTTATTTTCTCCAAGTAGAACTTAAGAAAAGATCTCACCTATTTTATTTGGGATATGGGCTATTCTCTTCTCCCTCTTTCTCTCTCTTCCTTTCATTGCTGTTATCCTCTCTTTAGCTCTCTATTGGATATTTTTAAATGAAAATCAACATCATTCTATTTTTAAAGTTCCATGTATAAAAACCCACACTCCCAAGCAAAATATTCATCTTAATCTAAAGTAGATGTCATTACGATGAGAGTAGAAAATAGCAGTCCTCCGCATTAAATATCTCAATCGAATAAATAAATGAAAAGTGAATGAATAAAACATGAATTCTAATCCCCATCTTGCAATGATCTTAGCTATCTATGTGATCCTTAAAAAGTATCCTAGAGTCTTCACACCTTAGTTTATCTTCCAAAAATAGAAATATCATTTTCCTTTTTCTCTCTTTAAGATGTTTATAAAAATAAAATGAAATAGTGCTATGGAAATCTTTTGTCATTTATAGGTCATTTTTCCCCAAAATTCAGAAGATATTCAGATTGAATTTGAAGAAAAAAAGGTCTTTACAGAATAGAATGGTGTTGGAGTCATTTCTTACTGACAACTGGTTTTGAGAAAAAAATATATATAATATGCCATTTCTAAGCACTATGTATTTGGCTATCTTCTTTCCCTTAAACTTTAGCACTTCAATTATCAGTTCTACTGGACTATTTCAAAGGTATGTATAACAAGAAATTTAAAAAATGCAATTTAAGTTATTCTCATTCAGCATTATATTAATTTAATTGTGAACATCATAAAATACCACTGACTTTTGACTGGAGATCGAGATGAGACATTCAATACAAAAGTAAAGTGGTAGTATGATAACATTATATTATCCTTATGAACCCATTTTTCTAAAATGTTATTTCTAAAATAGATCTACTTGGAAAATAATTCTCTAAATTATATTATCTGAGGAAGAAATTTAGTAAGTGTTACTATCATCAAACCTCCTTTACAATGTACCTTCAGAAAATAGCATGAATGTGTAGAATAATCTCTAGAGCCAAAACTAAAGGTTAGATTCCTACTGAATCTTCATGAAAATCAGTAGGAATCACATAAATGTAAAAGCTATTTATTGCATCCATTATCATGATAAATTCAAACAACACAGTGTAGAAAACATAAAAACTATCCAAAAAAATAAAGATATAGATGATGGGGGGATGGAGGCAGCAAACCACCTTGCTATGTATGTATCTATGCAAAAATCCTGCATGATCTGCACATGTACCCCAGAACCTAAAGTACAATTCAAAAAAAAAACCAAAAACTCTGAAAATGATCTGCATGAAAAAATGCCAACTACCCACAGTCCCTTACGCAACTTGGTAACTGCTGAGAGGTGGAAGAGGGAGACAGGGCTTGGAAAGTTTTCATCTGTGCATCTTTTAGCTCTCTAATAATTATTGTCAATCAAACTTCACTAAAACCTGGTATAAAGTTGCTAAATCACAAACAACAACTATATTCATTACTTTTGCTATTTTGCCACAAATTTCAGTCACCTCAGTTAGCAATATCCTGTTGCATTCAGGATCAAGGAGACCCTTTAGATATATGGCAACCCTGTAATTTCAAGGAGCCTTTTCCCAAGCCAGCACCATTACTATCTCTGACTCACTCCCAAGTTCTTTGCAGTCCAGAATTGTTGGTTTATATTATCTGAGAAAGACCAGAGAGACACTATAGCCAAGCTGATGCAATATATTTATCTCCTCATCAGGCTATGACAAAGGAAGTGGTTATTACAGGGTATGTTAGTTTTCTAGGGTGGCTGTAACAAAGTACCACAAGCTGAGTAGCTTAAAACAACAGAAATGTATCGTCTTATAGTTCTGGAAACTAAAAGTCCAAAATCAAGTTGTCCGTGCCATGGCTCTCTCTCTCCCTATAGGGGAGAATCCTTTCATGCCTCTTCCTAGCACCTGGTGATTTTCAATAATTCTTGGGGTTCCTTGGCTCGCCCCTGCTCCACTTTAATCTCTCTGTCTTCACATGGCATTTTCCATTCCTTAGAAGGACACAAGATATATTGGATTAGACCCTACTCTAATGATGCTATCTTAACTTATTACAGCTGCAAAGATCCTATTTGGAAATAAAGTCATATTCACATGTACTTGGGATTAGGATTTCAGCATATCTTGGGGGACACAATTCAGGCCATAGCAAGTAGCTGAGGACATTTTCTTCAGCCCTTGGTGCTATGTTTTATTTTTTCTTTTTTATTCTCCTTCCTTTCTTCCTTCCTTCCTTCCTTCCTTCCTTCCTTCCTTCCTTCCTTCTTTCTTTTCTTTCCTTCCTTTCCTCTTTTTCTTTCTTTCTTTCTTGCTTGCTTTCTTCTTGAGCTTA
>NW_016107448.1:1377802-1390799 GCF_001604975.1 Cebus imitator
CACCTCCCGGGTTCAGGCAATTCTCCTCCCCCAGCCTCCTGAGTCACTGGGATTACAGGCACGCGCCACCATGCCCAGCTAATTTTTTGTATTTTTAGTAGAGACTGGGTTTCACCATGTTGACCAGCATGGTCTCGATCTCTTGACCTCGTGATCCACCCGCCTCGGCCTCCCACAGTGCTGGGATTACAGGCTTGAGCCACCGCGCCCGGCCTACAAACCTCAATTCTTATGAGACAACCAAATAACTATACTCCTCAATTATCTTCATTTATTTTGGGATAGAAGAGAGAAGTATATATTCTTCACCTCCATGCGCTAAGAGTATGTACCCACAGCCTTTGCTATGTAACTGTGCGGTATTACCCCTCTGTGGGTAACATATACTTTTCTGCCCTAATGAGCTAAGGCTTGGCCATGTGATCTGCTTGGGACAATTACGTTTAGTGGGTGCACTACAAGAATTAGACCAAAATGTACTTGCTTCATTTAGTTTGGCTCTTGGACTTCTTCCATAACCCATGAGAATAACATGTCCCAGATAACAATGGTTAAAAAATAATAATAATTAAAAATATGTCTTCATTCAGTCCTCAACTGTAAACAAGCCCAGTAAATCTAGAAATTGAAGCTAAGTTAATCCTGCCAACCCACAAAACTCAGAGCAAGAGAAATAAGTACTTGTTTTTGTACGACATTGGATATTAAATTGGTTCCTTCCACAGCATTATTATGGCAGTAGGTGACCAATAGGCTGTGCTGACTCAAGGTCTACATGCACTGCATCACTTCTTCATCCCTGAAATTGTCCTGATTGTTTTTGCATATTTTTTATACTGAAATTTATGTGCAGTTTAAATTATTAAGGAAACTAATCAATATTAAAAGAAATGTATCTGATTTCTGTCATTTATTTCAGAAATCACTCTCCTTAACTCATTTGATATTATTATGCCTGTATTTTTATATTGAAATTACCTTTTCACATGATGCTAAACACAAGATTCTAAAGCCATGGACATGTGAAAAAATCTTACAGATCTATTATAGGTAAGATGACCATACATAATTAATCATGCATTCAGGGAAACCTTGAGGAATAAAAGGTGATTTTCTTTAGACGGACTCTTGTTGTATTGCCAGACTGGAGTGCAGTAGCACAATCTCAGCTCGCTGCAACCCCTCTTCCCAGGTTCAAGCAATTCTCCTGCCTCAGCCTCCTGAGTAGCTAGGATTATAGGCACGTGCCACCATGCCCACCTAATTTTTGTATTTTTAGTAGAGTTTGGGTTTTATCATGTTGGTAATGCTGGTCTTGAACTGCTGACCTGGTGATCTGCCTGCTTCAGCCTCCCAAAGTGCTGGGAATACAGGCATAAGCCATTGTGCTCAGCCGAAAGCAGTTTTCTTAATTATGCCAGGATCAGGCAAAAACCAGATGTAATGAAAACAATGGCTATGTGATCACTGTTCTTTAAGTAAAATAACATTAAAGCACATAAATAAGGTGTTTTTTTTTTTTGTTTTGGTTTTGGTCATTGTTCAATTTAGCTACTTAGTGCCTCGCCTTATACATGGGGATACATTCCAAGACCCCCAGGGGAAGCCTGAAACTACAAATGGTACTGAATCTTATAGATACTGTAGTTTTTCCCAATATTTACTGTGAAAGGAAAATTAGTCTCAGGACCCAAAAATTACTAAGCCAAAGAGAAGTCAAGCTGAGAACTGCATCAGCACACTTGCCTCCCATTTTATTCCTAAATAAGATTCACAATCTTCTCACAAGGAAATTCCTTGTGAAAAAGGGATAGACAGAACTCAAAGTCATCCCTCTGCTTATGTGAGACAAATGTATATCTGACTGCTTCTTCTGCCCTATTGTCTCAGTGAGCCAGAGTAAGGCATAAGCGACTATTCCTCTACCCTCCTCTCACATGTAAATTGTATATTCAGTAAAAGCCTAATCAGACACTGAAAATAATTCAACCTTTTGTCTTTTACCTACCTATGACCTGGAAGCCCCCTGTCCAGCTTCAAATTGTCCTGCCTTTCCAGATAGAACCAATGTACATCTTACACATATTGATGGATGGATGATGTCTCCCTAAAATATATAAAACCAAGCTGGGCCTTAACCCCCCTGGGCACAGGTCATCAAGAATTCCTGAGGCTATGTCATAGATGCATTCTTAACCTTGGCAAAATAAATTTTCTAAATTGATTGACATCTGTCTCAGACACTTTTGGGTTCACATTACATACCAATAATAAAGTTTAATTTATAATAGGCACAGTAAGAAATTAACAACAGTAACTAATAATAAGTTAAGTATAAAAAGAAGCCAGTAACACTACTCTTGCACTTTGAGGCCATTATTAAATAAAATAATAGTGTTTTGAACATAAGCACTCTAATACCACCACAGTTGTTCTGATACCAACAGAAGTACTAAGTGCCTAATGGGCAAGGAGTATAGATGATGTGGATACACTGTAAAAAGAAATGATTTATGACATGGTTTGGTTCTGTGTCCCTACCCAAATCTCATCTCAAATTGTAATCTCCACATATCAGACAAGGAAACCAGTTGGAGGTGATTGAATCACAGGGGCAGAAATTTTCATAAATAACAAGGAGCAGAATGTTAATTGCCAAGACAATGGAAAAAATGTCTCCAGTGAATTTCACAGATCATCACAGCAGCCCCTCCTATCACAGGCCCAGAGGCCTAGGAGGGAAAAATTGTTTTGTGGGCCAGGCACCCCACTGCTCTGTGCAGCCTCTGGGCACCCTGCCCCCCAGCTGCCTCAGTTTCAGCTGTGGCTTAAAGGGAAAATGGTCCAACTCTTGCCATGGCTACAGAGGGTGCAAGCACCAAGACTTGGTGACATCCACATGGTGTTGGGCCTGCAGGTGCATAGAAGGCAAGAATTGAGGGTTGGGAGCCTCTGCCTAGATTTCAGATGATGTATAAAAATGCTGGATAGCCAGGCAGTACTCCACTGCAAGGGCAGAGCCCTCATGAAAACATCTACTAGGGAAGTTCAAAGGGAAATTGCAGGATTGGAGGCCCCAGAGTCCCTACTGGGGCATTCCTAGTGGAGCTGCATGAAGAGGGCCACCATCCTCCAGACCCCAGAATGGTAGTTCCACTGACAGCTTGCTCTATGCATTTGGGAAAGCCACAGGCACTCAACTCCAGCCTGTGAAAGCAGCTGCAGGAGCTGTATTCTACAGAGCCACAGGGGCGGAGCTGTGCAAAACCTTGAGAGCCTACCCCATGCATCAGCATGCCCTGGATGTGAGACTTAGAGTCACAGGAAATTATTTTGGAGTTTTATTATTTAATGACTGTTTTGCCAGATTTTAGATTTGCATGGGACCTGTTGTCACTTTGTTTTGGCCAATTTTTCCCATTTGGAATGGGAGTATTTGCCTGTACCTTTATTGTATTTTGGAAGTAACTAACTTGCTTTTGATTTTACAGGCTCATAGCAGAAAGAACTTGTTTTGTCTCAGATGAGACTTTGAAATTCGGCTGTTGAGGTATTGCTGGAATGAGTTAAGACTTTGGTGGACTGTTGGGAAGGCAAAGGTTATTTTGAACTATGAGAAAGACATGAGATTTGGAAGGTGCTGGGGAAGAATGATATGGTTTGGCCCTGTATCCCCACCAAAATCTTATCTCAAATTGTCATCTCACCATATCAGGGAAGGGACTTGGTGGGAGGTGATTGGTTCATGGGGCCATTTTCCCCATGCTGTTCTCATGATAGTGACTTCTAATGGGATCTAATGGTTTTAAAGTGTGGCACTTCCCCCCCAGCTCTCTCTCCCTCCTGCCACCATGCAAGAGGTGCTTCACTTCCACCATGATTGTAAATTTCTTGAGGTCTCCCTAGCCATGCAGAACTGTGAGTCAATTAAACCTCTTTTCTTTATAAATTACCCAGTCTCAGATAGTTCTTTACAGCAGTGTGAAAATGGACTAATACAAGTCACATCCCAGACAAGGAGCATGGCAGCATGGAATTTTATCATCTATTCAGAATGGTGTGAATTTCAAACTTAAGAATTGTTTATTTCCGTGAGTTTCCATTTAATATTTTTTAACTGTGGATGACCAAAGGTAAATGAAACCATGGAGAAAGTGAGAGTGCAGATAGGGGAGAATACTATAAATGGTGTATAAGGTCTTTACATTTAGATTTCCCAGGTATTTAAGATTTGGAAAGTTTACTCCAGAAAACTCCTAAGAGAAAAAAAAAGCTATTTACCTTTTTGAATACAGATTAATGGAGTCTGAATTTACTCTTTTAATAATTCTTCCTGATGAAGACTCATAAAATAAAATGTTTAAAAAGTGTTCAATCTGTTCAGGAAATAGATTCATTTCCTGTTGATATTTTCAACTTCCTGGACTAGATAGAATTGGTTTCTTTGGTGACTAGAGGATAAAAAAATCTAATTCAAATAACCCTAGTTATTCTCAAAGCCTCCAACATGGATTTTTAGAATGAAAAGATGATTTGAGATGTTGATGTTTGTTTTCCTGCTCTAGTCCACAAATTTTAGCAGTGTAGTTTGGGATTCCTAGGGATTCTTTAGCCTATGTTTTTTGGGGGGGTGGGTTGGGGGGGAAGGGTGATGTCAAAGAAAAAAAAGATAAAACTATTTTAATAATAGAACTATTAAGAAAAGATAAAACTATTTTCATAATAATGCTAGGCATTATTTATCTTTTCAATGTGTTCCCAATACATTAAGGATGGAAAAGCAAAAGCCCAGAAAACTACTGGGATCTTAACAAAAATCAAAGCAGTGACTCAAAAGAGTGTAAGTAGTCATTGCCTTCTTCAAAATCATGCCCTTGCAATGAAAGAAAAATAAAAATTTCAACTGAGGATGTCTTTGATTAAGCAGTAAATATATTGACTTTAATAAATCTTAATCCTTGAGCATATATCTCTTTAATTTCCTGTGAAATTAAATGGAAATATTTTTGCTGTAATTTAAGCATTTTTGCTGTTGTATTAGTCAGGGTTCTTTTAGAGGGTCAGAACCAATAAGATATATATATATATATATCTTATATATATATAATTAGTTTATAAAGGGGAGTTTATTAAGTATTAACTTAAACTATCACAAGGTCCTACACAAGCAGAGGAGCAAGGAAAGCCAGTCTGAGTCCAGAAACTGAAGAACTTGAAGTCTAATGGCCAAGGGCAGAAAGCATTCAGCATGTGAGAAAGATGTAAGCTCGGAAGCTAGGCCCATCTCGTCTCTTCACATTTTTCTGCCTGCTTTATATTCACTGGCAGCTGATTAGGTTGTGCCCACCCAATTAAAAGTGGGTTTGCCTTCTCCAGTCTGCTGACTCAAATGTTAATCTCATTTGGCAACATGCTCACAAACCCACCCAGGATCAATGTTGAATCCTTCAATCCAATCAAGTTGACACTCAGTTTTAACCATCACAGCTGTATAGCAAAGTACAAGGGTTGTCTCACAGAAATCGTTTATACAAATTTGAGTACTTGTGTGATTGTTTAAGCCATAGCAAGGGAATTTTTTCATGAAAGGTTGTTATTTCTTGATAGAATGACAGACAAACTATGGTTATTCAGACTTGAGCCTCTGGTAGACATTTCTCAAAAATGAACAAGGTGGGGTTGGCATGTGAAAGAAGGCAAATGACAGGGTTGCTGCCATGATTTCAAGCAAAAGATTGAATCTAGGAGAGTGTTTACTTATTTCCATGAGCATAACAGTTTCTTAATAGATATAAAATATTCTGATGAGATCAGAGGTTTTATTAATGAAGGTGATATTTTGATATTTGATTTATATTATGAAATGTATCAATATTTGGAATATTTTCATAACTCAGTGAACAAATATTTTCCAAATGACCAATGCATGATATAACAAAATACTGCAATGGTAAATGATAAAATTAAAGTAAAAAAAAAATAAATACAGGACTTTCAGGTAACAGTGTATGGAATGTACATTGATATTACTTCATATTCCATATAGTAATTGACACAAGAATTGCTGCTTTTGCATTTTGACGCAGAATCAAAGCAGAATATTCTACAAAATATCTGAAAAAGTTATTTAAATAATTTCTCCATTCTTAATAGATATCTGTGTAGGGCCAGATTTTCTTCACATTTTTCAGCCAAAATAACATGTTACAGCAGGTTGAATCCAAAAGCAAATAAGAAAAGCTACGTGTCTTAGTTCATTTGAGTTGCTATAATAAAATACCATAAACTGAGTGACTTATAAACAAAAAAAGAATTAATATTCACATTTCTGGAGTCTGAGAAGTCGGAGATTAAAGTACTGGAAGATTTGGTGTCTACTGAAAGCTTGTACCTCATAGAAACCACCTTCTAGCTATGCCCTCATGTTGTGGAAGAAGCAAGGGGTTTATCTGGGGCTTCTTTTATGTAAGTATCAATTTCATTCATAAGAGCTGTGGTTAAGGTGACTAGGTGATAATCACCCTCCAAAGTGTCCTACCTCATACTACTATTACATTGGGCATTAGTTTTCAATAAATGAATTGTGTGGGAAGCAGAAACATTTAGACCATAGCGCCATAGGCTATGATGTCAGTTATGAAAGAAATTTGCAAAAAATATCTTTTTTTTTGAGACAGAGTCTTACTCTGTCACCCAGGCTGGAGTGCAGCTGCACAGTCACAGTTCATTGCAGCCTTGACTTCCCGGGCTCAAGTGATCCTCCCCAATCAGCCTCCCAAGTACCTGGGACTATAGGCACACATGTCTGTGCCCAGCACATTTTGTATTTTTGGTAGAATGAGTTTTAACCGTGTTATACAGACTGGTCTGGACCTTCTGACCTCAAGGCATCCACCCACCTCTGAGTCATGAGCCACCACACCCGGTCTGCAAAAATATCTCAACATTGCTTTTTACTGTAACTCAAAATTAGTAATTTTATTTAAAATATATATTTATCTTATTATAATAAATATTAATTTTAAACAAGTATGTACTTAATATTTGTTTTAATTTCCAACACAAAAATATTAATGGACATAACTCATTTGAATAAAAGTTTTGGGGTACTCAATAAAGTGTTAAGACTATGCAAGAGTCCTAAAAGCAAAAGTTGTTAATATAACTGCTCTAGTCCAAAGCTTACTGCCTCTTCTGGATTCTTTTTTTTTTTTTTTTAGTTGATGAAGATACAAAAAGAAAAATCACCATTTATTTCCTAAAAGCACTGCTGTGCATAATCCTAATTTTAGCCAACTCCTATTTAATTCTTATTTTAAGATGAACATTAAATAAACCCACACCATAAAGCTTTCTTTTTGAGACTCTAAATGGCAGTAGAAAATCAATTTGTTGAGGTGTATGTAAAGTACAGGCCAAACTAAAGGGGTAGTGATATGATTAGGATTCTTCTGTTCTGTCTTTTCCTTTTAGTATTATGTTAAATTAGAAGAGTTACACTGTGAATTTCTTCTCTGGATGACATTATCCACCCATTTCCATCTCCTTATCTATTCTGAGCTGCTTTCAAATTACTAAAGTAATGGGTTGCATAGCTAATGTATTTGTTCTGAAAAAGGGGAAATTGTTTTTGACATACATGAAGAGAAATAGTTCTGAGGTTTTCTCAAAATTAAACTTTATTTGTTGTCTTCCCTATTTACTGATAATGACTTTTACCTATTTGAGTTTTTCTTTTTTGCTTTGGTCTTTTTTTTTTTTGGAGTTTAGAGACTCGGTGACTTTTAAATTAATTGTTTGTTTATTTATTTTTAATTGACAAATAATCATTGTATATATTTATGTGAACAATGAGTTTAAAATAACTCTCAGTATCTTTGTGTTCTGATTTAAAGTTTAAAGATTTTATTGAGGAATTTACTATATCCTAGTGACTTACTGCAGAGTCAGTTTCTGTGAGAAATGAAATAACTTCACTTCCCTAATTTTAAGCATATCCTATTCACTGTACCCTTCACATTATAACTCACTGTATTATAAATGTAATTGGCAAAAAATATCTGTAAAAACATTAGAAAAACTAACAAGGGCATGGTTTAATTTAAATATATGATGGTCATATATGAAACCCAAGAACAACTTTTTCACAGATCAACAAGTGTATTCTTTGAGCAGCTGAAAGGTTAAAAGTGGCTGGGATATGCTCCTTACATTTAAAACTTCAGCTCTGATGTTCAAGGCAAAAGATCTTAGAGGACTAAAACCTGGGAAAGTCTAGTAAGAGTAATAATAGTAAATGATTTTTTTCTCACCTTATGATTCAAGCCTCTAAATTCTATTACAAATTAATATCTATAAGAATATTTGAGGTAATGATCTTCCTAATTTTTATTCAGTATCTACCAGACTTCCTTGCACATAGTAGACCTAAAATATATTTTTGTTGAATAATCAATTGGTTTTACATTAGTTTCACGTTAGTTTTTAAATGTTTCACGTTAGTTTTTAAAATAGTATTTATAATGCCAAAAATAATTCTTCCAATAACCAGGCTTCTTACTTTTTTTTTCAAGAAAGCATTGACAGTCCATCTCTACTAACTCTAACCCTAACCCCAAAAAATCCCCATTTTTTTTTTTCTGTTCCAATTCGTTATTTGAGTAAAAAATCAAATGCTTGTGTGATCTGGAAATATAACAGCAACAAACTTTGGCTGTTCTACCCAGACATGGGAGAATTTAAGTAACAAAATGTTAACAGTGTACCAGAAGGACGAGGGCTCTTTTCTTCCTCTCTAGTATAGAATGACAGCATGTGGTAGGGTACAACTTAGAAGAAAATGTGTGCCAGAGGTTTACAGAATAAAATATCCAAAGCTCCAGATGTACAATAAAAGCTGCCTAGAGAAAGAGGAGGGGGGATATATTTCCCCTGAACTCTTTGAAAGTCTGCCCTTTAAATCCTTTGTGGGATGTTTGGCTGTCAAAATGGCAAAGGAGACAACGTAATGGGAGAAAATGATGGAAGAGTTGTATTTTATACCTGCAACTTGGGGTGCCATAGAAGCTTTGGTAAAGAGTGAACTTCACAACTGTATAGAGTAAGCATTGCTTGCTGTGAGTTTCTCACATTTCCAAGCTCAGCTGGAGGTGACTATTGGAATAACAGTGCAGTGTTATAGACATGATGTGCAAGATTAGAACAACTCATTCAATATCCCCATTCAGAAACTATGAAAGTGCAGTTCTATGTCTTGCAATTTCCTTTTATAAAATAAAGATAAAAGGATATAGTTGATCTTGCCAGTGTGGCTGGCAATTTATATCAATTCATTAAGATCATAGTGAAAAAAGATCTACTTTAATTGGCCTGCGCATATAATTTGAGATTAGACTAATACCCAGCAGAGGGGAATCTGGAAGGAGTTCATCTTGGACCCTAGGAATAGAAATCAAGAAGTATTGAAATGCAAAATCTGGAATATTCTTAACATCAAAATAACTTATTCTATCTCAAACTCAAGGCCTAAATTATTTAGTTGAAAAATAAATATTAAAATATAAAATTATTTTGAAAAAAACTACTTAATTTTAATTACCCCCATTAAGGACAAAAGAAAGTACTACTTTATGCTAACAAGTCTAGTCCAGTTTAAAATGTCACAATTCTAATTTTGAAATTATCCTTTCTCAAAGGTTTCTGAAATTTTTCAGACTTTGTTTTTGTTTATCAGTGTGTACTGTTGGGAACAGGTTTGATTTCCCTCATCTGGCTTTATTTTGTTTATGTAATCAGAAGCAACACTTATTTCACATTTTATGAGTTCTCAACGTTTATTTTGTGTTGTTACTAACAGTCTTATAAATAATTATAGTGGAAATTCATTTTATTTTTTACAAATAAATACTTAAAACAGAAATCACCTAATGTATTTTCCTGAGGAAAGTACATGTGGTAGCAGACTACATTTTGCTTAACTAAAAGTTTGATTAGTAGGTTAAATTTCTTTTAAGAACAATTTTATATATCTTGAACTGCCTAGTATATTTAATATACTCTAAAATATCTCTTAATGTATATCAGATAGCACCTTATTTTTAAAATATCTTTTCACATAACACACACTATTTATAGTATTTACTAGTGTGTGCTAGTAAATACTAGTGACAATATAGATATTACTAATCATTTACACAAAAAAGAAACAAAGACTGGAAATGGCGGTATAACTTTTACTGGACTGACTTTTGTGTGGATAAGTATTACCTCTGGATAAAGTATAAAAGGCATCATAGACTCACCAAAATCAGATAGTAATTAAGGGGGATTCGACTCTTGAAAGAAAGAAACTACATTGAATTAGATCTATGTTTATACATATTTTCCCTTGAGGGCATTCCCAATTCTGAATGGTACAGAGAAGCTAACGTTTAAAAAAAAAACAGCCACAGACTTATTAAGTTGAGGTAGCACAAAACAAAGTTTGGGGCTGACAGACTTCTGATAAAACTGAAAAAGAAAAGCACACAGTTGGCAACCCTAAAACCTGTATATAAAAATTCAAGGAACTGTACATGCATGTGGGAGACTTCAAAGGCCCCCAGCAAATAGCATTCTGCTGGCTGGGTGTGGTGGCTCAAACCTATAATCCCAACACTTTAGGAGATCCAGGAGGGCAGATCACCTGAGGCTGAGAGTTCGAGACCAGCCTGACCAACATGGAGAAACTCTACTAAAAATACAAAATTATTGGGAGGCCGAGGCAGGTGGATCACGAAGTCAAGAGATCGAGATCATCCTGGTCAACATGGTGAAACCCCGTCTCTACTAAAAATACAAAAAATTAGCTGGGCAAGGTGGCATGTGCCTGTAATCTCAGCTACTCAAGAGGCTGAGGCAGGAGAATTGCCTGAACCCAGGAGACAGAGGTTGTGGTGAGCAGAGATCACGCCATTGCACTCCAGCCTGGGTAACAAGAGCGAAACTCCGTCTCAAAAAAAAAAAAAAAAAAATTAGCCAGGCATGGTGGCACATGCCTCTAATCCCAGCTGCTTGGGAAGCTGAGGCAGGAGAATCGCTTGAACCTGGGAGGCTGAGGTTGCTGTGAGCCAAGACCATACCATTGCACTCCAGCCTGGGCAACAAGAGTGAAGCTCTGCCACAAAAAAAAAAAAAAAAAAAAAAAAAAAAACAGCAAAACGCTGCCACTCAGCACTAGAGAGACAGAAATTAGTACACATTTGCTATTTGGTAAACATGTTGATGATTGCACTGATACCCAAGAATGACCATTTCTGTTGCCTGGTATAAGAAATTTACTATGGAACTAATGGCAAAATAAAAATAGATCTGCTTTAAGAAATCATAAAACCAAAATTTCAAGAATTCAAGGTAGTCAGCCAGTTATTTAACTATATTATCTTGAACACAAATTTTTCAGATTAAGGTGACAGAAAGCAGTGCCTAAAATAAATCATCCAGACAGCATAAAAAGGAATAAACATGTGGAGAAACATGAATAAACATGAAAAGAAACTATTGGAAAATCTAACCTGCAGCAAAGAAAAGGAGTAGCACAAAGAAATAAACGCTTAGATAACATAGATGTTAGATTAAATGAATGAACTTTAAAGCGGCTATTATAAAATGTTCAAGGAATTACAAGAAAGTCTGCTCATAATAAACAGATAAATAATTTCTGCAGATAAATGGAAATTATAAAAAGAAACAAATAGAAATTCTAGAATAGAAAGTACAATTTTTAAATTTAAAAATTCACAATCTTAAGAGAATATTAAAGTTGGAAGAGAAGGAAAAAGAGAGAGAAAAAATATAAAGAAATTGAAAAAATATACAATATAGAAAACAGAAAGAAACAAAATTGAGAAAACAATCAAATGAAGCTGTGTGTAATGTATATTCAGAAGGAGAGGAGAGAGAATGGAAATTTAAAATAATAATCATAATATTTGAAGAGATAATAGAATATATAACTTACATATCTAAAAAGCTCAGAAAACTCCAAGCTTTATAATACAAATTAACCCATATATGGTCACATCATAGTCAAACCGCAGAAAGCCAAACATGATAAAAATTATGGAATATGCTAAAGAAAAAAAGACACTTTACAAATAAAATATTCATAATATTGCTGGATAAATTCTCATCGAAAACATAAAGGAAAGAAGACAGTGGTATATTTTATTTAGTCATGTAAGATATATATGCATATATATCTTAAACACTTTGCAAAACAAAGAGTAAGATATGTTCAGGTAAACATGACCAGAGAGAATATAACCTAATAAGGCCAAAAGTATTAAAACAAAGAAACAAAAAAAAAAAACTAAATGAAATTCTTGAGGCTGAAATAAAATGGCACAAAGTATAATCTCATATTTACAAGAAGAATAAAGGTCATAAAAAATAAAAAATGTATGAATAAATATAAAAAAATATAAAAACCATCTTTATCCTCTTTATCATTAAAACAAGTAGCAGTTTAAAATTATAACACTTTAATGTGGGGTTATACATAAATCCATACATATTTTATATTATATTACACATAACATGGATAAAAGTGTTACTAATATTGAATCTACTGCACAAGCTTTCAATTTTTACATTCATTTTACAATATGAGCTTTGAGTAGACTGATAAATTATAAATATGTATTGTGATATCTAGACCACAAATAAAAATACAAAAACTACAATTAAAAAACAATAGATACAACAAAATGGACTAAAAATTTTGGTTGCCAGATAAAAGACAGAAAAGGAAGAACAAAAAAGCAGAAACAGGCCGGGCGCGGTGGCTCAAGCCTGTAATCCCAGCACTTTGGGAGGCTGAGGCGGGTGGATCACGAGGTCAAGAGATCGAAACCATCCTGGTCAACATGGTGAAACCCCGTCTCTACTAAAAATACAAAAAATTAGCTGGGCATGGTGGTGCGTGCCTGTAATCCCAGCTACTCAGGAGGCTGAGGCA
>NW_016107448.1:1391394-1427592 GCF_001604975.1 Cebus imitator
ATTTATAGAACAATGCTGAACTACAAAATATCTTATTACATTTAAATAATCAGATTTTAAGGAGTATGTTATATGACCACAGGGAATTACATTTTGAATCAATAACAAGATATTTTAGAATTTTGCAAAGATTTAAAATTAAATAACACACTTCTAAATAATTCATGGGTGAAATCAATCACAAGGGAAGATGGAAAATACTTTTAAATGAATTATATCTAATATGCAACATATCAAAATGTGTGGATTTGAGCTAAAACACTACTAAAAGAAATATTTATATGTTGATGTTAGAACACAAGAAGTGTTTTTTAAAAACCTAAATTTCTAACTTGAAACCCTAATTAAGAGTAACTGAACACAGAATAAGAAGAAAGTGAAAGATCATGAAGATTTTTAAGATCAAACACAGAAAATAGACATATAAAGGAATATATTAACAAAGACAAATTTTGGTCATTTGAACCCCTAAAACCCTAAAAATTTAAAAAAAAAAAAATCTGTAGTTAGTGGAAGGAAGAGAGGGCTAATGAGTAAACATTTGATCTTTAATATTTGTGGATCTATATTTGTGAATTCACTTCTTTGCTAAAATTTATTTGTAACCCCAAACCAATACTCACAGCCTCCTCATGATAATTCACAGACATGTATAGAGCAATGAAAATTGGAGTCAACTAACTTGGACATTCCAGCTGAGGTTAAACAGGACCATATTCTGTCTTCTTATTTTAGCTTTCATACTGCAAACAAGTGTTCTTTTGGTGGGTCAATTTGGTGCCACCTGTTTTGCTTTTTTGTGCTTTTTGTTAACGATTTCACTTTTTAAATGGCTTTCACACTTAGTTCTGGTTGTCTAGCATTCTAAGCACAAAGCTGTGATGTGCCTTATAGAGAAAATATTTATGTCAGATAAGCTTCATTCAGGCATGGGTTATAAGTCAACATTAATGAAGCAATAATATATAATAAATAATGTGTCTTTCAACATAAACACTTAAAAAATATACTTATGTATTTATTAGCTGATGAAAATGTGACCAGAGGTTTGTAAGAACCTAACGGTGCATGTATCCTAGGAACAATAGCTCAGTATTTGCTAACTCAGTGTTTCTGGATAATTTATACAGCATAACAACCACGAATAACAATTATATTATGAAAACATTTACAGCAATAAATTTTTTAACAAAACAAGTATAATAATAAATTAAAATTTTGTATTGCCTTATATTTATTTAATAAATTTAATTTGTTTTATAAAAGAAAACATCCCCCAAAGAGAATCCAAGGCTCAGATTATTTTCTGGTGAATTCTATTCAACACTTAAAAAAAAGAAAATACTTGTAATCCCAGCACTTTGGGAGGCCGAGGCGGGTGGATCACGAGGTCAACAGATCGAGACCATCCTGGTCAACAGATCGAGACCATCCTGGTCAACAGATCGAGACCATCCTGGTCAACATGGTGAAACCCTGTCTCTACTAAAAATACAAAAATTAGCTGGGCGTGGTGGCGCTTGCCTGTAGTCCCAGCTACTCGGGAGGCTGAGGCAGGAGAATTGCCTGAACCCAGGAGGTGGAGGTTGCGGTGAGCTGAGAGCGCGCCATTGCACTCCAGCCTGACAGAGTCTCACTCTGTCAGAAAAGAAAAGAAAAGAAAAGAAAGGCAGTACTAAACGATTTCTTCCAGAAATAGAGGAGTGGGAAACCATTCAAAACTTGTTTGTTTAACAAGTTCAGTGTAACCATGATAATAAAAGCTATTAAAACTTTATATAGAGACACAAATTCCACGTACATAGAAATAAAATTTTTTTAACAAAGAATTGAAACATCCAATCCATCACTACATAAATGATAATTTATCATGACTAAGAGGAATTTATCTCAAGATAATTAAAATATTATGGAAGTTTAGCATTGAGACAGAAGGCTGGTTTAGCATTCAAAAAATCAATAAATATAACTATCAAAGGAACATAATCAAGGAGAAAGATTACATGATTTTCCATTTTTAGCAGAAAAATTATTTTGCAAAATTTAACACATGAAAATTCTCAGCAATGTAGGCATAAAAGGGAATTTCCTCAATGTGATAAAGTGCATTCACACAAAAAAGTAAAGGTAACATTATGTTCAATGGTGAATGAGTGATATATTCCTTCTGCTATTCAGAACAAGGTAGGAATGCCTGTTTACTCTTACCTTTTCTACTAAAAATTGTTCTAGAGATTCTACTTCCTGAAATAAATGAAGAAAATAATAAAAGTTCTACATATTGAGAAGAATAAAATTGTCTCTACTCACAGACAACATATATCATTACATAGAAAATCCAAAGGAATCTATAAAAGTAATGACAAAAATAAATGAACTTATAGTTTGCAAAGACCAATAAACAAAAACAATTGTGTATTTACATACTTGCATCAGACAATTATAAATGGAAATCTTAAAATAATATTAAAAATATACTCAAAACTAACTTAGTTAAAAGCTTACAAAGACTCTACATTGAAACTGAAAATTATGGAGCACTGCTCATAGAAATTAAAGACAAATAAAGAAAATATCTACTGCTTAATAAATTGGAAATATTAATACTGCTACACTATAATTTATCCCCAAACTGATCTATAGAGTCAATGCAGTCTTGAGAGTTTCTGTAGAAAACAACACTTTTTTTGAGATTTGAGATTATAAAAAGTATAATCTCAAAAGGATACTAACATATTAACAATGCAAAGGACCTGTAGTAGTTAAAATTATATTTAAAAAAGGGAACCAAGTTTGAGTACCCACATTATGTAATTTCAAAATTTAGTAAGAAGGTGCATTTGTAAAGACAGCATGTCACAAACAGACAAATCAATTGAATATAATAGAGTCCAGATATAGATCCACACATTAATTATTTTCAACAAGATAGTAAGATAATTCAATTGAGGAAAGGATAGTGTTTACAAAAAAATCATTGTGGAACAATAAGATAAACATGCAAATTAATTAACTGGAGTCCAGTCCCCACACCATGTATAAAAATTAATTTGAGATAGATCATAGGCGTACATGTAAAACTCTAAAGACTCCAGGAGTAAATTTAGGAGAATTTTTTTGTGATCTTGCTATGAGCAAAGATTTCTCAGGACCAAAATTACAATGTAAAATTATTGGTACCTTTGCTCATCAAAAAATTAAAGAAAGGAAAAAGAGGAAAAGAGAAAGAGGAAAGAGGGAAGAAGGAAAGGAAGGAGAAAAAGAGAGGGAAAGAAGAAATTAAGAAGGAAAGAAGGAAGGAGGAAGGGAGAAAAAAGGAAGGAGGAAGGGAAAAAAGAAAAGATAAATGAAAGGAAAGAAACATCATTAAGAATGTGAAAAGGCAAGTCACAAAAGTCACAAACTAGAAATAACCACTTATGACCCATGCTTCTGAAAAATAACTTTTATCCAAAATATATAAATAATTCTTATGAACGAATAATCAAAAGTAAAATTTAACAAGTAACACCCAGATATTTCAATAGGCACTTCACAAAAGATGATATACGAGTGATTAATAAGCATAGAAAACATTCTCAGCATCATTAGACATCAGGGGAAAAAAATTAAAGCCATAATATAATAACATTTTACAGTCACAAAAATGACTAAAATTTTTAAGATTGACAATAGCAAATGTTGGACAAGAATATAGAAAATATATTGGCAATGTCTTATAAAAGTCAACATATATGTAGACTTTTCCAAAGCAATTCCATTACTAGGTGTTTATCCAAGAAAATTGAAAACACTAGCCACTCAATAAGTCATAGCAATTGTATTTATTGTATCTCAAAACAGAAAACTCCATTTCTAAAAAAGATGAAAATATATCAAAAATATAAATATGAGTATGTTAATCAGAAATGAAAAGGGATGAGCTACTTGTATGTGCAATCACTTATATATAATACATAAATATAAATGCACACACATATTTGTCTTTTCTTGATATATATAAACACATACATTTATGTGCAAGTGTGTGTGTTTGTGTCAAAATACTTCTAACAAAAGAGAGTACATACTATTTCATTCCACTTACTATGTTACTATGAAGTTTTAGAATAGACAAAAAGAAACTGTAGTGATGAAAATTAAAACAATATTTTCATATAAAGGTGAGTATTGACTGGAAAAGCACATGAGAAAAATTTCTGGAGTAATGAAAATATTCTACATTTAGTTTAGGTGTTGGCTATAGTTTTTATGAATTTATTGAAGCTTTTTGATTTGTATACTTAAGATTTCTCTATTTAACTGCATGTAAATTTTGCTACTACAACAACAACAACAAAAAGCAAAGGTAGCAAAGTGTATCAGAAACAGTTACACACATGAGAAGATTTCATTTATTACCTGAATCTATATTTTTAGCTAGATATCATTACATTTTTAATGTGAAGAAATTTATTTTAAGAGAGTTTAAATGATTCAAGGACATAGGATTAGTTAGTGACAAAAATCAATATTCAAACTTAGTTTGGTATTTTTCTACTATACCATACTCAAATTAAAAGATCCCATGGAATATAATATTATAATCTATCTTATGAAATCACATGCCATTATTTTTTTGTTTCACATTTTTGTTTTTTTTTCCTTCATTAGCTATCACTGAGCTATGCAGTTGCTGTAGTGTCAAAGGTTTATGTCTTCAGCATGGCCACGTTCAAAGGATCTTTGTTAGAAGTGGAAAAGCAAAGATAGGAGAAATAAGCTTTTCAGTGATCATTAAATTGTGGAGCATTTCAAGAATTACAAGTCTTACCAAACACTGCACTAATTGAGCAGAAATGAGTCTTAGGAGCACGATAAGCCAAACACAGAAAACACATTTCAACATTACTATTTTCCTAACATACTAATAAAAATTTCCTTTTGTGAGGTCTCAGGGTGCTTTTTCTTCCTTCTTTGCTTTATTATTATTTTTTTAACTACCAAAGATTATTTTTTTTCCAAAAGATTATATGCCTTTAAATGTGATTCATAATAATCATGTAAATTCAGTGACTTGGAGGTATAAAATTGAAATCTTTGCCTTATTTGAGGCTCACTTCTGGGAGAAAAGGAAAGATTCAACTCAGTAACTGAGCCTTATTTCTGAATACTATCTCTCCCATGGGAGCATTTCTATAGCCTTAAATAGCAGAGAATTGCTAGTCATGGATTTAACAAAATTTTTAAATAGAATAGAAAATTCTATACTTTAATTGTACTGACTAACCTTATTGACTCATAAATCTCTTGAGA
Organism: Cebus imitator; assembly: GCF_001604975.1. Classification (NCBI taxonomy): domain Eukaryota; kingdom Metazoa; phylum Chordata; class Mammalia; order Primates; family Cebidae; genus Cebus; species Cebus imitator. Next base: position 1,396,690 of record NW_016107448.1, read on the forward strand.
ATCTTACAATATGTCAGGGTCAATCAGATTATAAACATTGCGATTATCATTGTCTATCATAGACTAATTAATATTTGAACTTTCAATTTGTTGAAATTCTATATTTCAAAGATCTATCATTTTTATGAAAGACTTACATTTTTATTCCATTGATAAGTCTTGCTTTGCATTTATCAGCACTTTATAGATGGCTCATGTTGTAATACTTTATGTTTTCTGAATTTATTGCATTATTTCAAGACCCATCACTGATTTAGTATTTGTTCATTCAGTCATTTATTCATTCACTTTATTCACTCTCAGATGAGGACATTATTTTTATTTCACTGCAAAACCAAAGCAATCAATCAGAGATCTTCCCATCTTCTCTCTTACACCAAACACCAGAGCAGCCAATGAACCCATATTAATCTTTATATATTCCACCTGCACTGCAGATGCAGTAGGCAATCACTCCCAGGTATGATTTGGGTCCTAAAAGCAAACTCAATGGCAATACTCCTACAATTTTGAGCTTTCTACATCATTACAGTCTTTGTCTCCACATCTGAATCATGGTTTAAAGATAAATCAGATGTTAACATCTCCCATCTTAAACTACAAACTCTTCCCTGGTCTTACATACTTCTGCAGGTAATAAGCTTTTTTCCTCATCTTCCCTCACAACAAATCTTCAAAAAATTGTCAATACTTGTTTCTGCTTCCTGTCATTCTGTTCTCTCTTGAATTCTATCCAATCATCACTTGCCACCATCACTCCCTTAATATCATTGTCAAGGTCACCGATAATCACCACTGTATTAAATTCCATGGTTAATCCTCAGTGTTGATTTTATCAGACCTATTAGCATCATTTTATTAGTTTATCACTTTCTCTTGAAATACATTCTGCTGAGATGCCAGTTTTTCTTGGTTTTCCTCCTTTCCTTCTCTATGGTGTTCTGAGCTATATTTATAATGCACAAAAGAGTTATTGTAATAATGTATACATTCAATACATATTTTTGGAATAAATACTTGTGTTTTAAAAACCACTGTTGCTCTCCAGCTAAAGGCAATCAGAGCAGAGTAAAATTTGAGCATTAAAAAATTAATGCCAATAATTTGTCCCTTCTAACAACAGTATAACATGAAGAGAAATGCTAGCATAAATATAGAAAACACAGCCTAATGACAATTGTCATGCATATTTGTATCATGTCAAAACACATATTTTTTATAGTTTAATTTTAGTACTGACTTTTCCATCAGGGAATAATTTACACTACTTGTACGTAGTATTAATATTAACATACACATCTATATTGTGGTTCATTAATGTCACAAATATTCTTCTTCTTCCACATGTAAGGATTTATGTGCAAATCACATTTTTGTCAAAAAAGACTTCTCAAATTAAATAATGAGAACAAACAGCTACATAGAAAATTTGCATCTAAGGACCATTACAAAACCTTTAGATTTCTATTTGTAAAACAGCAAACAAAAATGAAACTGCTCATTGTCCAAGAATTATTAGTTCGTTTATTTAATGTAACCTTTAGGGACACAGTAGAATCTCTATAAAATAAGAAGTAGAGCAGAAAAATATAAAATACTACATAATTTGGAATGAATATTTATATTTTTCTTTAGTTAAATAATAGCTTTATTATAACAGAGGATATTATTCTAACAAAAATATCTTAGAGGCATTGCCATCTAAGAAGACATGAAATTGAAAAGGAGAGATTGTTACTTTATTTTTTAAAGACAGGCATACTTGAAGTATGCTCAAGTAACATAATTATATCATTTAAGGCTGACACTGTTTTACCTAGCAAACTTAGTCTCTTTTAAAAAAATCATCACATAATGATAATTAGACAGATATGATTTAATAAATATTTGAGAGTAAAAGCACTGAACAATTTTAATAGATCTGTAATTGTAATTCCCAAGTACCTTTCCTTTCTCAACTAATGGGGTAATGACACTGCTAGAATTAATTCAAGGTCATCAGCGTGCACATAGTACAGATGGCTTCACCATTTTATTGGTATACAGGGGATTCAACATTACCATTGCCTGCTGCTTTTCAAACTAATTTTTATTCTTAAAAATCCACATTTTTACTGCAGCTGAACAGTTAAGCCATATGTTGCATTGTGAATACTTTAAAATATCTGGCGCATGTAAGTGTTACACTGAAACTACCATGCACTGGTAGTTTTCAATTTTGTTGTAAGGAAAGGACACTTATAGTACTGCTGTGTATGTGTCTATGCGTGTGCATGTGTGTCTACATGTGTGTGTGGGGGGTGTGTCTATGTGTGCGTGCGTGTGTGTGTGTGTGTGTGTCTGTACTTTTCCTCTAAGTATCAAGCTTTAGTTTCAGTTATGGTCCCAGTGAAGATTTCAACCTGAAATACATTGGATTGCTGATCTGCCTCCTGGTATGCAATCTACTAGAGTATGCTTCCATATTGCCTATGCTATTTGAGATACTATGCTAATCCATCTCAAACTAAAAGACCTGGCTCTGAAATATGTTTCCACTTTTCCTTTGTGGTAATCGTGAGAAGTAGGAATGAGCAATCTCTGTGTTTTTGTCAGAATTTTGATATGTCATTGTCATGTTTGCCAATCTAAAGCTTTGAGGAGCCTTGTTACATAGTGTGACAGATGAAATGTCCTTATTAAAAACAGTAATAGCTGTGACAATTTTTATCTGTTAATATTTAGCACTCACCAAAATGTTGGCATATGAATTGAGGTTAGGACTTTCTGTTGCTCTGGTTTCTCCAGAGCCTATCTTGCCCCAGCAGATAGGTCCAGTGTTCTGATATTTTCATGTTTCCCTTACTCCATTTATAGGATAGTAACAAGTCAGGCAAGGCAGATTGGAAAAATAAATATGTATTAGAGTTCTCCAGAGAAACAGAACCAAGAGGAGATTCACTACATGTGACAAATGATGTATTTCAAGGCTCACACTGTTAGGAAGGCTGACAAGTCACAAGATCTTCAAGGTGGGTAGCCAAGCTGGAAATCTAGGCAAGCCAATAGTCTACTTTCCGTAAAACGTAGGCAAACTTGAAACCTATGAAAAGCCAATGTTTCAGCTTAAGTTTGAAGGCAGTCGAGAAATTCTCTCTTACTTGGAAAAGGGCAGACTTGTTGCTCTCTCTATGCAGGCCTTCAACTGATTGCATGAGGCCTACCCACATTAGGAAGGTTATCTGCTTTATTTATTTGATCTGTTTAAACGTTAATCTCATCCAAAAGCACCCTCACAGTAACACATAGAACAATGTCTCACAAAATAACTGGGTAGTTTGTGGCCCAATAAAGTTGACACATAAAATGAACTATCACAAAAACAAACTAGATTTTTGCTATCATTATATTCTTTCCTATCTACTTTCTTAATACCTACATACTTTGTTAAAATAAACTTTTATAAATCAGTTTGTAAGTAGAATAAATCTGTACATCAACAGAAACTGTATATGAGTTAAAAAGTCACCAACATAGTGAAGAGAAAAAAACATAAAACTAAACATTTATGGCATATTCTGTACAGTATCTGAAGAGTGTCAGACAAATAATTGATCCTCTGTGCTCCAAGAAGTATTCATCATAGGACTTCAGTGTAGAGATAGAATGTGACCTAAGCTGAACTCTGAAAGATGGGTGGTGATCAGTTAAAATGGATTAAGAAGGCTATTCCAAGCCTAAAAAAAAGAAAAAAAAAACACCTGAGTTAACTGAAAAGACACAAATTTGGTAAGCAAATTTGACAAACTTGTTGAGGACAACAAATAATCAAATAAAAGAGATGAATTACTTGAATTTTAGATATTATCAAAGTCCTGAAATAGGCAGGAATTCATCCAGAGAACAACAAAACCAACTGATGATTTTGAGCCAAAGGTGATGTAATGAAAGTAGTTGGGCTTCTGAAAATTTTCCTTGAGGTAATGACTGAAATGGATTAAAAACAAAAGCTTAGAGGGGAAAAGTAGGAAAAGTGAGAATTCAGATTTCCTGGCACAAACTTTTGAATGTATGTAACAGGGTAGTTGCAGAAGTATTAAAAAAGAAGACAAACAAAGGGATCACTAAAAAGCACTAAACATAATGGATTGTTTGAAAATGTAAAAACAGGGGAGTTGGAAGATTCAACAATACGTCAAGCTTTTAAAACAACATAGCTTAGAAAATGATGGAAGGAAAATAAAGAGCTTGGAATGAGTCAAGAGAATGGTGACATATACGTGGGTTAAACACTCAAAAGGTAACTGAACACACTGGGAGCAAGAGATAGAGATTTTAGCATCATCATTTAGTGAAAATGAATTAATTCTTCTAAGAGGTTGTTTATACAAACTGAGAACCAGGGACTGAGATTTGTCTTCACTCTCAATTGAGTGTCTGTGAAAAAATAAAAACCATATAAGAAGAAAAGAAAAAAAGGATTATAAGAAAAAGAGGACAAAACTGGAAAATTAACCTTGCGATCTAGAGAGGAGACTGTGTGTAAAAAGGAGATGTTGTAGAGAAAAAAACCAAAAAAAGTACATAAAAGACAGAGTAGTCTGGAGTTCTGAAAAGAAAGTAATTGGTGGAACTGTTTATAGCCTGTCTACTAATCAATTGCAGAGGAAAACATTGTCGCTGAATTCTAATTGCTAACTTTCACTACTTAATCTCTCTGTGGAGATTAGAATTAGTTATGGAGTGTTTGTGTAGATGGAAGTCATCTTGTTTGCCACAAACTCATTTGCATGGAAAAGCCCATATCAGTTAGACTCCTGTCAAAATAATTAGCTAAGCATGGGATAAGACCTTTTAGCTTTTAGAACTTTCTAAGCATTAAATCTTTTTTTTTTATATGAGGGCACTCAACATGTTTTACAGAAATTTTATAGAAATAATGAGCATTGTGTATAAGGCTACCTTTCCCATCATGTTATCTTTTTCTTGGTTTTTCTTATCTATTTAATAAAGTACCTAATTTAGTAAAATATAAAATTAGCAACTGGTAATCACTGAGATAATGAGAAATAGAGTTTCTTCTCACTTTTCTCATTTCTCTCACTCTCTTTTGGCATTATGAAATTAAAATAAAATCCATTTCAATTAAAAGAGATCTGTTCTCTTAGTGTAGAGCTTGATAAACAGCATTACTGAATTCAGGTCAGTCATAATTTAATCACCATGTATCCAGTACCTAACACAGATTCACAAGACAATATCCTTTTCATTCCTAGATGAAGTGAAAACCCAAAGCTGAACTGTAGATGTTTGAAAGCTGCTTGTTATTAAGAGCATTCTCTATCTTGCTCTTCCCAATGAGTGAAAAAAGGGGAACTGGAAATCAGGGCTGATGTTTCTGGGAGATATTATGTGATAAGCTGATTTCTGCAATAAGGTTATTTTAAAAATAATTTGTCTGATTCTTTTAGTAAATTTACTGTCCTCAACCAAAAGTTTGGAAAATATGAAGTTGACATTAGTTCTTTTCATTGTTTGCTTTTTGGATTAATGCATATCACGGAAACATAGTCATTTTAGCAAATGAAGTTCCCTACTTTCTATGTCTTCTGGTTATTTTAAAATTCAAACAAACTTTTCTAGAGTCTACTATTCTAAACACCATGAATGTGAACATGAATGACAAGCAGTTCCTGTCCTCAAATGTGCTCCACAGTGGTTAAAGCATTTGTACTTAATGCTCAACTGAATAAAAGAAAAAATGATTTGAATGTTATTTCACACATAAGTGATTACCTTTCTGACTTACACTGTGTAAGTGAAACAGTCCTGAGCACACAGACATTATACGCCAATGCCAGGTGTCTCAGCTTACATATTATTGACTTTCTGAGCCAGAGAATCCTTTGTTGTGGGAGCCTGTTCTGTGCAATGCAGGATATTTAGCAGTGCCCCTGGTGTCTACTGAGTAGATGCCAGCATACATCCTGAGGCATGACAATAATAAATGTGTCCAGACATTGCCATATTGCTCTTTTTGAGAACCACTACTCTAACTGTAGAAGAGAACACCATGAAAAGGGCAGTTAGAGGAAAAAGAGCCTTCACAGGAGACAAAAAGAAATAGAAAGACAAACAGGAGAAGGTCTGATAAACTAAGAGAGGGAAGAATTTTGAGAAGGGATCTGGTCAGTGGTATTACATGCCATGCCCAGTAATAAAGGTTAGGTCTAAATGGAGCTCAAACCAAGCATTTCAGAAATGATTTTTAGATACCAACCTTTACCAAACAGCATCCTTCTCCAGCCTACTAGTTTTCAAGTGGCTATGCCCAACTGTGTCACTTGGACTTATCTATTGCCAGAGATTTAAATTCAGTCCCTCTGTAGTATGTCAACAAATATAAAATTATCTATGTGATCCTGGCATACATTTCTGACTAACACCTACCACTCTAATCTCATTTTCTATTTCTTTTGTATTCCCTGTGATTTTCTCCCTGTCTTTAGCAGTGCAGGATAGTATAAGAAATATTGAACTGAATTGTTCTGGTCAGAGTTCTAGTTCCTAATTTGACACTAAATTAATGTGTTCACCATACAAAGTCTCATAAACTCTTAACCTCAATTTAATCACCTGTAAAATTGAATTGGACAGTCCCTCCAACACTAATTTTTTTATAAGCTAATAAAAAAACCCACACACAATAAACAGGCCTCCAGTGTAAACATTAGTTGATTCATTCTAATAGATACAAATACATGTGAATAAAGAAGTAACAGATTATAGCCACATATTAAATATTTAATAATATTTCACATTATAATATATTCTGGACACAGTTAAAAAATCATGTACTATATGTCCAAATATAAAAATTAATTCTCAAATTAGTGTTTGAAGTGACTATATATTTCTATATTCTAAAGAATGGAATATAAAAATTTGTGTATTTTATAGATTCTCCCCACACATGAGGTAACACTACACATTTAATGTGGGATTTGGCTTTTCATGTACATTGACTGGGGCTATTTCGTCATTATGGAAGCTGTCGCCTCTGAGGTGACCACCAGGAATATTCAAGAAGCAAGAAGCTTCTACTGTCCCTGTTGCCACGACCACTGCTTCTTGAATATGGGAGTCTGGAGAATAGACAACCCGAGCTGCAATTCATTGATTCATAGGTCCCATCAACATTTGCTGTAGCCACAGCTTCTTAGCAACATGTAAGTGGAAGAATCGATGCCTAAATGCTGACACTAGATACCTGCACACTTTCAAACTTTGTTTCAAAGAACCAAGAAGCTCGGAAGAAGGAGTCTGCCTTATTGTCACCCTCCAAAACTCATAAAAGTGAATCTTGTTAGTGGAACCTAATTTGTGTCCAGATGAGAGGCATCCATAAGCTTTTAAACGTCTCCCAAAGGAAGAAGAAAAGAATGAGATTTGAGATAATCTAAAGAATTAACCACAATATAATTCTTAATTTTTCTCTTTAAATGGGGTATAAAGAGCAACAGTAATCTCTTTGAGTTAGTAAACTTTATCCTTGTCCATGATGTTATACCAGCAAAAACTTAGGCTATTTTTAAAAACAGCTTTGTTGAGGTATAGTTGGTATACAAAGAACTGCATGTATTTAATGTGTACGATTTGATGAGTTTGGACTTATGCAAACACCCATGAAACCTGGGCTATTTTAAGGTTTAATGGATGTCAATGTGATTGATTTGACTTAAAGGGTAGCAGAATATGCTCCCCCAAATATGCCACTTTGGCATCAAGATCATTTTGAGTTAAAGGCACTTACAAATAAAGCTGCAAAGGGCACTCTGATCTTCCTTTTTCTTCCTAAAACAGGAGATGAAACTCCCAGGGGAAAGTTGTCCTTCCTATACCAAGGAAAAAGAAATATTCCTATTACCAAAGATGAGGAATCAAGTCTGAGGGAAATCTGTCCAATCAAACCTTGTCAAACTGACCCTTATCTACCTAATTATTTCTTAATAATTAACTGCCCTAAACGAAGACCCTTTGTCTTACCATGTTTTCGAAATTGTGTGCTCTTTCTCCAACTTAGGATATGAACATTCAGCTCCTACTTCTTCTTTGGGTCTTTATTTTTCTAGGGGATTCCCATATAGATGTAAAAATCTGTATGTTTCTCTCCAATTCATCTGTCTTATGCCAATTTAATTTTTAGGCACACACAAAAATCCAAAGAGGGTAAAGGTAAAATTTGCTTCCTCTACACACTATTTAATAACTAATCATGAAACACAGTTTATGTAGGATTTTTTTTTTTCTTTCCAAGATGGCAGATTACAGGCATTGCTAGCATATCTCTCCTACTTGGAAGGACAAAATGTTGTGTAGAAATTTACACTGGGAACTTTTTATTAAAGAAGTGATGCAGGAATTGAACAGAAAAACTGAAGGAATCCACAGATTCTCCGTAGGAAGCAGCAGGCTACAGCCTACAATGTAGTAAGGCAAGGAGCTGTGAGTCCTCAGAGTGTGAGAAGAGGAGAGACTGCCTCCAGAGTACGTACACCCACCAAAGACCCTGAAAGCCTAGGCCATGGGGGAAGGCCTTAACCCCACCCAGCATGGGAACTGACTTGGAGAGGGTCATGGAATATAAAAGTTAAAAGTAGGAGCAGAGGTGGGAAGACCCTTGTGTGCACTCCCAACCTCCAGCACAGACTGAGGGAAGCATTTTCTTATTGCTCCTCACAGGGAATCCTGCAGAAGTCAATCAGATAGTTCAGGCAGTGATTTCAGACTGAAAGAAGCTCCAGTTGGGTTTTGTAATATGTAATATAACTTCAGTGAAGACAAACTTTCTTGGCCAGCAATGGTGGGAGGCTGGGTGAAAATCAGGCTGCAACCACATCCATAGGCTTTGCCAGGCAGTGGGGAGAGGTGTGGCCTGAAAGCCACAGTTCCTATCTTTGACCTGGGGCAATTGTAAGTTTTGAGTGCAGGCTGCCTGGAACTTAGCTCACTGCTGTCAGTAAAACACTGTGGGAATGGATCTGCATCATCAAGTGTGTGGGAACTGTGTGTGTCTTACTGCTGCCTGCTACTCCCTACTTCTGTGCAACTTGTCCTGTGCAGCACAGGAAACAAAACTCTTTTCTGGGAAATCAATTCAGTGGCCCAAGAACCATCCCTATCCCCTGGCACTCACAGGGACTCCTGATTCCCCTGCATGCGGAGTCAGAGGCGCTAACCCACTTGATGCAGCCCCCACCTGGCTTTGCCTCATCACCTGCCCTAGAAGTGTAACTTATGCAGGGGGTTGCAAATATTGTGTGTGTGTGTGTGTGTGTGTGTGTGTGTGTGTGTGTGTGAAAAATAAGACGTTGGTGATGACCTTGAGCAGTAGGATATAAATAACTCCCACAAGCTTAGCATTCCAGTAATAAAACTCTAGGCATAAATGGGTTAACACAAAGGACAAAAACTATGAGGAGCTATATGGTCCCATCCATTGTCTGAGAAACCAGACTACCCCACCAAGGGTAACATAAGGCAAGTAAAAATCCCACTGCTACTACCATAGATGATGCCCTTTTTTGCAAGTACCCACTTCTGGCTAAAGGGAAATCAATACAATCTATTATATCATCTCCTCATAGAATAATACTGCACCTACAAAGGAGAAAACAGATGCACATCCTCAGCTATTACTACTTCCTGTACCACTCTGTCTAATCAGAAGGTCCTGAGTCTTTCCAAGTGACCAGTTCATTAGTACTAAAACTGGTATTCTCGAATATGCTAAGACTAACTATAACAAATGCATCTTACAGAGTCTATGTCATTTTCCTGCCACCCCCATTAGAGCTTTTTCTATTGCGGGGGGTGGGGGTTCCCATGTACTTGTAACAATCTGTATGTCTAGCAATTTAGTGCTGCTGCTCACTGCTGGGAGACTTGAGGACAGGCCACATCTCTAGAATCCTTGCAGACATTTACCAGTATCAGCCTGGAGTGTGGCAACTTCACTGAGTGGCTAGACCCAGAAGTCCAACAACACTCAGAGGATTCTGGATCCTAGGGGAAGGAAAAGTGCACAACATCAAAGAAATACCCCATGGGACAAAATAATACAGACAGAGGGCCTTGAATAGTAGATGTTTCCATTGGTTGGAAAGTTTCTTTAAGCAGAGACACAGTTGCAGTGCTGGGCTCAGCTGGGAAAGCCTGCAGTTCTAACCTAACAGCCTGACACATCATGGAGACAGAAAGTCAACAAATAAACAATGTACATACATGATATGCTAGAAAAATGGACATAAAAGATATTTACAGAATATTCTACCCAAGAACTACAGAATCTACATTCTTCTCATCAGCACATGGAACATTCTCCAAGGTATGACATATTATAGGCCACAAAACAAGTCCTACTAATTTTAAAAAATCAAAATCATATCATCTTCTCAGACAACATCAAAATAAAACAAGAAATCAACTCTCTAAAGGAACCCTCAAAAGTATAAAAATACATGGAAATTAATTATCTGCTCCATAATGATTTCTGGCTTAACAATAAAATCAAAGTAGAAATTTAAATATTATTTGAATTGAATAATAATAATGACATATGTTATCAAAACGTCTGGGACATGGCAAAAGCAGTGCGAAGAGGAAAGTTTATATTGCTAAATGCCTACATCCAACAGTCTGAAAAAGGAAAAATTGACAACCCAATGTCACACCTCAGGAACTAGAGAAGAAAAAACAAACTAAACCCAAAGCTAGCAGAAGAAAAGAAATAACAAAGATAAAAATGGAACTAAATGAAATTCAACAAAAAATACAAAAGATAAACGAAGGATAAAGTTGGTTGTTTGAAAAGATAAAACACAATTCATAGGCCATTAAGTAGATCATCCAAGAAAAGAGAGAAGATCCAAATAAGCTCATGAAACTGGATACAGTACAACCAACACCACAGAAATACAACAGTCATTTGTGACTACTGTGAACATCTTTATGCATACAAACTATGAAACCTAGAGGAAGTGGATAGATCCCTAGAAATGTACAAGCTTCCTAGATTAGATTGGGAAGAAATAGAAACCCCAAACAGACCAATAACAAGCAGCAAGATGGAATCACTAATTAAAAATTGCCAACAAAAACAAAAAAGCCTGGGACCAGATGGATTCACAGCTGAAATCTACCAGACATTCAAAGAATTGGTACCAGTTTTGAAACTACTTCAAAATATTGAGAAAGAGGGAATCCTCCCTAAATCATTCTATAAAGTCAATAGCACCCTGATTCCAAAACCAGGAAAGGATACAACAAAAAGAGAAAACCACAAACCAATATCCCTAATGAACATGCAAAAATCCTCAACAAAATATCAGCTAACCAATTTATACAATACATCAAAAAGATAATATGTCATGATCAAGTGAGTTTCACCCCAGGGATGCAGGGATCATTTAACATATGAAAGTCAATAAATGTGATACATTACATAGACAGAATCAAAAACAAAAACTACACGGTCACCTCTCAGAGCTGAGCCCTCAGGAACTACAATAATTAGAGTCTGAATAAACAAGAAATTGTTAGCCAGTGAGATAGTAGGTATATCAAGGAAGTATGAAATGTTGTAAAAACATTAGAAAAATTAGCAATTAAATAAAAAATGAACGCCTAACTCCATCAAGAATGATTAAGGGATTGAGTGAGGTAAGATTACCATGGGCTTGGCAAAATGAAGTAGCTAAATCAGTAAAGTAGGTATGTAAATTTAAGCAGAGCAAAAAAGCTACTGTCAAGTTAAGAAGCTACATTAAAGAATGTTCATTTTCTTCACTCTTATTTAATATAGTTTTGGATGTTCTAGCCACAGTAATTAGGCAAGAGAAAAAAATAAAGGGCATCCAAATTGGAAAGAAGGAAATCGAAATATTATTGTTTGCAGATGATATGATATGATTTATACCTAGAGAATTCTAGACTCCTCCAAAAGACTCCTAGATTTGATAGACAAATTCAGTAAAGTCTCAGGTTATAAAATAAATGTATACAAATTAGTAACACTGTTACACATTACCAGCAACCAAGCTGAGAATCAAATCAAGAACTCAATCCGTTTCATAAACTACACAAAAAATAAAATACCTAGGAATATACCTAACCAAGGAGATGAAAGAGCTCTACAAAGAGAACTATAAAATACTGCTCAAAAATATTGATAACACAAAGAAATGGAAACCCGTCCTATGCTCATGTATTAGAAGAATCAATATTGTGAAAATGACCATACTGCCCTAAGCAATCTACAGATTCAATGCAATTCCCGTAAAATTATCACCATCATTTTATACAGACTTAGAAAAAAAAATCCTGAAATTAATATAGAACCAAAAATGAGCCAAAATAGCCAAAGCAATCCTAAGCAAACAGAACAAATCTGAAGGAATCACATTACTGGAATTTATACTACATGGCTATAGTTGTCAAAACAGTATGGTACTAGCATAAAAGTATGCACATAGACCAATGGAACAGAATAGAGAATCCAGAAATAAAGCCAAATATATACAGCCAACTGATCTTTGACTAAACATATAAAAACATAAATTGGGGAATAGGCAACTTATTAATAAATGGTTCCGGGGAAACTGGCAAGTCACCTTATAAAAAATCAACTCAAGATGGATCAAAGACTTAAATCTAAGATCTGAAGCCCTAAAAATCCTAGAAGACTATGCTGGAAAATAAATAAATAGGACCTAATTACACTAAAAAGCTTTTACACAGAAAAAGAAATAAAACTCAGAGTAAACAGACAACCCATAGAATAGGAGGAAATATTTGAAAGCTATGCATATGACAAAGGACTTGTATCCAGAATCTGTAGGAAGCTGAAACAAATCAGCACTAAAAAAAAAATAATAATCCTATCAAAAACATGAGCAAAAACATAAATAGATATTTCTCAAAAGAAGACTTACAAATACCCAACAAACATAGGAAAAAATGCTCAACATCACTAATCCAGGAAATTTAAATTAAAATTACCAGGAGATACTACCTTACCCCTGCAAGAATGGCCATTATTAAAAAGTCAAAAAACAATAGATATTGGCATGCATGATGGGAAAGGGAACACTTGCATATGGCTGGTAGGAAGGAAAATTAGTATAAGCTCTATAGAAAACAGTCCTTAAAGTGCTAAAAGTACATCTTCCATTTGATCCAGCAATTCCACTGCTTGGTATCTACCAAAAGGAAAAAAAAGCCACCATATGAAAAAGACACTTGTATATTTGTAGCAACACAATTCATCATTGCAAAGGTCTGGAACCAACCTAAGTGCCCATCGGCTAATGAGTGGATAAATAAAAAGTGGTATATACACGCCATAGGATACTGCTAAGCCATGAAAGGAACAGAATAATGTCCTTTGCAGCAACATAGATGAAATTGAGAGCCATTATTCTAAGTGAAGTACAACAGGAATGGAAAACCAAAACTATATGTTCTCACTTATACATGGGATCAAAGCTATGGGTATGCCGAAGCATACAGAGCAATATAATGGACTTTAGAGACTCAGAAAGAGGAGGGTGGGTGAGGAGCTAGGGATAAAATACTACATATTATACCACATATTAGGTACCATGTGCACTACTCAGATGACAGATTAACTAAAATCTCAGCAGATAAATTTATTAGTTAAATGTTCTAGCTTTGGGGTAAAAATGCTGGATGGAAATATCTCTATCATTTTACTAATTATGTCACTGGGTAAATTACTTAAATTTCCTGTTTCTTTGTTATTTTCCTATTCATAAAGTGAGAGTAACAGCATTAACTGCCTCGTGTTATTGTGAAGAAATGGGAAAATGAGAAAATCTGTGGATAGCATTTAACTCAAAAATTGGCACTTGGTATAAACATTGCTAATGATACTGATAATTAAGTGAGACATTGTATATTCAACCATATCCAGGACACCCTGAAGAACTTTTGAAATTATATAGTATCCACCCATCTATACACATCCAATTTGTCAATAAGTAACAGTTCAAATGCTATGTGTTCATATATGCATGTGTATATGTTTTATTCTCAGGATAATCTGTTATATGATGGTGGCCATATTTTATAGCTTAAAATTAACTACATTTTGTTATGCAATGGTAACTTTGGCAAGAAAAGCCCATCATCCAAAAAGATAATATAAAAACAATCTTTTAGTGATGTTGCAGATCTATGATATCTCTATTGCCATTTATAACTTCATTCCATAGCATTCCAGGACCAAACTGAGGGTTGGGCTGCTCTTTCTCACAGCTCAATAAGGAGATGGAGATGAACTGGGAAAGAGGAGAGTTTTTATTTCTGCAACCAGTTATATGAAGAAGGCCTGGAAATTGCCAGATCTACTGAAAATTCCAGTTTTCCAGAGCTTATATACCTTTTCAGCTATATGTCTACGTGTAAGTGTGCATTCATCTAAAGATATAAGTGATTAACTTCTTTTAATCTATAACTAAGATCTGAGTCCTGAAGACCTTCCTCTGGAACCTCAGTAAATTTACTTAATCTAAATGGGCCCAGGTGCTGGGGAAATTACCCTTATATTGTCTCCTGCTAAATCATAGAGGTTTGGGGAGTTCCTTCAGATCCCCAATAAACTTGTTTATGGAGGCCTGGGGAGTTTCTTCAGACCCTCAATAAAACTTGTTTAATCCTCAATGAGCCCTGTTAAGAATTACATCATTATTTTGTCATGTGGCTCAGGAAAGGCCTAGGCAAAACACTTGATGTGCTTCTGTTACATTCCAGCCTTTGTATAAGAGCACTGGCTCTATCAGCTTTAATAACTAAATTAACACCCCGTCGGTCAGTGCAGAAATAGTTGTTATGGAGGCCTGCATTAGTGAGACCTGGCCTGCCACAATAGTACTTTATTTGAATTTCTAGAATAAAATTTAACCTGTTTAACGAATTTCAGACTACGTGAAAAGATCTTTATTCCCCAGATTACTAGCTCTCTAATATGATTACTAAGTACAGGGAACTTCCTAAGGTGATGCTTAGTATGGAGAAAGTCCTAAATAAATATTAGCTTCCTTTTGTTTCCACAGTTGCACAAAGGCCTGGACCATGTTTGTCTCCATCTTAGAATTAATAAGAATATTCAGTGAAAATGTGCTATGGTAGAAACAAGAAATATGATATAATAAAAAGAGCATGAGTTAAGTTCTTCAGGTAGATTACAAAATTCTCACAAATTTCTCCCTTCCTATATGTATGTTCCTTTGTGGTGTCATTTGGCCTCTCCTACTATTAAAAAGGGCATTTATCTTTCCTTTAAATTTGGGCCTGGCCATATGACTTGCTTTACTCTCTGGGACATTAAAAAATGTAGTGTAGAATCACAGAAACTGTGTGTGGACTGAGTTGTTACTGTTTCTTGCTGTTAGAAATGCTCCACCAGGTGAACAAGTTGGAGATACTTCTCAAATGATGAAAAACCATACAGAGAGAGCCCCCAAACCTTCCCAGCTACCATCTCCCATCTCAGATATGTGAGTGAGGCTGGTAGGTGATTCAGTCTCTTTCCAAACAAACTGGCTCAGACCAGAAGAACTGCCCAGATAATCCACAGAACCATAAGAAAAAATAAATAAATATGTATTGTTTTAAGCCACTTACACTGGAGGCCACTTGCAGAACAGAAAAATGAAACAAAATAAAACAACAAATAAACCTAACTGAAAGGGTTCCTCATGTCATTCTACCATTTAACATAGGTATATAAACTTGAGCAAGTTACTTACGGTATTAAAAATTCAATTACCTTACTTGGAAAATTGAAATAATAACCTGCTCTTTTAATTGTGATGAGAATTAAAAGATAAAATTCATTGAAAATCCTTAACACAAGAGCTGGGACATGCCAGGGATTTAGTAGCATTCACTGGCTTTGCTTTCCTCCCCCGGACAGTCTCTTTCATAAACTGTGTTTAAAGCCCCATTGTATGTTTGTGCAAGAGGTGCCAAGCAGAAAAGTACCATGTCTACAGAAGAACTAGGATCTATAATAAATTCCATTCTGTTCCCTAAACTGTGCACTCTGGCTTGAGGATTTTCTCTGCCCAGAGAAAGGGATGCCTTTACCTAATTCATACAGAGAAGTTAGAAGGCTTAATTGTACCTGGGTTTTATACCTAACAAATTTCTGTTGAATTAAGTTGAATTGTGTTAAATTATTCCTTAGTGAAAGGTTGAGTTTTAGAAAATAAAAGAGCAAAAGTTATCCTGACTGATTTCAAAGTCTAAAAGAGTCATCCAAACACATCCTCACCTTTCTTTGATCTCAAGTGAATTTTACATCTATTCCATTTCAGTACTGTACTTAGAAACATGGCTAAAGAAATGTTTCAGCTTCAGGAAAGTTAAAATGTAATACACTGTGCTTTGATAATGTCTCCTACCTTCTGTTATTTTAACTTCCTTTATTGTACTACATTTAGACTTCACCTCTTGATTCCTTCATTTTCTCCAGTCTATCAACAGCCTCTTGTAGCCCTCACTTTTTTATGGGCTGTATTGTAAATGACCTAAACTGCTTGCTCATAAATACCTCAATTTCCTTAATTCCCTTGCACTTTTTTCTTTCACCTCATCTGCATATCAAAAAAAGTCCTAATGCTGGATAAAGACCATGCCTCCTTTTTTCTTCTTATGCCTTTCTCTAGCTAGACTAAAGGGGGAAAAAAAGTGCAAGTATATAGAAATCCTACACATTAATATTCTCCAGCCAGAGCCGGACCTTAAGCATTGCTTGAAAAATCCTTGCCCATTTTTCCCTGCCTTTCCTCTAACAGTATCAGATCTTCATCATACTTCTCAATTCCCTAACCCAACCCCAGTCATCTATTTGTTCACTCATTCATTCAACAGTGTGCATGGAGTTTCTACCATCCAATGTATATTTTGATGAAACCTTGAGATAAAACTGTGACCAAAATATGAATGATCTCTGCTATCATGCAGTTTATATTCTAGTCATGGGAAGAGAAAATAGACCAATAAATAAAATATTATAGTTTTTGGTAAGTGTTATAGGAAAAATGAAAAGGATCCTCTGAGAAAATTACAGATTTGGATAGAACAAGAAGGATGGTTAGTATTCTTAAATGTTAGATAAGGACATCTTAAAGAAAAAAAAAATTTAAAGTGAGAGACAGTCTGAAGAAGATCTGTGAAAAAATGCCCAGGCATATAACACAGCATTAGCAAATGCAAAAGGCAAAGCAAAAGAAAGAAAGAAAAAGAAAGTTAGAATATAGTGTAGCAAATTAAAGCCGTGAAAGGTCTTATTGCAGCTTATTAGCTAGCTCATTGACTTTTTGGAAGGGCAGAGGAAAAAGGCTTGGAAGCCACACAAATGATTCTACATCCAAAATACACTGCAGGATTGTGCCAGTGAAGAACTTCTGTCACTGCTTCTAGGATCAGAGACTTTACCTGGCATAACTGACCATGGGCACTGGGTATCTGATGTCTCATCATTGCCCCTAAAGGTCTCCACTGCCATTCTCAACTAAACATAAATTTCATGTGGCATCTGATTTTTCACTTTTATTACCTCTTAATTGAAGTTCATTGCGGATGAGCCTCATTAGTTTAGCAGACACTAGTTTACGAATCTGAGCCTGTGCTGTAAGGTAGCATAAAAAGTGAATCCTTGATTTATACATTGGACTGGAGGAACTCAATTGGTGAGAAATTCTTCAAATATTATTTGGCAGCTAGATGCCGTGATATGTTAATACTGAGAAACCTATATCCCCCAAATTTCAGAAACTTGCAACAAAAGTTTATTTCTTGCTCATGTTCTATATATATACTGTGGATGCTCTGAATCTCTGCCTTTTGTTGTTCCATGCGTTTTCTCATTCATACTGGAAGAACAACCTGTATATGAGTCACACCTTTCTTATGATAGAAGCACAATCAAGAAGCTAAGCTGTTCCATGCAACCATGTTTTATGCTTCAGTTTGCTAAAAATAAAAATCATGTCCACCTATATTCTTTTGGCCAAAATTAAGTCTCATGGCAAGTTAAAAAACAAAAGAAATTAAAAAATATACCACGGGGCAGGGTGCAGGTGGTTGAAAGGGTAAGAATGGGTGAATATTAATAAATGATAATCTACTAACACACTATGCCATCTTAGTCACAAATATTTATTTACTACTGCATAGCAAACACACCTGCAAAAAGATATTATGGCATCAGACTGTAAGTCCATCATTTTGTGATAATGTCTGCTTTGAGTCTAGATGCTGGTACTCCTCTGACTCATATATTCATCATAAAATGGAGGAATATTCACCAAAAACACACTGCTGTTTGAAAAAAGAATAATGGTAGACACAGAGCAATCAACCAGTGGTAGAGAAAAATCTGAAATTGAGCCAGATAATGTAGGGGAGAAAAAATAATAGTTTTCTCCCTCACCTATTGCAAGGTTTACAGATGACATCCCTGTAACAGAAGATGGACTAACAAGAGAAAAGCATAAAACATTCATTTAACCAAAGTTTTATCTGACATGGGAGAGTTCAGACATGAAGACCCAAAGACCCAAGGAAAACTGCATATATTTATGCTTAAATTCAGTGAAGAACAGACAGCTGTGTAGAAGTATGATAGAGAAAAAAGGCATGGATCTAATTATAATAAACTGAAGAGAACATAGTAAGGCCTAAGTCAGAGTCAAGCCTTGGCATCTCTGTATTTTAATTCCTTTCCTCCAGGTATAGTGCAGGGCACCTGTTTAATGAGGGTCTTATCTTCAGAATCTTGCTAAAAGCTGCAAGGCGACATCACACACACAATGCATCACCCTTACCTTTTATGAACTGCCCTAAGGCTTGGATACATGTGGTTCACATTCCAAATACTTTGTTGTAAAATAATAAACGTTTTAGTAGGACAACAGTTGCAGGTACCGATTTTTATATTAGTTAGCTCTTGAGAGTTTATGTTGTGTAACAAACAAACCTAAACGTTCAGTGGCTGACAGCATCATTGGCTTAATTCTCATTCCCTTTCTGTGTATGCTCTGGGATGGTTGTGCCTCTGCTCTAGTCTTCAATTGTCCGTTAATTCTATAGACTGGGGGAAATGGACACCCTCAACGGAGGATGTGACTTTTCTCACAGAAGGGGGGAAAAACAAGAGAAGCTAGGGCAAATTACGCTACTGTATTTATAGCTCTTGCTCAGACACAGCATGTGGCAGACCTGCTTACATTAAGCTACAAAAAGTGTCACTTGACCAATGGGATAAAAAATTATATTTCATTAGAAGATTGATAGTAAAAAAAAAAGAAAAAGAAATTAAACATTGGTGTATGATAATATAACTTACCACAGAGGGAATATAGGAACAAATCTCAGAACCAAGCCCTTGGGAACTATAATAATTAAAGTATGAATAAATAAGGAGTAAAGAAAGAGAAAGGAAGGGTCAGACAGTGAGATAGGTGTATCAGGGAAGCATGAAATCATGTAAACAAATTCGAAAAATTAACAGTTAAAGAAAAAGTTAGTATCTAACTCCATCAAGAACCATTAAAGTCCATCAAGAACCATTAAAGATTGAGTCAGGTGAGGACTGAAAGATATCTGTGGGCTCAGGCAAAATGAAGTAGCTAAATCAGTAAAGTAGGCATGTAAATTTAAGCGGAGCAAAGAAGCTACTGCCAGGATAAGAAGCCACATTAAGGAATGAATAGATTTTGTAACTGCAAAATCTATTCATCCTTTAATGTAGCTTCTTAACCTGACAGTAGCTAATTTATCAGTGTAACTGATAAATTACACTCTTTTCTTCTCTACCAAATTCAGAATCAAATGATGAATAAGCACAGAAGTAAGATATACTGAGATCAAAATAACAAATCTATACCTGGTAAAACTGAACTTCAGCTAGACCTTAAGCCAATATGTACTTCTTAATTATTTTAGCTTTTATTACAAGGCTAGGATACATCCATAGGATAAATTGGGTCTACAGAATTTCATTTCTCCAGCCAGGTGCAAGAAAAGAAATCGTTGCCTCAGCCACTTCCATCCAATAGAGTGAGTATGGAGAGAAACTGGCTTCTAGGAGTGATTAAAGACAGGCTCTTCACCTTATGCCGGGCATATTTTCTACACAGAGAGTATGAACAGTAAAAAAAGATTGCATCCATGTTCTGCTTAGACGTGACAGAGTAGTCTCTCAATATAGCATTTCCTTTCATAACATTAGAAGTGTTCCTCCTCCACATGGAATTTCAGCAGGGTAGATGGATGCCTAGCTAGAGGCCAAGGCTTTCTTGCTTCTTCTATCATCCATATGCAATGATAAATAAAGTGATATGAACAAATTCCAGGTCACATCCTTAAAAAGAAAATAGATCAGCATCTATGTTGTCTTTCTTCCTGTCTGGATTCTAAGACATGGCACAAAATAGTACATTAGACACAGTCACTACTTTTTAAGGATAGCAGAGTGACTCTAGCAGCCTGGATCTCTCGATCACCTTTTGGTTCAGAGTCACCAAGACATTCTAAAACCTTCATATTCCTGTTTGACTGACTGTATCTGGGGGTCTAATAGATGCTACATTGTAATGAATATGTGATTTGGAACCTACTAATATAATGCTGCCGTAATAAAAATTGCAAATTAAGCATCAGCTTCTCAGGTGGGCTGTGCGCATCAAGACATAAAATTTTAGTTTTTAAAATCTGGTAAACTTTCTTATGTCATGTCAAAGTGTTTAAAAAGTAAACCACACGCTTTCCAAGCCTGAAGGCACTTCTGAAAAGGTAAGTGTGTTGCATTGTGTGTGACTTCACCTTGTGGCTTTTAGCAAGATTCTGGAAGATACAAATGAAGATAGGAATAAACAGCCGGATTGCAAACAGAGTTAGAATGGAACATGTTTTGTCAAAAGAAAAGATTTTTCCTTGCCTAAGTCTATTTATGCTGCCATAACAAAATACCATAAAGTAGGTAGCCTATAAACAATGGAAATATATTTATCTTAGTTCTGGAGGCTGAAGTCCAGAATTAAGGTGTCAACAGATTCGATGTCTGGGGAGTGTTCACTTTCAGGTTAATATATTGCCTTTTTTCTGTGTTCTCACATGGTGGAAGAGGCGAGGGGGTCTCTCTGGCCCTCTTTTATAAGGGTGCTAATCTCATTGGTAGGATATATCCCCATGACCTAATCACTTCCCAAAGGAAGAGATTATTCCCCAACTCCTAATCACTCCACACATCCTAATACCATAATCATGGAGATCAGAATTTCAACATATCAATTTTGGAACCACAGCACACACAAGCGACAGGCTACCTACATTGAGACCATAGCACTTGTCTTGTGACTTGCAATTTAAATTGATTTAGTGATGTACTGGAATCACTAGTGTTGTGTTTTTTTCTAGATGCCTCTACCGAAAAGGGACAAAATTGAATTCCAGTAACTTTTCCTGATGTTTCTTCCTAAGATTTTGTAACCAGGTTTTTTCTTGGATGCCGGTGAGGCACAGCACCTTTGAGAGAATATTGTGGATTTTTGACTTTTAACCTCTTAAAGAATAAGCGATGGGGCCACTGCAGGTGCACCGTATGCTTGTAAAAGTAAAATATTGGACCCAAAAAGGTGTTGCAGAAAGGTGATTTTATTTAGGTAGAGGAAAGGAGAAGAAGAGAAAGGTTTCCACGAAGAGTGTGGAAGGAGATTCCAGAGGGGAAACCCCAGAGGGAGCTCCCACCGTGTGGGAGGGGATTCTAGAAAGTTGGGAATTTGGTGCAGGTGAAGGAGCACGGACTTTTATCCTGGGAGAAACCCCCACCTTCTCCAAGAGCCTGGGCCAATGAAAGGAGTTCTTTAGAACTTCCGCTGGAGTGATTGACTTTTAGTTTTTTTTTTTTCCCCATGCCCGTGAAATTCAAAGGTAAATCGTTGAATTTCCCAGATAGAGAGAGATGGGAGCGGGGCATGGCGCTGGAAAATTCTTGCCCTTAAAGCTACACCCCATAATGGACCTGGAAAGAGAACACATTCCTTCATTCCCCCTTTTGAACAGGAAAATGTAAATTCTGTTGGAATAGGGGCGTTGATCCTTTTTAACTACTTCCTGTTGAAATGGGGTGTAGAAGGGGCCCTGCAGTTCAGGTTTTTCCAGAGGGAGCCTTTTAGGGGTGCAGGTTGATTTACAGGTCCACAATAGAGCTTACGAGCCAAGGACATCTGGGGATTTAGCAGCAGGATTAACTGTGACCTTATGGTTTTATAAGAAAAGAATATGACCAGGTGGTTAAAGATGAGAGGCCCCGAGTTATAAACGAGCTTAGGAGAGAACGGAGCCAGATTTTTGAAGGTTTTTACCCCTGTTTTTGATTGATTTTTGAGTTTTATATTTAAAATAACACTAATTGGTTTGCAAAATAGCAGCATTTTTTTTTTTTTTTTAGAAAGAAACAGGTTTCTCCTCTTTTTGTTGTTAGCAGATTTATGGCTTTTATATTTTTAAAACTATGGCAGCTAAAGAGTTAAGCTGGTTTGTAGAGAGAGCTGCCTTTTCTAGAATTAGCAACTTGTTTTTGTTATTAATTAACTTTTGAGATAGCTTATAGTAATTGAGTAGAGGTAATAACTTTTTTTTTTTTTTTTTGAGACAGAGTTTCACTCATGTTACCCAGGCTGGAGTGCAATGGCGCGATCTCGGCTCACCACAACCTACGCCTCCTGGGTTCAGGCAATTCTCCTGCCTCAGCCTCCTGAGTAGCTGGGATTACAGGCACGCACCACCATGCCCAGCTAATTTTTTGTATTTTTAGTAGAGACGGGGTTTCACCATGTTGACCACGATGGTCTCGATCTCTTGACCTCGTGATCCACCCGCCTCGGCCTCCCAAAGTGCTGGGATTACAGGCTTGAGCCACCGCGCCCGGCTAGGTAATAACTTTTTTTAATACTAGCACCAAGTTTTTAAGGCAGGAGAGAAATACTGAGAAGGCTGTGCCAACGCCTAGGGGAAGATTGGCTTTTTGGACTTTTATGGTTAGCATTACTTGGAGCTCATTGAGGGTGATGGCTTGTGCTGGCACTTGTTCCAGGCATTCTTAGACCTGCCATTGAGTTATTTGGTTAGACACCTTAGGCTCAGGGGACCTTGGTTTCCAGGGACAGTGTGCTTTTTAGTGATTTCCCTGGCACAGCAGGCATGGATGAGGTGGTGGTTTATTTCTTTGGGGACAGTTTCCTATAACATGTCCCTTTAGACTGCACTGCTAACAAGTTTTGCTGGACTGGCAGCTAACCCGAGCCTTTCCCTTATTTGAGCCCCTGGGGTTTGCTTGCCTGAAGGCCATAACCAAGGCAGCAGCCCTTCTCTGATTTTTCCTGTTCTTTTTAGCCTGTTTTTCCTGGTTTTTATTATAAAACACTGAGGTTGCCTGGTTTAGCAATAATTTTAGACTCTGTTTTGGTCCCAAGGCCAGCTTCTGAAGCTTCCTCCTGATATTTGCTGCTGACTGAGTAATAAACTTGCTTTTTAGCATTAACTGACCCTTAATAGAGTTTGGTGATAGGGGAGTGCACTTTTTAAAAGCTTTTTGCAATTGCTTAAGGAAAGCTGTTGGGTTTTTTCCACTTTCTTGAGTTATGGTGGATAACATTGCATAGTTTATTGGCTTTTTTTTTTTTTTTTTTAATTCCTTAAGTTTGCAGGTTAGGAAATGCATACAGCTTCAGTCCCCTTGTTTTGAATTCGGATTCCAGTGAGGGTCTGTGGCAGGAACTGCCTGAGTACCTGTGGGATATTTGTTTTTATCCTCTGGTGTTATTAGGTTATATACGTGACTAAGGTACTAAGTGTTCCCAAACTCTTGAGCCGCTGCTAGAGCAGCCTCTTTTTTATGGCTGGTTAGGATTTGATTAAGCAAAAGCATGACATCCTTCCAATTTAATTTGAAGGACTGGCCTAGGCCCTGAAGAGCGTCTATGTACTTGCTGGGGTTATTTGAAAACTTTCTTAGGTCTGCTTTAATTTGCTTTAAGATGGAAAGTTAGAAGGGGGTATGTACCTTAGTTGGGCTAAATTTTCCTCCCACTGCCTGTAGGGGGCAGAGTTTGGGCATCTGGGTAGTCTGAGATGCAAACAGAAACTCATACCATAACTAATTCAATAAGCCATCTGTGTATGTTCTGTTCCGTCTCCCAAAACCAATAATCAAATAGGTCACTCATCTTAAGTGGAACACTGAGTGAGGTGAGCTAGAAGTATAAAAGTCATCCTCCCAACATCTTTTTTCTTCTAGGTAGTGGAGCAGGAGTATTAATCTTACTTAATTTAAGTGAAGAAGACACTGGCTATGCAATAGCACTCTAAAGAATCAGTGACAGTAAGAGGAGTAAAGAACTTAGGCAGTTTCAAAAATGGTGAGGTATTTTTTAAAAGATTAGAAGACATTTGTAAGTAATGTTATGATAGCAATTCTGATAGGTAGCTCTATAGAACTGAAGATGAAAGTTAAAAAATTCAAATATTTGGTTGTTCCTTCCTAGATAACACTAAGTCAAATTTGTTCAGGAGAGCTAAGCAAGGGATGAAAATGTTTTTTGTTTGTTTTGTTTGCTTTAAAATAAATATTTTTTAGAGCAGTTTTAGGTCAAAGCAAAATTGAGTAGAATGTACAGAGATTTCCCATATACCCTCTGCCTCCATACAAATATAGCCTCCTCCAATATCAACATCCCCCACCAGAGTATTACATTTTGTTATAACTAATAAACATATATTGACCTATTATTACCTAAAGTCTGCAATTTACATTAGGGTTCACTCTTGGTGATGTGAATTCTGTGGCTTTGGACAAATATGTAAAGACAAGTATGCATCATTCTAGTGTCATTTCAAGGTAGTTTCACTTCCCTAAAAATTCCACTGTGTTTTACCGATTCATCCCTTCCTCCTCCCTATATTCTGGCACCCAATTATCTTTTTGGTAGCTTCATAGCCCTGCCATTTTCAGAATCCTATAGATGGAATCATATATTATGTAGCCTTTTCAAACTGGCTTATTTCACTTACTGTGCATTGTTTCTTCCATGTCTTTTCATTTGCTCATTTCTTTTCAGTGCTGAATAATATTCCATTGTCTGCACGTACCTCAGCTGGTTTGCACATTAACCTACTGAAGAACATATTAGTTGTTTCCAAGTTTGTGCAATTACAAATACAGTGCTATAAGCATTTGTGTATATGTTTTTGTGGAGACATACGTTTTCAAATTCTTTGAGTAAATACCATGAAATTTGACTGTTGGATCAAATGTTTTTTTGGAACAAATGGCTGGAACAACTTCATTTTTAGATGAGAGTATGTTTAAATTTGCAAGAAACTGCCAAACCGTCTTCTAAATTGACTACCATTTTGCATTCCCACTAGCAATGGATGAGAACTCCTATTGCTCTTCATTTTCACTAGCATTTGATGTTTGGTTAACGTTCCGGATTTTAGCCATTCTGATAGGTGTGCAGTGACAACTCATTTTAATTTGCATTTCCTTAATGACATATGATATGGAGCGCCTTTACAAATGTGCATTTAAAACCTGTATACCTTCTTTGGTGAGGTGTCTGATAAAGTATTTGGCCCATTTTTTAATGTCATTCATTTTTCTATTGTGAGCTATAATAGTTCTTTTTTTATTTTGGAAAATAGTCTTTCATAAGACTTGTCTTTTGCAAATGTTTCTCCCTGTCTATCATTTGTCTAATTGTATTATTGGCAGTGCCTTTAATAGAGCAAAAATTTTAATTTTAACTTTAATAAATTCTAACTTATAAGTTCTTTTTAACATGAATGTTGTTTTTGGTGTTATATCTAAATATTAATTGTTATGCCCTAGATATCTAAATTTTCTCTTATATTATCTTCCAGGAGTTTTATATTTTGCCTTTTACATTTAGATTAATGATTCATTTTGAGTTACTTTTTGTGAAGAGTGTAAAGATTGTGTTTAGATTCTTTTTTTTTTTTTTTGTACCTATGTGTCCAGTTGTTTCAGCATCATTTGTTGTAAAGATTACCTTTGTTTCATTGCATTGCCTTTGCTCTTTTGTCAAAGACTAGTTGCTTATGCTTATATGGGTCTGTTTTGGAGCTCTATTCTGCTTCACTAAGTGATTTATTTGTTTTGTATTTTGTTGTTGTTGTTGCTGCCAGTTCCACACTGCCATGATTGCTGTAGCTTTGCATTAAGTCTTAAGTCAAGTAGTGTCAGTCTTTGTTCTTCTTCAATATAACGTTCTCTATATAAACGTTAGAATCAGTTTGTTAATATCAACAAAATAACTTGCTAAGATTTTTATTGAAATAACATTGAATATATCTATTAAGTGGGAAGAACTGACGCCTTCATAATATTGAGTGTTCCCATTCATGAACATAAAGTATCTCTTATTTAGATCTTAATATCTTTCTTCAGAGTTTTGTAATTTTCCTCATTTAGATTGCTCACATATTTTGTTAGATTTATACACGTCAAATTTTTGAGATGNCCTCATTTAGATTGCTCACATATTTTGTTAGATTTATACATGTCAAATTTTTGAGGTGCTAATGTAAATAATAATGTGTGTTTAATTTCAAATTACTCTTATAAATTGCTAATGTATAGGAAGGTGTTTGACTTTGTATTAATCTTATATCTCACAACCTTGCTTTAATGCTTATTAGTTTCAGGAGCTTTTTTGTTTTGTTTTGTTTTTACCAATTCTTTCAGATTTTACACATTGAATATAAGATCATTATGATCACCGATAGTTTTACTTTTTCTTCCCAATCTAAATACCATTTATTTTATTTTCTTCTCTTACTGAATTATATGGTAATTCCTCTAGAATGATGAAAAGGAGTAGTAAGAGAGAACATCCTTATCTTGCTCCTGATCTTAAAGGAAAAAGCTTACAGTTTCTCATCATTAAGTATGACCTTAGCTGTAGGTTGTTTATAGATTATTTAGCTGAGAAATTCCCATCTATTCATAGTTTACTGAGAGGTTTTAATCAAGAATGGGTGTTGGATTTGGTAAAATGCTTTTTCTTCATCTATTGATATGAGCATGTGATTTTTCTTCTTTACTTTGTTGATGTGATGGATTTTATTAATTGTCTTTTGAATATTGAACCAAACTTGAATACACTGGATAAATCTTGCTTGGCCATTGTATATTTTTATTTTTATATATTGCTGGATTTTATTTGGTAATATATTGTTGAGAATATTTTCATCTATATTTATTAGAGAAATTGATTTGTAGTTTTATTATAACGTCTTCATCTGGTGTTGGTATTATGGTAATGCTAGCTTCATATGATGAATTATGGATTATTTCCTCTGCTTTTGACTTTTGTAAGAAGTTATTGAGAATTGGTATAAATTCGTTTTTAAATATTTAGTAGAATTATTGGTACATTTAGGCCCAGTGCTTTCCATTTTAGAAGCTTATTAATTACTAACTAAATTTATTTAATAGAATTAGGACTCTTCATATTGTTTATTTCTTCTTTTGTGAGTTTTGGAAGAATATGTCTTTCAAGGAATTGGTTCATTTTGTGAAGGTTATTAAATTTGTTGGAATACATTTATTTATAGTATTCCTTGGTTGTTTTAATAGTCATGAGATCTGTAGCGATATCACTCCTTCATTATTAACATTAGTAACTGTGCCTTGTCTTTCTTAGCCTGCTACAGGCTTATTTGTTCTATTAATTTTTTGAAAAAAAAAAACTTTTGATTTTTTTAATCACTGTTGATTTCCTATTTTTCATGTTATTGATTCCTACTCTAATTTTTACTTATTTTATTTTACTTGCTTTTTATGCAATTCATTCTTTCTAGTTTCCTAAGTGGAAGCTTGGATTATGGGTTTTACATTTTTTTTTCAAATATATGGATTCTATGGTATAAATTTTCCTCTAAGTACTGTTTTTGCTGCATCCACCACATTTTTATAAGTTGTGTTTTTAGTATCATTCAGCCTAAAATATCTTTCAATTACTCTTGTGACTTCTTCTTTGACCCATGTGTTACTTAATAGTGTGTTGCTTAATATCCTAATATTTTGAAATTTTCCAGCTACATAGCTATTATTGATTTCTAGTTTAACTCTACTGTGGTCTGAGAGCAGACATATGATTTCTATTATTTTTAATTTGTTAAGGTGTATTTTATAGTCCAGGATGTAGGCTATCTTAGTGAAGAGTTCACATGAGTTTGAGAAGAATGTGTAATCTGCTATTGTTGCTATTATTTGGAACAAACTGTTATCTGTCAGATCAATTAACAGTAAGTTAAAAAGTAAAAGTTTTTTATTTTTTAATTTTTTTAGATGGAGTTTCTCTTCATTGCCTAGGCTAGAGTGTAGTGGTGGGATCTCAGCTTACTGCAACCTTCACCTCCTCTGGGATTCCAGCAATTCTGCTGCCTCAGTCTCCCTAGTAGCTGGGATTACAGGCACCCACCACCATATCTGGCAGATTTTGTATTTTTAGTAGAGAGGGTTTCACAATGTTGGCCAGGCTGGTCTTGAACTCCTGACCTCAAGTGATACGCCCACTTTGGTCCCCCAAAGTGCTGGATTACAGGCATGAGCTACTGAGGCCAGCTAAAAGTTTTATTTTACTTTCACTTATCTATTCTCTGATGCTCTTCCTTTCATTATGTAAATCTTCTACAGCCTGAAAGTTTGTATCTCCCTCAAGTTCCTCCATTGAAATTCTAACTCCCAAAGTAAGAGTATTAGAGGTGGAGTCTTTTGGAAAACGAGTAGATCATGAGGACAGAACCCTCATAAACAGGATTAGTTCCCTTATAAAACAGGCCTAAAGAGTTCATTTACTCCTTCCACTACGTGAGGACACGGCAAGAAGGTGACAACTATAAGGACAGAACACTCACTAGACACCAAAACTTCTGGTTACGTGATCTTGATCTTTTTACGCCCCAGAACTGTGACAGACTAATGCTTGTTGTTGTGTTTTGTTGTTGTTGGGGTTGTTGTTATAGCAGCCCAAGTAGACTAAGACAAGATGAAACTGTCTGACCTTCATACTTCCCCTTCTCTGTGAAGGAAATGAAATCTCTGTGGATGCTTGTTTTGTCTCTTCAAATTGTGTCTTTTTTCCCTTTGGTACGTTTGTAGTTTTTTCCTGATAGTTGGATATAAACTGTTGGTTAAAAGGTATTGCTAACAAACATGAAAATATGCTCATCATCACTGGTCATTAGAGAAATGCAAATTAAAACTACATTGAGATACCATCTCATGCCAGTTAGAATGGTAATCATTAAAATATCTGGAGACAACAGATGCTAGAGAGGATGTGGAGAAATAGGAACACTTTTACACTGTTGGTGGGAATGTAAATTAGTTCAACCATTGTGGAAGGCAGTGTGGCAATTCCTCAAGGATCTAGAAATAGAAATTCCATTTGACCCAGCAATCCCATTACTGAGTATATATCCAAAGGATTATAAATCATTCTATTATAAGGAAACATGCACAAGAATGTTTATTGCAGCACTGTTTACTATAGCAAAGACCTGGAACCAACCCAAATGCCCACTGATGATAGACTGGGCAGGGAAAATGTGTCACATATACACCATGGAATACTATGCAGCCATAAAAAAAGATGAGTTCGTGTCCTTTGTAGGGACATGGATGAACCTGGAAACCATCATTCTCAGCAAACTGACACAAGAACACAAAATCAAACACTGCACATTCTCACTCACAGGTGGGTGTTGAACAATGAGAACACATGGACACAGGGAGGGGAGCATCACACACTGGGGTCTGTTGGGGGGAAATAGGGGAAGGACAGCGGGGGTTGGGGAGTTGGGGAGGGTTAACATGGGGAGAAATGCCAGATATACATGATGGGGGAAGGCTGCAAAGCACACTGCCATGTGTGTACCTATACAACAATCTTACATGTTCTTCACATGTACCCCCAAACCTAAAATGCAATAAAAAATAATAATACATAACAATAATAATAATAATAATAATAATAATAAAGGTACTGCTGTAGATAGGTCTTTAGCAATGTGATGGCAAGGTGTGAAGAGAGTCTTTTGATTAAGTCTCTGCTTTTTCAATAAGCCTGTGCCCCTGGACTGTGAATGTTACACATTCTTCTTGTTATTTTCCTCCTCTTAGGTGGAATAGGGTGGCTAGAATGGGCTGGCATTGTTTATTTCTCTTCCTTCATATAGAAGGCCAGAGTGGTTGGAGTTAGGTATTTCCCTTCCCCCAGGTCAGTTAGGCTATAATTAAGTAGTTTTTCCTGAGGCCATCCCTTGTTAAGCATAATATAATTTTTTGTTGTATTTCAAAATAGCTACGTTTTCCCTTCTTTTACTGGAAGCGAGAGGGGATTTTTCTTCAGTACTTACTCTGAGAAACTTGTCAAGCTTCCCCAATAGTTTGGGGAACCCAATAATCCCCAAAACTAGGTCCACCTGGAGCTTCTAAGGCTCCAGCAATTTATCAATTGCAGTTTAGGTTTCCTACCTTGGCACTGGTTCCTGGAGAAGTTTCTACTTGTGAGTTTCTATTCCAGTAAGTTGTAAATCTCTGTATTCACCTATCTGTCTCTCTAATTTGGGGGACAGCATTTTGCCTTGTGACCTCGCTTCTCTTATAGATCTAAGATGCATTGATTTTTCAGTTTGTTCAGCTTTACTTGTCATTAGGATGAAGTGGTGACTTCCTACCTCCTTACATGCTGGAACCAGAAAAGTGATTTGTTGTTGTTGTTGTTGAATAGTACAATGGATGAT
>NW_016107448.1:1427602-1433651 GCF_001604975.1 Cebus imitator
AAAGAAAAGAAAAAAAAAGAAAGAAAAAAGAAAGAAAGAAAGGAAAGAAAAAAAACAGTTGATTCAGAGATCCGGGGTGTCAGAAATTAAATTTAGGTTTCACTGGCACAGATGTAGGAAGCTATTGCCAGTAGGAAGGATCTGGAAAGCATCATTGATGTGGCTGGTAAAACTTAAGAGACATAACTCAACAAATGCCAGGTTGAATATCAATCAAATTGAAGACACAACCAGTTATCATGTCAGGGGCAAGAGTCAACTGTCCATAATCAGACAGAAATCTTGTTTTCCTTGGCTGGGTAAGGGAAGAATTGTTTAATTAGTAAGTGCAGTTGTAATACTGACATGAAAGTAAGAGATAATTGAATAAACTGCATGGAATTGATAATTTATGTCAAAATCATGTGTAGACATAATGATAAGTTTGAAATCATTGAAATACCTTGTCAGTATCACATTTTTTAAAATATATATTTTTGAGATTTTTGAGAGAATCAAGCATATAAAATTTGTAATTTAATAAATTGAGTGAAAAATACAAGAAACACTGTTTCTTTTAAAAAAAAATACAGCACAGAAGTGAAAAGGTAGCAAGAGAAAGACATATTATAGCAGATAACTGGAAAATAAAAGAGATATATCTTACAAAAACAAGAAAGATAGGATCAAGTGCACATGTGGAAGAATTAAGCTTAGAGGAAGTGAAATGCTTTCACCATTTTAATAAAAATGGAGAAAGAATATGGGTGCAGCTGCAGGTAGATGTACACATTAGTAATGGGAAAATGAATTAGTTCCATTTGATGTGTTCAGTTTTCTTAATGAAGTGTGTGGTGACATTATTATTTTGGAAATAAGAGGAGGGTAAGTGGTGTAAGTCAGTTAAAAAGGGCTGGACATGGTGTCTCTTGCTTGTAATCCCAGCACTTTGGAGGATTGCTTGAGGGCAGAAGTTTGAGAACAGCCTGGTCAACAAAGTAAAAACCCATATCTAAAATTAAAAAAAGAAAATCAATGAGCTGAGCATGGTGGTACATACCCGTAGCCCCAGCTACTCAGGAGGCTGAGGCAGGAGGACCACTTGAGCCCAGGAGTTCAAGGCTACAGTGAGTTGTGATCATGCTACTGCACTCCAGACTGGGCAACAGAGCAAGTCTCTAAAAAATAATAAATATATAAAAAAAAAAGAAAAAAGAAAAATTACAATTTTAGTAGATGAGCAAGAAAATTTTCTAGGTAAAATAGCTGGGTTTCTGCTAAGTGTTGATTTACAAATTGAATTTATATTCATGAATTTAAAATGAAATCATGCAACCTTGCCCAGTGATATTCTCTCCTAGCATTCCGTAGCATTAATACATCATAAATAAAGAAGATAAATATGCTGAACTAATGTTGTTTCCTACCAAGCACATGTAAAAGAAGCATAAGGGACCTAGGGAGTTGAGAGCATTTGGCAGTAAGTGATTACAAATATAATGCTATGGGGTAAGAAAAGAAGTGGAGCAAGTAGGGGACTGATGGATGACAAGAAAACAACAGTGTCAGTGGGTTAGAGCTCTTGTTGAGATTGAAAAAAATTGTATTATTGTATGAAATAGTAGATACCAATCTCTTTATTAGGATCCAATACATATTTTACAATCCTCACTTTCTGGCAATGACTTCTGTTTTATTCATATTTCTCTAGAGAGAAAAAAAATATTGCATTCATAAGAAAAAGTTCACAAACTTCTCAATTATTACTACCACTTCTACCGGCTGACCTGGCTCTGTACATATATTTTATTAATTCACTCTTGCTACAGGAGATTACTTGTTCAAAATCCTATCCAAGGCCAAGCCCTTCACTTTTACACAGCACGCCATCCCTGCTGTGGCTGCATTTCTTCTCTCTCTTGCATTGTTAATTCTCTCTTCTAACCTGGAACATAACCACCAGCCAAGAACATGCTCTATTATTTTTATAACAAAAAAGAGTCGTTGTTGTTGTTGTTGTTTTTAATTGACCTTACATCCACTTCACCTACCAACACATTTCCCTGCCTTTTTTTTTAAACAATAAAATCCTTCGAAAATAGCCTCTATACCCACCATCTCCTATCTGTCCCCTTTCCTCTCTTGAACCTAATCCAACCACAATTTTATTCGGGCAGATCCACATTAAGTGTTACCTTCAATGTCACTACAGACCTTCAGATTGCCAGAACCAGTATTTGCCTGGGTTTCTCATTCACTTAGATATGGTTTAGATATTTGTCCTCTCCAAATCTGATGCTGAAATGTAGGAGGGGGGGCCTGGGGGAGATGTTTGGGTCATGGACATGGATCCCTCATGAATGGCTTGACACCTTCCCCAGAGGAATAAGTAAATTCTCACTCTATGAATTCACAGCAAATCAGATTGTTTAACATAGTGTCACACCTCCTTCTCTCTCTTGCTCCCTATTCACCATATGACACATCCGCTCCCTTTCACCACCAGCCATGGATAAAAGCTTTCTGGAGCTTCACAGAAGACTATGCTGGTGCTGTACTTGCACAGCCTGCAGAACCATCAGCCAAATAAACCTCTTCATTTTTCTTTTTTTTAAGATGGAGCTTGACTCTGTTTCCGAGGCTGGAATACAGTGGCATGATCTCGGCTCACTGCAACCTCTGCTTCCTGGGTTCAAGCCTCCCTACTAGCTGGGACTACAGGCACCCACCACCATGCCCGGCTAATTTTTTTATACTTTTAGTAGAGACAGGGTTTCATCACATTGGCCAGGCTGGTCTTGAACTCCTGACCTTGTGATCCACCCACCTAGACCTCCCAAAGTGATGAGATTACAGGAGCAAGCCACCTCGCCGAGCCCCTCTTTTCTTATCAGTCTCAGACATTCCTTTATAGCAATCCAAAATGGACTAACACACACTCCAAAATGAAATTCTTTCCTTTCTTGGTTTCCAGTATACATGCCTATTTTCGTTGTTCTTCCTTCTTTGTAGGTAACTTTTTCCCAGGCTCCTTTGTTGGCTTCTCTTAATCTTCTGAGATTTGGAAATTGGACCACCATGCAGCACCATCCTCAAACTCCATCTCTCCTTTATCTACACTTACTCCCTTGGTTATCTCATCTAATCCATGACCTTAAAAGACACCCACAGGCTGAATAAACATACATCTATATCTCGAAAATGGATAGCCCTTAAACTCAGGCTCACCCTTCCTGTACGATGTCTCCATTCAGAGGTCAACTTGAGCAGCCATCCCCAAACTTTTCTGCACCAGGGACCAGTGTCATGGAAAAGGATGAAACTGTTCTACCTCAGATCATGAGTCATTAGATTCTTACAAGAAGTCTGCAACCTAGAGCCCTCACATGCACCGTTCACAATAGCGTTCACACTCCTATGAGATCTAATCCACTGCCCATCTGACAGGAAGCAGAGCTCAGACAGTAATGTTCACTCACCTGCCTCTCACCTCCTGCTGTACAGCTCAGTTCCTAATAGGCCATGGGGAAGAGTACTGGTTGGGGACCTCTGTACTAGAGAGTTTAAGCTTACTATGACCCAAACTAAATTCCTAAGTTTCAACCCCAAACTCTGTTGTGAACGACTTCTAGTAACTAAAATTAAAAAATTTTGGAGTTAACTTTGATGTCTCTATTTCTCCACATTCCACTCACATCAATATATATTCTCTCTTACCTATAAAACATTCATCTAATCTTATCACATCTTACATCTCTTGGACTTCTACAACAGTAGTCCAACCTAGCTTAATCTTTCCTGGATTATTGCAATCGTCTGTTTTCACTGCTGATATCCCTAACCTGTTTAGTCCTCTCTCTGAATCACAGAGTGATTATTCTAAAATAAATGTTGTGCAATTCCTATACACCCCTCAATGATTTTCCATCATAATCAAAGTTCAGAGTCCTTGCAGTAGATTACAAGGCACTGTATGATGGAGCTTCCTGCCATCTCCCTAAACTCACAGCTACCCAACAATATACAAGTTTTCTTTTATATCATTTAAAGGATTTAATATTTTGCCCAGGGTTCTCACTCTTAATACTGTGTGCAGTAGGGATTTTGAGGCTTGACTTCTCTAAGTCACATAAAAGAAGCATCTTTCTCATTCCCAGCAGAAGTACTAATGCACTTCCCTGGGAAAAATAGCATCATCAAGCAAGGTCTACAATAAGCATGATTTAGAACCACAGCTGTGATCTTTTTAATCCATAAACATTTTAACCTGGAACACAATCATCAGCCCAAGACTCTGGCTATTATTATTATTGCTATATAAAATATACTTTTCGCTGGGTACATTGACTCACACCTGTAATACCAGCATTTTAAGAGGCCAAGTCAGGCAGATCACTTGAGCCCAGGGGTTTGGGACCAACCTAAGCAACATGGTGTAACCCCATCTCTAAAAAAAAAAATACAAAAATTAGGTAGGCATGATGGCACATGCCATTAGTCCCAGCTACTCAGGAGGCTGAGGTGGGAAAAACAATTGGGCCTGGGAGGTCAAGGTTGCAGTGGGCCATGATTGTGCCACTGCACTCCAGCCTGGGAAACAGAAAAAGACCCTGCCTCTAAAAAATTTTTTAAAATAATATATATATATATATATATGCACACACATAAACATACACATATGTATTTATACATTTTACATATAAACATATAACAATTTTATGTTTCGTATATTTTATAAAATATTTTACAAAATTATAAAATATCTATATGAAAATATAAAATCAATAAAAGTCCATTGTGGAAAATCAAAAACCACAATTCCTTTGACTCTATTTCCCCTACAGCTTTACTTTTTTTTTTCTTCTCACTACCAAGTTCCTTGAATGAGTATTGGATCTTCTTTTTCTTTCATTACATTCACTTATCTATCCATTGTTAGCTGTATTCTCTAACACATTCAACCCAAATTGCTTTAGAAAAAGGTTACCAATGATACCCTTATTACTTAATACAACAAAAAAATCTTCCTTCCTTCCTTCCTTCCTTCCTTCCTTCCTTCCTCCTTCCTTCCTTCCTTCATTTTCTTTTTTTGGCAAGACATATCACTAGCGCATGGTAATAGAGTGTCATGCCATTTGATTTTATGTTGCGTCCAGTGCAAACTCACAAACTCTGTGAAGATGTTTTCAAAACTGACGGGTATACTGACTAGCCAAAGGGTCCTCATGATGTTTGGGAAGAATCAATGGCTCTAAAGTTGAGGATCCTAGTCAATTTTAGATCATTCATCAGCATGCTTCATAGCAATTACATCCTATTGGCCAGAGACCAAAGTGATTTGTTGTTGTTAGAAAATACATGCCAACACACAGTGTTACTTCTGAGACCGCCATGGGCCACTGAGAGAGTTCTTGGAGAGTAAAAAGTTGGTTGTCATGGAAACAAGATAGGTCCTCAGGAACAGAGATAGCTTTTGAAGAAGGCTTCTGTTTTTCCTATGTCTATGTTGAAGGCAGAGACACCCAGATTCCAGATAGCTCGGGAGGATTTTCATAGACACACAGTCTCAGGCAGAAACCAAAGTTTTTTGAAAAAGAAAAGGCACAGATAAACTTCCTCTATAGAACTTAAATTCCACCAAACACATTTACAAACAAAACAATATTAACAATTATAGATTTTCATCCAAACATACCTGGCACCACCTGCTCCATCAGCAGGCATTGTAGAAGAGAGAGGCAGCATTAAGTGTTCCTTGAACAGCCACACTTTGCCTTCTGGCTCCAGCCTGCCTGTCCCATCTTCTCACCAGCTGTTTGCCATCAGAAACCATTTGTTTAGGGCCAGGGGCAGTGGATCACACCTGTAATCCCAGCACTTTGGCAGGCCGAAGCAAGTGGATCATGAGGTCAAGAGATCGAGGCCATCCTGGCCAACATGGTGAAACACTGTCTCTACTAAAACCATAAAAATTAGCTGAGTGTGGTGGCATGTGTCTGTAGTCCCAGATACTCAGGAGGCTAAGTCAGGAGAATTGTTTGAACATGGGAGGTGGAGGTTGCAGTGAGCC
>NW_016107448.1:1433686-1452018 GCF_001604975.1 Cebus imitator
AAAAAAAAAAAAAAAAAAGAATAAAAAGAAATCAGTTGCCTAAGCCAAACTCAGCTATTCACCACAAATCCCTAGCTCTTTGTTGTTCCTGGAAGGTTCCCCACCTCCTGTAGCACTCTCTCCACCTCCTCTCTGGGAACATTTTCTCCATCTTTGAGGATGCCATCCAGTTTTGTAATTTCCTAGAAGGCTTCCCCAACTACAATTTATTTTCCTGATGCCTTTAAACTCTTAAAACTATGGTAGTCTCTAAGTACCATCTTGCAATCAACTGACTTTTCTTTTA
Source organism: Cebus imitator (assembly GCF_001604975.1). Taxonomy (NCBI): domain Eukaryota; kingdom Metazoa; phylum Chordata; class Mammalia; order Primates; family Cebidae; genus Cebus; species Cebus imitator. The sequence continues at coordinate 1,433,973 of NW_016107448.1, forward strand.
ATCCATACTATTATCCTCCCTCATTAGAGTTAATTTCCTTAAAGAGCCAAACTGGCTCATGATTACCCCAGTCTCCACTTAAGTCGGTACCACAGACAGTCCATGATTATGAAAGACAGAAGCATAAGACACTATAAATTAATAACAAATGTGATATAGTACGATCATTCTTTTGGGTGGAAATTTCTGTTTTTATTGCTAATTCTCAAACATGGGTCATAAGTGTTTAAGATTTACTTCTGACTCCTGTGGTCTATTCAACATTCATATATGCTGTATCTTCACCTTCATATGAACATTTTTACCTGTGGCCTCATTTTATTTTTTTACAATAATCTGAAAGTGGTTAACCGAAGGCAAAGTTTCATAGGTGGAATAGTTGGAGTGGTATAGGTCCTAAAGAATTCAAAACTATTAAATTACATGTGGAAAGTATTTAACAACAGATATCTTTCTCCAATTCTATTTATTTAAGGTGATTCCTTTGGGTAAAATATAATATTTTTATAGCAATGTAGAATAGCATTGCTTTGATCAATATATGTCAAAAAAGTGTTCATATTAAGAACATCACACCTTGTTAGAATGTTATATTTTCTGTCTACAGTGGTTCCATTATGTAAACCAAAAATAAAATCCTAAGCCCCCCCAACTAACTGCATGGACCCCTTCTCTCAGACAAGGGCTTTCTAAAATAAACCTGAAACACTAGTTCAGGTCATGATGGGAATCGGTGGTCAAACACATCTGATTATACCTTCCTCCCTTTGGGATTCAGGCACAATTTTAAGTTCTGGGGAAGATGTGCAGATCTTGCAGGATTGTTACATAGGAATACACATGCCATGGTGGTTTGCTGCCTCCAACCCCCAGTCACCTACATTAGGTATTTCTCCTAATGTTATCACTCCCCAAACTCCCCAACCCCTGCTATTGCTCACCTAGCCCCTCACCCTCCAACAGACTCCAGTGTGTGATTTTCACCTCCATGTGTCCATGTGCTCTCATTGTTCAACATCCACTTATGAGTGAGAACATGCGGTGTTTGGTTTTCTGTTCTTGTGTCAGTTTGCTGAGAACGATGGTTTCCAGATTCATCCATATCCCTGCAAAGGACATGACCTTATCCTTTTTTTATGGCTGCATAGTATTCCATGGTATATATGTGCCACATTTTCTTTATCCGGTCTATCCTTGATGGGCATTTGGGTTGGTTCCAAGTCTTTGCTATTGTAAACAGTGCCTCAATGAACATACGTGTGCATGTTTATAATCCTTTAGGTATATACCCAGTAATGAGATTGCTGGGTCAAATGGTATTTCTATTTCTAGATCCTTGAGGAATCACCACACTCTCTTCCACAATGGTGGAACTAATTTATACTCCCACCAACAGTATAAAAGTGTTCCTATTTCTCCATATCCTCTACAGCATCTGTTGTCTCCTGACTTTTTTAATGATTGTCATTCTAATCAGAATGATTAGTGAGGTCTCTAGTTTCATTCTACTGTTTGTGTTAGATGTTCATTTTTTTACACAGAAGCTTAAAGCACTGGAGTTGACTACTGGTCTTCCAATTAAAATTTTTCTTTACGTATTTAAGTTCATTTTTTTCTGCCAAAATAACATTTTAATAATAATTTTGATAGAAACTTGCTGGATAGTTCTCACAGTTCAAAGAGATATTCCAAGTGTTTCTGTCTAAGAAAAGTTTCAAGGATCTTGAGGTAGAAGCTTACATGAAATAGGCAGGGAATATGACTATGTATAATCACTACAGGGTGATTTTCATTCTTATGAAAACTATACTTAGAGCTATGTGAAATAAATCTATTTGGGTAGAGAAGATTCAAACCGAAAAAAGCTTGCTTTATACTTTTGTGTATTCCTGAACTTTATTATTCCTGATAGGAGTTTTTTAGAAACAACAAAAAGTAGAGAATTTTCACAGCAAATACAGGTGATTCCAAAAATAGCTGCAATATTATAAGTACCCAACAATGGAGAGCATCTATTTTCCCCAAGATATCAGGATAGAAAATCCAAAATGTTATTCTGTTATTTAAAAGCCTCTGGCATTAACCAGAGATAAGGGAGGGGAAGCCATTTCTATTGATCTATGGATAAAAACAAAATAGTGTAGTATTGAGTTAGCAATATTGTTGAGAAGATAACTTCTTATATTGGAGAAGAGAAAAATATTGAGTTCTATGGGTAGATAAAAAGTAGGTTGGATTAGCAAATTGAGAAATGAGTGTTAGCATCAATGTGACCTTCGTGTAGGAACAAGGAAAATAGTAAAGAAAACGGAATTCTATCACATTTTACTTTCTTTAGAATGCATCAGGGAAGGGAAAAGAACATGGCTCTGGTATAAAAAAGAAATAGGGATTTTAAACTAAACAGTACAATCACAGCTCATTGATGAATCGGTAATAAATTTCTCCCCCATCTTATAGGAATTATATTATAATGAGAAATATTACATGTAAATTAGGTAATTATGACTCAAATGAAAAATGTGCCTAGCTAATTCCACCTTAAAAGAAAGTCTATCTGGGGAAAAACAAAATGCCTTTGAGACTTCTTTATGTCATGGCCCACGTAGAAAATGCATATGTGGTATACCTAGAAAATATTTTTTTCATAGTGCTATGGTTTTAATATGTCCCTTCCAAAATTCACATATTAAAAGCTTAATTATCAATGTGGTAGTATTTGGGGAAGGGTCTTTCAGGAAGTGGTTAGGTCATGCGTGCTGCATCCTCATGAATAAATTAATGCCATTGCCTATGATCCCAGCACTTTTGGAGGGCAAGGTGGGTGGATCTCTTGAGCTCAGGAGTACAAGACCAGCCTAGGCAACATGGTGAAAATCTGTCTCTACAGAAAATACAAAAGATAGAAAGGCATGGCATGGTGGAATATTCCTAGCTACTTGGGAGGCTGAGGTGGGAGGATAGCTTGAGTGCAGGAGGCAGAGGGTGCAGTGAGCCAAGATTATAGGACTGCACTCCAGACTGGGCAACAGAGCCAGACCCTAACTAAAAACAAAACAAAAAAGGTTAATGACATTATAAAAAAAGGCTTGCAAAAATGGTTCTATCTCTCCTGCTTTTCTGCCATGCAAGGGCACAACATTCATCCCCTTTTTGTTCTCCTGCTTTCTGCCATTTGAAAATGTAGCCAGAAGGTCTTCATCAAATACCAGTACCTAGATCTTGGACCTCCCAGCTTCCAGAACTGTGTAAAAAAAAATTACTAATTTTATAAATTGCCCATTCTCAGGCATTCAGCTATAGAAGCATAAGTAGGGTAAGAAACATGGCACACTGGCATAAATGGACAGGCTGAGCAATTGGCCCAGGCTTATTGGCTCCCTAGGACTTTCACAACCTTTTTGTATCCTGAGGAGATCAATATCTCCTTTATTAGTCCATTTTCATGCGGCTGATAAAGACACACTCCAGACTAGGAGAAGAAGAGGTCTAACTGGACTTACCTTTCCACAAGGCTGGGGAGGGCTCAGAATCATGGTGCGAGGTGAAAGGCACTTTTTAAATGGTAGCAGCAAGAGAAAATTACAAGATAAAAAAGTTGAAAAACCCCCAAAAATTATCAGATCTTGTGATACTTATTCACTACCATGAGAACAGTATGTAGGATACTGCCCCCATGATTTAAATTACTGCCCACCAGGTCCCTCCCACAACACATTTTGGTGGGAATTATGGCACTACATTCCCACATTTTGTAGGAATTATGGCAATACAACTCAAGATGAGATTTGGGTGAGGACACAGCCCAACTATATCATTCTGCCCCTGACCCCTCCAAAGCTTACATCCTCACATTTCAAAACCAATCATGCCTTCACAACAGTCCCTGAAAGTCTTAACTCATTTCAGCATTAGCCCAAAAGTCTACAATCCAAAGTCTCATCTGAGACAAGGAAAATCCCTTCCACCTATGACCCTGTAAAACTAAAAGCAAGCTAGTCACTTCCTAGATACAATAGGGTACAGGTATTGAGTAAATATAGCCATTCCACCTGGGAGACATTGACCAAAACAAAAGGATTACAGGACCCATGAAACTCCAAAATCCAGCATGGCTATCAAATTTTAAAGCTCCTAAATGATCTCCTTTGACTAGGTCTCACATCCAGGTCACACTGATGCAAGAGGTGGGTTTACATGGTATTGGGCAGCTCCCTGAACTGTGGCTTGGCAAGGTACAGCCTCTCTCCTGGATGCTGCCACAGGCTGGCATTGAGTGTATGTGGCTTTTCCAGGTACATGGCACAAGCTGTCAGTGGATCTACCATTCTGGGATCTGGAGGATGTGGCCCTTTTCTTACAGCTCCACTAACCATTGCCCCAGTGGGGACTCTGTGTGGAGGCTCCTACTCCACATTTCCCTTCTGCACTGCTCTAGCAGAGGTCTCCATGAGAACCCCAAACCTGCAGCAAACTTCTGCCTGGACATCCCGGCATTTCCATACATCTTCTGAAATCTAGACAGAGGTTCCCAAACCTCAATTCTTGACTTTTGTTCACCCACAGGCTCAACAGCATGTGGAAGCTGCCAAGGGTTGGGGCTTGCACCCTCTGAAGCCACAGCCCAAGCTCCAGGTTTGCCCCTTTCAGCCACAGCTGGAGTGGCTGGGATGCAAGTCACCAAGCCCCTAGGCTGCACACAGCTCTGGGACCCTGGACCCAGCCCAAAAAAACCGCTTTTTCCTCCTAGGTTTCCAGATCTGTGATGGGAAGGGCTGCTGTGAAAACCTCTGACATGCCCTGGAGACATATTTCCCTTTGATTTTGGGGCTAACATTTGGCTTCTCATTACCTATGCAAAGTTCTGTAGCCAGCTTGAATCTTGCCTCAGAAAATGGAATTTTCTTTTCTATCACATTGTCAAGCTTCACATTTTCTAAACTTTTATGATCTGTTTTCATTTTAAAATGGAATGCATTTAACATCACTCAACTCACTTTTGAATACTTTGCTGCTCAGAAATTTCTTCTGCCAGATACTCCAAATCATCTCTCAAGTTCAAAGTTCTACAACTCTCTAGGTCAGGGACAAAATGCTGCCAGTCTCTTTCCTGAAACATAACAAGAGTCATCTTTGCTCCAGTTACCAACACGTTCCTCATCTCCATCTACGACCCCCTCAGCCTAGACATTATTGTTCATATCACTATCAGCCTTTTTGTCAAAACCATTCAACAAGTCTCTACCAGGTTCCAAACTTTCTGACATTTTCCTGTTTTCTTCTGAGCCCTCCAAACTGTTCCAGTGTCTGCCTGTTACCGAGTTTCAAAGTTGCTTCCATATTTTTGGGTATCTTTTCAGCAGCACACCACTCTACTGTCAAAAATTTACTGTATTAGTCTGTTTTCATGCTACTGATAAAGACATGCCCAAGACTGGGAATAAAAAGAAGTTTACTTAGACTTATAATTCCACATGATTAGGGAGGCCTCAGAATCACGGCAGGAGGTGAAAGGCACTTCTTACATGGTGACGGCAAGAGAAAATGAGAAGATGAAAAAGCAGAGACCCCTCATACAACCATCAGATCTCATGAGACTTATTCACTACAATCAAAACAATATGAGGGAAACCACCCCCATGATTCAAATTATCTCCCACCAGGTCCCCCCCGACGACAACATAGGGGAATTATGGAAATATAATTCAAGATGAAATTTCGGTGGGGACACAGAGCCAAAACACATCAGGTACCTACAATGCCTTCACTGCAAATCAATACACTCTGACATTCTGACTCATCTTCACAGAGTGATTGAAGCCAGTAGGTAATAACCTGTGTTTTTAGTAAAGGGGTTAAATTGGGCCTGTGTGCTCCAGAATTTCTGGATCACACCTGTAGAATCTCCTACTGTTTTAGTTGCAAACAGCTTGAATAAATCACATAATTGCACATTAATATTGCCTGACTAGTTCAAACTTGGCATTACCTTTAAAATGGGATTTTGGATTGAAGAGCAGAAGTCATCTTTCTGTGTATTTTGGCTTGTTCTGTAGACATTATAGCAGCTTGTTTCTTGGATAGTTTTCCCTACCCTATACTGTCAGCCAAAAGATTAGAGTTGGCCTAGAGCCCCAGAGGAAAAGTATAGCAAAAGTTCAAAATATAATAGCTAAATTCAAGTATTTACTTTCATAATTTTCCAATATTTTCTTCCATATCATGTTATCCAACCTGAAAATCAGAAACTTATTAAAGTTTTGAGTTGAATTTTGAGTAAAAAGCTAATTATGACACTTGTAAATTACCTTTGCAATATAATAAAGCATAGGTAAAATGTGCCTTCATTCAAGAATAAAAGATGTTAACACAGATCATAAAACAGCAGTCTGTTGCCAAAGCTTACAGTATGCTACAGAAACCACAAACTCCTTTTTTATTGTCCTAAATGTCTTGAGATACTTTGCCCCAGGCTGAGCTCTGTGACTGACAATATCTCAGGATTCTAGTCACTGGGTAGCTTTCTCTTTTCTTCTCAGCCTATACCAGAAGATCAAGCAATTGATAAGTACAAAATCGTTTCACCAGAGGTCTTAAATTATAATCAAATATAGCAGAAGGGGTCCAATTTGTGACTAGCAACCAGTTTAGTCATTGTTTATTAGAACGAAAATACACTGGAACTTACTAGATGGGGATATGACAGCTTGACCCTTTGATATTAAAAACATAATCTGTAACTCAGACTCAGGGTCTAGGACATTTGTAGGTTCACAGTGTGAAACTGTACAGTTTGAATATGGCAAGTATTGACATCCATGAATTGGGCTTTATGCAGGTTATTTCCATCTTTGCATTGCTGTCCAGTAACATTATCTGTTCTGTGCATATTTTTTTCTTTTTTATCTACCTTTCATCTTTTCAACTTTGTCTTTGTCCTCTTTTTATTTAAGAGAGGGATCAGATTCAGTACATGCTCTGCCAAAATACTGGCATCTGAGAAAACAGCAGAAGCAGGAAGATTACTCTCACCTCCCACTCTTTTCCCCTGAAGCAGGTCATAAGATTCTCAGCGTGAAGTACCTTCCTTGTACTCAGAGGAAGGAAACATCCTTACCTCTGAAGGAAAAGGTACACAGAAAACAATCCAAAAAAGTCTTTTATTTATTGTCATTAGATCATACCTTTTTATCCAATTGTACTTCTCCATGACTATTCACTTTTTCATCAAACTTATGATAAAAAACACACAGGTTTACCTGTTTATTTTGGTCTTTATTTCCTTTTGAAGGCTCGTATGTCACTTAAAACAAATATAAAATAAATGTGTATGCTTCTTTTTTGTTAAATTGCTTTATGTTACAGGAGCCACAGCCATAAACCTAGAGATGGGTAAGTAAAAGAAATATTTTCTCTTCTACATAAGCAAATAAACTAGTACTCACTTATATGAAAGAACTCCCTTTTGTACTCTATAATTTATTTTCCTTGAGGAGTGGAAGTTATTATGAAATTACTGAGGCTTAGAAAAGACCTGAATGAAAAATTAAGCATTTTCTGCACAAGCAATATGAGAAAAATATTTTCTTTGTGATTTTACCACAACTCCAGCCTGGCAATGTTTTCTTCCTCATTAATATTAACTTACTTTTGGGAGCCACACTAGAAATACTGAGAAAATAAATATACTCAGCCAACCCTATATGTGTTTGCTTCAACTGTAAGCTAACAAACCAAAACCAAAAAATGAATATCTGGATTGTCTGAGGTACCAACATAGATTGAAAATGGCATATAAGACAACTGAAAGATGTACTATATATTAACAGAAACTCTCCAACAAGAAAAACAAAATACTCATTTTGTTTTGTGCTTAAAAGTCAGTCACGAGATGTCTATCTAGTGCTATATGAAAAATCTTTACTACAAAGGCAATGCAACTTCGCATAAACTCTCAGTGGTGCTGATAGAACCAGATATGCTCAGGGATCATAACAATAGAACAAATCACAAAGTGAGCAGAAAAATGGCTCTCTGTTGTTGAAAAGGAAAGGGAAGAAAAGTGAAGTAAGAGACAGGAAGGGAAAGGATGACACGGTAGTCTTATATACAATGAGTTGGTGACAAAAAGATCCTTAAAACATGATGATAAATTAAATTGAACTGTGATCAATATTTTTCCACTGTTAACACTGATCATAACTTGTTTCTCTTGTTACATATTATAGATATCATTAATCAGAATCATATTATGTTTTAATCATATTGAAATCATATTAAGTTTATGATGTTTTCCAAAATAAAATATGTAGGGGGGAGCTGTATTGTAAGAAAAAAAAAAAAGTCAATGCAAAAGGATAGAATTTTTTTGGTCTGATTTACAAAGTAGTCATATCTTTATGTAATCACTGACTGGCTCAATATGATTTCCTTAACAAAAATGATAATTTAAAAATTTTTAAATATTTTAGATATAATGTTTTTCAGTTATCTATCTGCATGAAAACTATTCAACATTAGCTCTTCTGCCACCCCTCTTACACTGCAAACTTTAACAAAAGCAATGTTTTAAGGTCTTAATACTATATCGTTTGATATTTTTAAAGTAGTTTTATGCTTGGATAAAATTTATTGAAAATAAACAGCATAAAATTTACTCTAAAATTTTTATTGTCTTTTACAACAAGTACCACTGAGTTTTTGACATTTGAAAATTTTTCTGCTGCCCCTAAAATGTCTCGTAAATACGTCTCCTAAATGAGTGACATAATATTTGTAGGTTTTTAAGAGAGCTCTCTATTCAGAAGGCACAAATATTAAAGTGTGAATTGAGAAAAGTAATGAAGTCCGATTACTTCGCGTCTAAGTACTAATGCATTTTCAAGTTCACCAAAGTTTTGCAGTTTCAAAACACAAGAATGAAATTACTTGCCATGGTGAAATCTGTATTTGTTTTGGCTCTGTTCTACTATTTGGGATATTTTTGATACCTCTCAGTCCTTTACTATAATTCTTCCAAATGCATATTCCTGATACAATTTATTAATGTATAGAAATTTTGTAACTTAATCATTTAATATTGTTACAAATAGTCAAGTACTAGCTCTGAGAATAAAAAATGCACCACAAATGTGAGTACCTTGTTAAAACATAATAACAGATATATCCACCATTAATAAATGCATTAAATTGGGTAGCAGAGAAGTTTCTTATATCACAACCTGAAATATGTATGTCATAATGCACAGTTCTGTGTTTTGCATCATAGAAAATAGACTTTTGAAAATTCAAAAGGGACATGTCCAAAAGAAGCATTCTTTTGTATTCTACCCTCTTGCCATGATATCCTGTTATGGCCAGCTTCATCCATGATTTCATGTGTCTGCATCCATGATTTCATGTGTCTGCAGCCATACACTACAAACCTCATCATTTCCTTGCAAGGAGTCATTCTCTTTGATGTTAATCCCTGATGTGACAGCTTATTAAAAGTATTATTTTAATTATTAAATGTACTTTTAAAATTGCAACCTAAATTTTTCAGAAGATTTATTCATTTATGAGGCCAGAGCTTGCATGCATTGTGTTACTTAAGAATTGACCAGTGCCCTACTTATACCAAAACACCTTCCCTGGTAATAGTATCTGTATTACTTATGTTAAAATCAGCCTTATGTTATAAGACACAGGATCTCCAATATGTCACTTCAGTTGATGGAAGCTTCAATTCATTGACTGATTAATATCTAATTTATAATAAAGAAGGATCTAGTGGAATTGACTATAGGTGGGTAAGAATTTATTTGAAAGAAAATTATGATAAAATTTAGGGACAATTGAGCTCTCCAAGAAGTGCAGAGCTCAGTGTCTAAGACAATAGAATGAAAACACTGAGAGAATGAGGTAAAAGAAGATGGAGAAAAGTGTATTAAGGAAGCTGGAAAAGAGAAATGCATTAAATTTACTGAATAAGTAAAAAGTAAGTTAACTTAATAAATCTAGAAAAGAATGTTCATGCTAACACGACTGTCAGATAGAAGCAGACAATATAGGAGAGACACACACGAAAGAGTAGACTGTTTTATAGTCTTTTGAATGCTGAAATGAGAGTAGGGGTAGGTTTCACTTTGTCCCCAGTCCCTCTCTTGTTCTGCAACCAGTTTATCAAGCTGCTGACTTCACCAACCCAAATCAGCCCCCAGACTACCAGTGCATACTTGGCAGCAGCTTCCACAGAGGGTGGTGATTTTCACAGATGCCTCCATGACCACTTTCTTCATGATCTCACTTTCATGGGCAGATGATCTTACCTTCTCAGACATTCCCACAAGCTGTCACTGTTCACTTGCCCACCCATGAGTAATTTGAGCAAAGATGTTTACTGACTATTTCTCTGTTCCTTCAGCTTCTCACTTCCCCACTTCCTCCCACATTTGTATCACTTTGATTCCTATATTAAGCCTCTCATTTCCAATGCAACTCACAATAATTCTGCATTCTTAATTGAACACTGACAAAGACATTCATACCTGAGATGGGACAGTGTTCTAATTAGTTCCAATTTTTCATGTCTCACTGTATCCACTTCTTTCACAGTACACTCCCACACTTAGACTCGACTCATTATGACTTGCTTTGGTCAATGCACAGAAGCAGTTTTGATGGAAGCAGAGGCTTGAAAAGATCTTGAATATATCTGCATTTTCTCATGAAGCCTTTGCCACTGCTTTGTTAACATGCCAGTTCTCCTGCAGGAGAAGAATGTGGAAGATAATGAATTTATTCAAACCAAGGTTATCCTAGGCAAGTCAGAGCCCAACAAAGCCAACAGCTAACCACAGACGTATAAAGGATGAGATCAGCAGAGCCTCATCTAGATCATCAGAAGAGCCAGCCAACCAGCAGAACCATGAAAAATAACAAATGCCTGTGGCTTTAAACCACGAATTTGGGGAGGAAGTTTGTATGCAGAAATAAATAACTGATACAATAAAAGAAGTAAAGTTAAAGAGAACACAGCTTTAAGTATAGGCATCTGGAAATTAAGAATATATATAGAATTAAGGGCATTGACAAATGCCTCATCTTGTTGATTGGGACTTGAAGGAAAGATCCTGGGTAAGGAAGTTTAAGGTAAAGGCATATGGATGAACTTACAAAAGTAAGCCTAAAGCATGACTATGAAAGTAAGCATAGTTGCATGTTGATATCCAGGAGTGAACAATAAACATAAAAAGCCTAAAAACATAAAAACATAAAAAGCCTAAAAAGACAAGAAGATCTAAGGGCATAGCCAGGTGATCAGAGCCACCTTCTGACATCAGTTGATGTCAGGCAGCTTCTGATATTAACTACCCCATTGATGAGACACTGGACTTATGAATAGACAATCTATGTTGATGAAAATACAGCATATACTTGGGCCCTACAGCATGGACTTTTACTCGCCAACGCTCTTCTAGCTAATGTTACTGCCCAATGTCCAACATACCATCAATAGAGACTGAATCAGAGCTCCTAATAAAGTGCTGTCTAGGGTGACCAATAATCCCAGTTTGTCTACGCCTGAGGATTTTGCCAGAACAGAGGGCATTCAGTGCTAACTCCAGTTCATTCTCAGGTAAATTATCCTTCAAGGACATCAAACAACCAATTGGTGGCAAGTTAATTTCATTGTAACCCTACAATCCTGGAAAGAGCAGTGAGTACTCTTAACTGGAATGATCATAAATCTTTGGTTAGGTTTTCCTTTCCTACCCATAGAGCCTCAATTAACTTGCAGAATATTTAAACAAATGTCACATCATCATGTATAACACCATCTCAAACCAAAAGAGCCATTCTGTAGCAAAGGAGGTGTGATGATGGGCATGTGGACACGGGATACACTGGTCCAATCACACCACTCAGAGGCTGCCAGCCTAAGGTAGCACGGAGACAGCATTTTGATCATACAGCTGAGGTGTTAAATTGGAGATGTGACTCTGCAAGGATGGGACACCAAACTCCAGATGTGGTTTTTTACCCTAAATTAAGAGCCATTAAATGTGCCATGTCCGCAATAGACAAAATACGTACGTCTAGGACAAAGGTGGAGTTAGGAGTGACTTTGCTCACTGTTGATTCTATCTACTGAAGTAATTCATGCTTCCTATTCTACAACATTAGATTCTAGAATTCTTCAGGTATTCTTCTAAGAGATAGCAGATCAATAACATAAATAAAATTTAGGCTACAATGTTTCTCAATGACTTTGGGCTCCTGATGCCAAGGAAAGTAGTTACCTGCCTTGCAGAGATTATTGATTCTGATCACCAAAAGGAAGCAATGAAGCTGAAAAAAAATATGTTGGGCACCCAGATGATCCAATAGAGCATCTATTAATAAACCTTTCCACAATTTTGACAATAACAAGTGCAACAAACCACCCAAAAACATCTAGAGTATGTTGCTTCTCTGCACAGAAATTTCCTTTCCTTGCTTAGAAACCTAGTGAACTAATATTCATTTTATATATGTTTTCCTTGAAACTCTTAGTAAAGGATTCCTCCACTGCCCTGACAACTTTAAGCACTTGCCCTAAACATTAACACTGCCTTATGTTATTTGTATATGGATTGCTCTTCTATAATTATAAGCAATTTAAATTGAGAACATATGCATTATTCCCCTTTGTATCTTCAGGATTTAGAGTTGTTCCTGATAAAGAGTTGATGATCAGCAAACACTTGTTAAAGGAATAAAAAGGAGGAATCACTGCCACTTTTCCTCTGAAATGCTTCCTTTACCCGAACCCTATTATTGATCAGGCATGCAGAGCTCTATTGTTATCTTTGTGGTGAAAGAATCTTCTCTTCTGCTGAATTCTAAGCAACTAGTATTCAAGGGATTTTTTGCCTTTTATCTTCTATGCTTAGGGGAGTGCATCACTTAGAACAAATGCTCAATACATACTGAATGAAGTAATAAAAATATTAAACTTATTACTGTTACTGCCTTAAAGCAAAACTAAAAGCATAACATAGTAATATCAAAAAGACTTGTTAGAAAGCCCATTCAAAATTGACTTTTTAAAAGTATCTGTCAAGATGGTTATTTTAAAAGAATCTGAAAATCTTAGAAATAAAGGAAAAGATGTATGTTCTAAGCCATTGAGAGTTGTTTGAACTTCAGTTTTCATGCTAGTCCTGTGAATTCTGGATTTCATTATATACTCTATGCTTCCTTTTCCTCATTTTTAAAACAAAGATAAAATCTACTTCACAAGAATTTTATGAAGCTTAAATGAGAAAATGAATTTTAAAACAGGTTAATATACAGTAGACACTTGGTACACAATAGCTGCTATTATTTTTTCATTATTTTAAATATAATAATCATCAGTATTAAAATAAACATACTTGGAGCTCACATTCTACCATAGTTAATATTGCTGTTTTTAAAAGGATTCTCCTTAAATTTGGACAAGTGAAAGGTCACATGGATTGTGGTCATGAGTGGATTTTAAACAGGCAACTGAGAATTCTTTTCCCTCTTACAACAATCACATTTTCATATCTTTCTAGTACTATCAAGGAAAAGTATTTTTTTTTTCATTGAAATCTAAGCCCTTCACTAAATGTCCTTTTAAGGTATATAGTCAAAGATTGACCCATTTTGAAAGTATTCTTTCCCTATTTGTCTAGGAAGAAGTAAAGATTCTTTTTTCTTTACTTTTTCTGTTCCTTTTTTTTTTTTTTTTTTTTTTTTTTTTAACTATTTTAGAGAACACTAACATGTTATTATACATAACATATTCCTGGATTTTATCTCATAGATTTTCTGGGACAGAGAAAGCACCCATTGTCCATTTACTTACTTGTATTTATTTGAATCTAAAGGGATTCAGAACATATCATCCCCCAAATATGCCATTTGGCACATTAGTTATTTTGAGCTTAAAAATTTGAGAACCAGCCAACACAGTAAGACTTCTTTACCTCCCCCTCAACTGCCTAAAATATAAATTTCCCCTTTCAAAAGGAAATGTACATATATTTAAAATTTTTCATCAGTAAAAATATCAGTCCCAGGAAAAACTCTATTCTGAGATAACTTTATCACCTGAAAGACTTTTACCTTTGTAACAACACAATTTTTATTCATCATCTTCCTCCCTTCAGCCTCATGCAACTTGCCTTCACTGCATTCCAGAAGCACCAAATCACCGTTTTCTGTAGCTCAGGCTGCTACATAATCCTCAATTAACTGGCCATTTCTCATATGAACTTCTGGGCATATATGCATAAAATTGTTTTTCTCCTGTTAATCTGTGTTATGTCAATTTAATTTGTAGATCAGTGAACCATTTTTCCTCCCTTTCAAAAAACCAACAAAAATATGTAACTCCTGTGAAAATAAATTAAAACCATCCAAATGAGAATACACTAAGACTGTTTATTTAGAACTTGCCATAAAGTAAAGGATTCAGCCACCATCACTTGCTTTTGGCAAAGATTCAAAGTCCGGCAGGGGAGTGGGAAATCTTCAAAGTGAAATTGAGACTTGTTGGTCTTGGGTAGCTGCAGGCAGGCTAACTGGAAGTGAAGATACCTACTTGGTTTTCTCTGGTTAATTCTGAATTGGAACCAGAAGCAAAATTAGGAAAGCTGTTACTTGCTGATCAAGTCATGGCCATTTTGTACACTTTGTGGTTTGGCTTCCTGAACCAGTTGTGACAGAGTTTGCAGATTAATATTTTATTTTTACATATGGTATGGCCATTATTGGTGTGTATATTCAATTTCTCCCTCTTTTTCTGACATAGAGTACTCACGCAAAATACTAGAGTTTACATACATGTTGATCCACACTTGTAAAAATGAGTTTCAAAGTGTATTTATAAACTCAGATATATATCTATACTAGAATTAAAACATACTTTTTTTCTTTTTTTTTTTTTGGAATTGTGAGCATCGCCATCTTGGACAAACCCATCATTCTGAAGTTCACCTTAATCAGAAACCACCTAAATCCAAAGGGCATCAGCCTAATGGCTAAGGTCAGCACGATCATATACTGCAAATAACATCTCCAACCAGAAACACTCCAAACTCCTCCCCAACCACAGACATGCTAACCCAGAGATAACCCCCCTCTGGCAGGGAAGATGTTAGCCCCAAGACGACCTCCCCTCCACCCAGAGACATTCCAACTCCTCCTTAAAGCTACTCCCTCACACAGAAACATTCCAAGCTTGTGATAAACCCCCTCACCCTAAAATCAATATATAATCTTGGTCTGTAAGAGAAAGTGCTCCTGACTAAAATCAGAAGCCCCTATCAGGTTTATTTTCTCTAAAATAAATCTGTCTTTAACTGTCGACCTGCATTTTGTGTTTCTTTCCTCTTTCTTTAACACAGTTCTCACAGGGAGAGCCATGATCAAGGAGTGGTTTTCTTTAGGAAACAATTCTACTACAAAACATGGGAATAGAAGTAATTTAAAATGTTCAAGACATTAAATGCAGGACTGACTCCATACTGCCATTTAATATGCTTTGTATTATAGGATAGAAAAACTAACCTCCCCATCTACGGAATTTTAAGGACACCCAAGACAGTCAAAGCATCCCATAATTCAATATCCCACAGTATTTTCTGGTTGTACCAAAAATAGACAACCAGCAAATGATTTCATCTCTTAAAAACAAGCATTTACACTTAAAAAAAGAGATGAGGTAGGATTCCCTCCTTCTTAAAAATGTTTCTAGAGTCACTAAAAAATTTACATTTACAAAATAGTTGATAAAAATACTCCTCTGGATATTCAAGAAGGGAGACAGGGACAGCTGAAAAGGCATGGTATATGGTATTAATCAGACTTGGCTTCTTTCTCTCCTGCTTCGTCAGAGGCTGGACTCAGTTTTTGTTTCCCCATTTTCTGCAGATAAATGTTCTTTAGTTTTTTGGATAGCCGCTTTGGGTGGTTTTCCCTTTGCTCCCCTTTTCGCTTTTGCTTGCACCTTTTTGTCTGAAGATTAATCCTTCGCTGCTGCCTGTTTCAGCCTCACTTCCACTTTTGCAGGAGCAGGTTTAGCTGAAAACCACAACCATCTCCTCCTGGGCTCTTCTTTGGCGGCCCCTTCGGCCGAGCTGACCTTCCCCCTGGGCATCCTGATGGCGGGGAGGGCACATGCCAGGTGCCTGCGGGCCCGGGCGTGCCTAGAGCCTTTGCTAAGCTGGGCTGCCTGGCCGCTGCCAACCACTCCCCAGTGAGACTCTGCCTCTCTCAACTGCCTTTTATCAGAGTCCTGCCACCGTTTTTACCTCCAAATAAATATTGTTTATACCGCAATGTCTATAAAGAATTAAAAAGCAAAAGAAAGACCAATAAAGTATCACATTATAAGAAAAAGGGAAAAATATATTTTTCCTTTTAAATTTCAACTGCCTTCTTTAATTTAAATTAAATATGCAGAGACTTTATGTAATAAAGAAGACAAAATCCAGTCACTTCATTGCTTATAAAGGTTGAGTATTGGACAGTGGTTCACATTTGTAATCTCAGTGCTTTGGGATGCTGAGGCTCCAGAGGAGCACTTGAGCCCAGGTCTTCAAGACCAGCCTGGACAACAAAGCAAAACCAAGTAAATACATAATAAAAACAAGCAAGTTAGCCAGGCGTGGGGGCATGCACCTGTGGCATGCTACTCCAGAGGCTGAGGTGGGAGGATCGCTTTTGCCTGGGAGGTGGAGGCTACAGTGAGCTGTGGTCCAGCCACTGCACTCCAGCCCAGGTGACAGAGTGAGACCCCATCTCAAAAAAANAAAAAAAAAAAGAAAGAAAAAAAGGTTGAGTATTTCTTATTCAAAATGTTTGGGACCACAAGTATTCCAGGGTTTCTTGGATTTTGGAATATTTATATATATATATGTAATGAGATATCTTGGGAATAGGACCCAAGTGTAAACACAAAATTCTTTAGTTTAACATACACCTTATAAACACAGCCTGAAGGTAATTTTATATACTATATTTTAATAATTTTGTTCATTAAACATAGTTTATGTACATTAAACTATCAGAAAACAAAACGTCACTGTCTAAGTCACCCATGTGAACAATCTGTAGTTGTTCGGCCCTGCCATCACTCTTGACTCTGAACTTGTGGTCCCAGCTACTTAATAAGCAATCATTTTCTTATTCACATTTAGGTGTTTAAGTAAAAAATATGACATAGCATTAATACAGTGAGAAAATAATGTGTTTGGGGTAACTAAACTAAACTAAACTAAGAATGCGTTTGGGGTATTCTGATGACGCACAGTAGCATCATCAGAATACCTATATCAGCTGTTAACATCAGCTACTAACAAGGGCAGGCTGAATAAACTGTGCATTGTGCACCTGTGTTTTCACTGCAACCTGTCACAAGAGGCCAGGTGTGGAATTTTCTACTTTGTGACATAACGTTGGTAACTCAAAATGTTTCAGGTTTGGGAGCATCTTGGCTATCGGATTTTCAGATTATGTGTTTTCAACCCATATTATTATTCTGGTGCCTGCAAATTTTTCAGTAGGTCCCCTAGTATGTCATGCCAGGGACTATGCTAGTTCCTGGGAACAGCACGTTAGCATTCTTGAGTGGGTCCTTGATTTCATTGAGTTTATAATCTGGTAAGAAGAAATCTATGAAGAATTCTAATAAAGCAAAACATGCAATCACAATAAACCTTCCTTTTTATCAAAAATGGAAACTTTGAAGAGCCGCTCTTCAATAAGTCATTGTAAAGCACCAGGACCCAGGTGTTTTGACCCAGCCTCTTTTCAGACTGAGATCTGAGGCCGTGATACCTCATGTGCCTATATATGTTGATAATCACCATTTCCCATATAACTCTACATATTTGCATCTACACAACCATCTTCAACTCTCTCTCATGTATGTCAGTCTTATAATTTGTGACCAGCAAACTCCCCTCTAACCTCCCCCTCTTCTCTGAATGTTCTTATCAGTGGCTGAGTTCCATTAAGTCTGTCTTCCTTTAGTGTACATTCTTTTTTT
>NW_016107448.1:1453160-1454775 GCF_001604975.1 Cebus imitator
AAAAAAAAAGAAAAAAGAAAAGAAAAAGAATGAAGGCAAGGAAGAAAGGGGGAGAGGAAGACGGAGAGAGAACAGTGGTGTTGCTTTATTGCCTGTGCTAGGATGCAGTCTAAAAATGGGTATGTCTGTAATTGTGTTTAATAATAGAGACATGAAAAAAAAAAATGAGGGAAGAAAATAACTAACAAGCAGCCAACCAATATTTCATTTAAACCTATAAATAGGTGTGATGTGGTACTGATAAGAGTGTATATTTTGTGTATGTAAAGTGGAGAGTTCTATAAATGTTAATTAAGTCTACTTGTTCTGGGTCTGAGTTCAGGTCCTGGGTATCGATGTTAACTTTCTGTCTCACTGATCTGTCTAATATTGATGTTGAAGTCTCCCACTATTATTGTGTGGGAGTTTAAGTCTCTTTATAAGTCTTATATATCTGGGTATTCCTGTATTGGGTGCGTATATATTTAGGACCTTTAGCTCTTCTTGTTACATTGATCCTTTTATCATTATATAATATCCTTCTTTGCTTCTTTTGATCCTTATTGCTTTAAAGTCTATTTTATCAGCAAAAATTACAATTCCTGCTTTCTATTTATTTATTTTTGCTTTCCATTTGGTTGGTAAATTTTTCTCCATCCCTTTGTTTTGAGTCTTTGTGTATCCTTGCATGTGAGATGGATATGGATGTAGCATACCAATGGGTCTTGGCTTTTTTTGCCTGTCTGTGTCTTTGGATTGGGGGATTTAGTCGATTTAAATTTAGAATTAATAATAATATATGTGAGTTTGATACTGCCATTCAATGTTAGCTGGCTCTTTTGCCCATTAGTTGATGCAAGTTCTTAATTATGTTGATGTTCCTTATTTTTTTGTATTTTTTAGAAAGGCTGGTACTGGTTGTTCCTTTCTATTTGTAGTGGTTCTTTCAGAAGCTCTTGTAAAGCAGGCCTGGTGGTGATGAAATCTCTGAGTGCTTGCTTGTTCACAAAAGATTTTATTTTTCCTTCGCTTATGAAGCTTAGTCTGGCTGGATGTAAAACTCTGGGTTGAAAGTTTTTTTCTTTAAGGATGTTGAATATTGGCCCCCACTCTCTTCTGGCTTGTAGGGTTTCTGCTGAGAGATCTGCTGTGAGTCTGATAGGCTTCCCTTTGTGGGTAACCTCACCTTTCTCTCTGGCTGCCCTCAGTATTTTCTCTTTCATTTCAACCCTGGTGAATCTGGCGATTATGTGCCTTGAGGTTGGTCTTCTTGAGGAATAGCTTTGTGGTGTTCTCTGTATTACCTGGAGTTGAATATTGATAGGTGTACCTGAATGTGACGAAGAGAATGAATCCAAGCCACTTCAGGATATTATTCAGGAAAACTTTCCCAACCTAGCAAGGCAGGACAATGTTGTGTACATTCTTCTACTGAATTGCTTGAACAGAAAGTCTCTTTGTTCTCTCTCAGCCTATAAACCTTAGGACAATGTGATGTCATAGGTGTCCTCCTTTCTTCTCACTGCCATATCTAATTCATTAATTCTCCCTTGTAATTTTGAGAAAATTAATGCTAAAGCCTATGTATCCATCTATTAGAGTGACACCCTTTCTTTTTTTTTTTCTTTTTTTTTAA
>NW_016107448.1:1458726-1476771 GCF_001604975.1 Cebus imitator
GCTTCCCTTTATGGGTAACCCGACCTTTCTCTCTGGCTGCCCTTAGTATTTTCTCCTTCATTTCAACCCTGGTGAATCTGAAGATTATGTGCCTTGGGGTTGCTCTTCTTGACGAACATCTTTGTGGTAGAGTGACACCCTTTCTTATGCCTCAATGCCATCTACTAAGCTACTACTCTTTAGCATTTGTTGAAGACTTCTCTCAGAGCAAAGAATTCCTCACTACTTCGTTATCAGCTATTTCAACATTAACATGGATGAAGTAGCCAGATCCTTATCTCTTTGGTTCTTGAATTCTCACCTCCACCTTACACACCCATTCCCAAACTTTAATTTCATTAGAAATTGAATCAAATATGAAATGTGGACTTGAGACATTACAATATTCCACCCTTCTCCAGCTCTCTTGCTATAACTTTTAATTGACTCTTTCCTCATTTTATTTCACCTTCCAGTTTAATTAAAATATGCTATTATAATCACTTATTTGCAAATACTCAACTCTTTTGTCCTTTTCATCACCATTGTATACTTAAAGAAAATTCTTATTGAATTATAATCTATGCCATTCTTCTCTATGTAATAGAGAACATGAAAAAGGAAGGAAAAAGAAAAAGAAAAAGAAAAACATACAACTGGACATTTTCACATTAAAGTCAAAATCAAAGACTTCAGATGAGCACACAACAACTATATTAGAACTCCTAAGATGTCTCCCTAGTGCATTTGTTTTCCAGCACTCTGAGATCATATACCATGCCCTCTCTTCACTTTTCTTTCCTTTTCTTTTCCTTTTTTTGTTCCTTCCTTCCTCCCTCTCTCCCTCCCTCCCTCCCTCCCGCCCTTCCTTCCTCTCTCTCTCTCTTTCTTTTGACAGAGTCTCACTCTCTTACCCAGGCTGGAGTGATTGCAAGTGCAGTGGTGCAATCTCAGCTCATTGAAATGTCCACCTTCTAGTTTCAAGAAATTCTTATGCCTCAACCTCCCAAGTAGCTGGGATTACAGGCGTGCACAACCACACCTGGCTAATTTTTGTATTTTTGGTAGATATCGGCTTTCACCATGTTGGCCATGCTTGTCTTGAACTCCTGGCCTCAAGTGATCCGCCTGCCTCATCCTCCCAAATTGCTCAAATTACAGGGGTGAGCAACCGCGCCTAGCCTTCTCTCCCCATTTCATCTCCATTGTGTTAAATATTAATGACCTACTTAATACTTTATTGAGAAATTGAATGTATCAAACATAACCCCTTCAGCACAGACTGCTAGTAACCATACAATATACATTTAATCCTTATTTTTAATGACAGAATTCCATTCTTTAGATAAGCACATTGCCACTTCGCAAAAAGATTATTTCTCATCCTTCCTTGAACCTAAGTGTAGCTATATGACTCATTCCTGACCAAGGAGATATAAATAGAAACTTTGTATAATGTCTTCATCATTAGAAGGGTCATTAGAAGGTATGCATGTGACCTTATTTTTCTGGTTTCTCCAATTCACTGCCTGGAATTTTCTTTTCTTTTTTTTTTTTTTTTTTTAAGTTTGTAGTGTGTTTTATGCTAAAGACAGAAACTTGCCAAGAACACCGGAAAAGAATCAGGTATGAGGGAATGGAGTATGAAAAGGCTTCACTGCATGTCATGATGAACAACGATTTGGGGTCCTTGTCAAATATGGTTCCAATAGAGTGCAAGAATTAGAAAATGTTGCCATGTATAAAATGAGTGAAAAGAATTAAAGATAGGTAATTTATAAAAATCTTTCAAGAAGTTTGATTATGAACGGGGTGATAGAAAAACATCAAGAAAAAATTAAGAATTAGGAATTTTTTTAATGAGAGATGCTTGATCATTTTCAGTTCATTTTTATTTACTGAAGACATATCTGTTGATTTGAACAAGTTAATCAGTCTAAAAGTAAATAAAAGAAGGGTTAATATTCTCTCCGCACCTCTCTTTTTTCTTTGGCCCCCTAAAAACCCTGTTCTTTATTCTTATGAGCATTTTTTAAACATGACACTGTTTTAGTTTTCTCTCCTCTAAAGTGGGAATAATAGTAGTACCTATATCAAAGGTTGGTAAAAATTATACATGTTTTTGTCCTTTGGCTATTGTACCTGTGTAATTTGTTTACTCTTGAGTTCATTCCCTGATGCCCATTGCTCCGCTTGACACCACAACTGTCTGACTCCTTCATTTCCTGGCACCTTTGTCCATTTACCTTTAATTGGTTTCAGATCCTGAATGTACTAGCAGAACACTAGAGTGAAAGAAAAGGAGAAATCGGGATATTTATCTTTCTTCCTCTCTCTTTCTGCCTGTTCCATGCTATATCTCAAAAAGTCCTGCCCCTTCTCCAAGGTTTGAGCTCTCCTTGAAGACTTTCAGTCTCTGAACTTCAGAAGCATCATCAGGTCTCATTTGTACTGCCAGCTATAGGGGTGATAATACCTTTCACCTGTTGCTGAGCTCTGGGTTGTCTTACTGTGGCCTATTTGGTTTTTCATCTCTTTTTCTCATGTTTACAACTAGTTTCCCATGTTATATACCTCTACTGAACCACCTGGCATGGGTTCTGTCTTCCTGACTTTGTCCTGACTGATACAACTACCATTGTCATCATCGTCATCATCATCAATAGAGTAAGTCATTAAAAAAAAAAAGGTTAAATGTGAAAAAAAAGAAAAGTGCCTCAGAAAATAAGAGATGGAATACAAAGCCTAGGTAAGAGGAAAAGCCTGCAATTGGAAAATGGAAATAATTTCTTATTAAAAGAAAGAAAACATGCATCTAAAAGCAGGTAAATAGCCAGTCAAGATTAGTCTGTATTTTATGTTTTGTTATTTTTAATCCATCCATTTATCTTGCAACTAAGTGCAGAGTGCAATTGTATCCTGTCGCCCAGTAGCACCTTAACAAGGTAGTGAGTCTCCAGAAAAAGGTGGCAGAAGTATGTGTTATACAAATAGAACCTGAGAAGTGTCACAAAGTTCCTTTTGTCCCAGAGTACACAGAGGCATCAGAATAATATCCATGCAACACAAAACAGAGCAAAAATAAAAACAGTTACAGGGAATTTCTGAGCAGACTGGAGATGAATAGAGCTCAAAAAGTCCCTGAGCAGAATTTGTTGTGGGAACAACAGAACAATTTCTCTTTGTCTAAGAGTGATACTAAAGAAGAAAAAGATTTGCTGAATTTAATGCATCAGATGAAAACCTGGAATGATTTAGTAGCAATATGTACAGACTGATCCCTAAAAAACAAGCAAGACAATATGTGACTCAATAGAAGTCAATGTGGAGAGAGTACATTTAGGACTAGATGCTCAACTCCACGCTCCAATATCTTTAGACTATGTACAACACACAGACCCTTGACACAGTTCCGAGAAAAGTAGAGGGGAGACAGAGTAATAATAATTGGGATTATGGTTTTGACCTCCTGACAGAATAGGGCTAAAAATAGAAAACAAATGCAATTTTAGAAAAATAATTTTTGCTTATTACACATCTGAATTAGAAAAATGAGATTTCTACCTATGACAAACAAATAATAACAGTTGAAAATTCATAAAAGATTAGTTTTAATGTCATGTTGGAAGAATAAGCTCATAAAATATTTAGAAATTTTATGAAGCATAGTACTACATTAAAAATATGAATGAATCTAATTTGCTCAAAAAGAGAAAGCCAATGTGGAAAAAGTCTTTATTTCAGAATGTTTAAAAATGTTTTAAAGAATTAGTTGAAACGCTGAAATCACCTAGAGAATAATATTGGAATTGTAGAAATGAACTAATTAGCATTTTGGTCATCTAGTAGTTATGTTTCTCCATGTATGAAAATTATTTATGAAGACAGAATTAATTGTAAAATTACTTATAATGAAATTTTTAAGTATTTATATTAGTTTAATTTCAACTGGAAAAAATAGAGATATATACTTATATGGAGCTAAATCTATAGCAGGTAAAAACGTAAGTGTGGGGTTCACTGTGTCCATTTCATATCTTGAACCCAGAAACAGCAAGCCATCTTTCAGCTTAAATATTTGTACTGTAGTTTTTTGGGTATTTTCAAATGAGTGCTAACTTGGTAAATTAATAAATAATAATTTTAACACTTTTTGGCCGTATTTATAATGGATTTTGAACTGAAATAAGTTTTTTTCATGTAAGAGATAAATCATTACTTGGCATGTAAAAGGCACTGGTCAAAATTTATTTGCTGCTCTTCTTCAAAGATAAAAATGGTGTCTGGAAAAGAGTAAACATGACAATAAACAGAAAAGATTCATTGTTTATCTAGCAAGTTGCTCACAAATTCGAATTACTTAGCAGCTATCTTTCAAGACTGAACACACATTCAACAACTGTAAGCAAAACTGTGAATTGTTGTACTGTATTTGACAATAACCTTATAATGAGAATTAAGTTTAAGAATGAGAAAAAGAGAAATGATCATTGGCAATATAAGTAGTTTCTCATCTTAAATGACGTGACAAAAACTGTGGTGTTAATAGTTTAAGAAAAAAAAAAGGAAAAGAATGAGTTATCTTTCTTTACTGAGCATAACTTTGTGTGGCATGACAAAAAAGACTAAGGAGTTAGCCAGTGACTGTTTCATGAATATAAAACACAATTAAATTGTCCAGTAATAATATTTATTTATTGAAAATTTCAACTTCGTATAGTACCACTTCTTTGGAGAATTGCATTTCTACAGAAATTCTTCTGAAATGGCTCATTAAACAGATAAATATTGGGTCACATTTATATTTATAGATTTATGTGAGTTCAGATATTTTTTCACAAAAGGAGATTGTCCAAAGAAGCTGATAAGTAGTGATATTTCTCCATTCAACCCACTACTTCAAGACGTAGAGACTCACTTTAGCCATTAAGCGAAAGAGAAAAAAAAAGAATCTCGTATGTTAAGTAACGTGAAACATCATATTTTTATGTTAATATAAAGTTGAATGTAAAGTTTTCATGAACTTTTAAGAATGATTCAGCAGTGGGCAGATTCTTAATACTAGATTCCCTGGTTTTGTTCTATGGCGTTAGAAATACTTTGGCAAAAACTTTGAGAAACGTAGCTTACTCTACAACTTTTTGGCCACTGATTTCACATCTTCTTGATAATTTAAAAATTTTGCCCAGCTTTTGCCATTAGATAACAATATTCTAGAGGAGCCATGAGCCTTAACCCTTCATGAAGATTCTAAAAACAGAGACCCATGCCCTGGACCCAGAACCAGATAAAAGGGCCAGGCACTATATCAGCTGTATCAATTGGTAATTCATAAAGGTTTTAGAGAGGGGTCTTTGCTAAAACTGGCAGAGAGTACCTCTCCCTTCCCTTCCCTCCCCTCCCTTCCCCTCTCCTCCCTTCCCCTCTCCTCCCTTCCCCTTCCCTTCTTTCCTTCCTTTTTTTTCTCTCAGTAACCTGGCTCTCAGGGAAAGAAAAAGAATCTTCCAAAGTGTCTGGCTGCAGCATACTAATAATCATGTAGAGTCAGTAGCAGTGCCACAAATCACTGATAAGTGATGAAAATATAAGCATGGTAATTATAAAGGGCTTAGATAAAAGGACAAACAAGCTATTTGAGGATGGCTTTTAACTTTCCAATGAAGAGAGAAGAATATTATTTCCTCTCCAAGAACTTTGGATACAGAAACAATTTGGAAAGTGACTTTATCTTGCTTCTTTGAGCTGTGCTTCCACAAAAGGATAATATTCTGATTATCAAGCTGGCTTTTAGAAACTCTAAAACTAAGTAATTTTAGAGATTAATAACTCTCTGGATATGGAGGAAGAAGCAAGCCTTGTCAAAAGCAGATGTAACCATCTCCTTTATATCACTGCAGTGGGGGCTGGTATGTTAGGGCCTGTTTTGCATTCATGCCCATAGCATTTTGTGAAGCTTGTCATGAAAAAAAGCAGTACAGGATTTCCTGCAGATTTCTCTCATTGATTTAGTAACTGAGCTATACGATGGTTGTGTTATCACATTGATCACTATGATGACATAGAGAATAATTAGCTCCAATGGCTGATTAGAAAAGTCATTTTAATATGACAATAATAATATTTGATTATTAATAGTCTGCATAAGCCAGTTCTTTCCTTTCTAGGGATCTGTACTAGCCGAAGTTGTAAAGCAATGTCTTAAATACTCATTCAGGGTGTTTAATATAATTTAAATCAGTGGGAGATTCTAACACGATCAAGCTTGCATTTTCTAGAGTTTTATCTTAAATTTTCTGGATCCACAGAAATAGATGAAAGAACATCACCAGATCTTGCAACAATATGATCAAAATATTCATAAATTGGTCCTAATAAGTTGCATATTTTTTAACAAACACATTAAGTCTCAAAAGGAACATAACAAACTACGATTTTACCTAAATGGTCTTAATTGGTGCTATATAAATACAACCGTATATTATTATAGGGAAATATTACCTAAAATCTATTTTGAATCACTTTATGATTAGATGAACTGAAATTAACATTGATACTGTGTGCTTCACTCTTAGCTAGAAGAAAAATAACATTGCTACAAAATGTTAATATGATGATGGTGCATCAGTTAAGCAAATAACAGCAGCCTTTTGCCTTTTAAGCAAATAACAGTGGCTTTTATTTTCTGAATGTTAAAATTATATTTTGGTGTGGAAAAAATGTATTATTTAACAACTATTTTCATTATGTAGAATTTTCCAAAAGTTCAAAGTCTACATTTGAAACTTCTTTATGCTTTTTTTTTTTTCCTGGATTATTGGTACCTCTGGAAATTAGATATCTCCATGGAGACTTTTCTCTTTCCCTTGATTTACCTTTATCATTTTATAAATATATCCCTCCCCCCCTTCTTTTGGATACAAGGGACTGAGATAAAATACATATGTTATAGGTAATACATTTAATATATATTTGTGTTTTCCAATTCAGCATTCTAAAACAGTTATCTGCCAAATAAATAAAGTCAAGAATGCTCACTGTTTCCATATCACCACAAACTGTTATGATCCACACCTCTCTATTCTTTCTTTGAACATGGCCACTGTGATACTACTGGGGGGGGGGGCAGCAAAGATGCTCCCATTCCCTGATCTGGAGAGGTCCGTGACCTCTCTTACCCAGAATGGGGAAAGGGCCCCTGATGAGTTTACCATTCAAATAAATATTGTGGACCCAAAGAGTTTTGCAGAAAATTGATTTATTAGACAGAAAGTGAGAAAGAGAAAGAGAGGAGAGACAGCTCCCAAGCTGCTGTGGAAGGGGAGCCCAGAGCGCAATATCCCTTCAGGTAAGGAACAGCAGGGGTTTTGACTTTTGAGTTATTCCCTCCCCATTCATGTACTCATCCAAAGAGAGAAGTTCTTTCTAACTTCCTCTGGAGTGATTGATCTTTGACTCTGATACCAGATTGGCTACTTGGTCCACAACAGAGCCTCCTCCTCCCAGAGTTTTCAGCAGGTTTTTTGGATAAAGGAGCCCACCTGGATTTCTCTACATAGCCCCTCGTGGGAAGCCCAGACAAAGAACTTACCTTCCCGGATGGAGGGCGACACGGAGCCGGCAAACTCCTGCCTTTAAAACCATGCCCCTTGTGGAACCAGGAACTGTCCCTCAATATCATGGACTTTTTAATGGCAAGACCAGAGCTTACAACATCATAGCACACCTTGACCAAACAGGGCAGTTTTCTTTTTAATAACATGACATTTAATAGTTTTCATTTTTGTAATTCATTTTATTTTGAGTTCTTGGTTTGGATGTTTTAGGAATTTGGACACTTGAAAAAAAGGTTTCCCTCTGTAAGACACAAGAGCTCTACTTTTGCCAGATGGAGTTAGAATTTACGGTTTTCTATCTCCTCGTTCTTCACTCCTTTCTTCTCTCCTTCCTTCCTACTTTCCTTACTTCTTTCATCCTTGCTTTTTGCAGACAAAATCCTCAGAGAATCCTATTCACATATTCTCAATGAATTTTATTACATTTCCTTAAGTAAATAGCATTTCAAGTGATGTTTAAGTAAAATGTGCATGAACTATAAAGACAGCATAGCAATAATTCAATTTTACCCACATAGTTCTGTTTCATTTGATTTTTGCTTCCTTTGTTGGTGTTGGTAAATATATTACCTTATAAAATATTACGAAAACCTACAGTTCATGATAATTTTTTCCTCAAACTATGACATGTATCTTATTTGCTTCCATTATACTTTTTATAATTTTATATTAGATTGTAATAATCAGGTATATTATAAGGATTCAAAAGTGATACAAAGCATATTGGTAAAATGGTAAGTTATATAATTAGTATATCAAGCAAGTTTATTTTACATTATAAATGTTAGCTATGATATTCCTTAATGGATAAATTATATTCATTTGTTATTTTAATTATATATGTTTCAAAATGTCCAAACTGCAACATGATAACACTTGTAATTCTTATATTGAACATGTATTTCCTAATAAAACTGAGATTACAAAAATTAAACATTAAAAACTTGCAATTTGTTCTCACACCAATTAATATTGAAATTCTATCTTCTCCTAAGGTAATTTTCTCAAAAGTTAGTTACATAATATATTAATTATTCATTGACTTTCATCATAATTCATATTAGGCTTGATTTACTAAGAGAAAAGTATAATTACATAAAAGGACACTGTGGCCTATTTTCCTATTTTAAGAAATATTGCTGTTTGAGGATAAACTACCAAACTGAATGTTTTTTGGTATGGAGTATAAAAAAGTTACTCTGATAAAATGATAATAATCTATTAGAATTAACTTCTAATAATCATTATATGTTTAGAAATATTTAATGCGAGTGATATTTGCATACATAAGACTTTGTTTTTGAGATAGTTTCATTCAATTGGTTTATAATCTCTAAATGTTAAATTCTCTATGAAGTTTAATCTGGTATATATCATATATACATATATAACTTTCTTATAATTAGCTGTCATTTCTGTAGAAAATATAAGTAAATAAAAATGTTAAGGTAGAACTAAGATTGTATTATCTTGCTACCAACTAACTTCGGGAATTGTTAGAGGCTTTGTCATTTTTCCATAGCACAGATTTTTATAAATTAAAGGAAAACTTAGATGAGACATGTATCTGTTGCCTTCATTATATTAGGTTAGAACTGACAGATCAGTGAAAGCCAGGGCTCTGCTTCTAGTATGAAGACATAAACACAGTATAATAATTCAGCCTGAAATCCATGTAGTGAGTTAATGCTTTATATTCAAGATTTTTGGTATTTTGCCAAGGGCAGATTGTTACTTTGGACAGAAAGAAGAGCCAAACATAGAGGAAAAGAGAAAACTCAGGATGTAGAAAGAAAAAACTAAAGTATTTGACAGTATTGATACTGCCTAAGATGAATATATTTGACAATATTTACATTCCCAAGAATGAAGCAAGCACTGAGCTTTGCAAAGGATATTGAAGACAGTAGATTCAAGAGGTCCTTCTAGAAAGAACTATGCAGGGGTGCATCGAGAGTGAGAATAAGAGTCTACTGCAAGCAATTAGCCATATCAATTGAGGACAGCAGGGAATGCTTGAAAGATATCTAGCAAAAACATTAATCTTCACTAAATCAGAATAAAAAATTTTCCTTCAATTACTAAGAACTATTGGCTGGGTACAATTTATCACACCTGTAATCCCAACACTGTGGGAGGCCAAAGCAGGAGAGTTTCTTGAGGCCAGGAGTTCAAGACCAGCCTGGGTAACACAGTGAGACCCCTGTCTGTACAAAAAATCATTTTAAAACATTTAGCTGGAAATAGTACTACATGCCTATAGTACTATTAGTTACTTAGGAAGGGATGGCTTGAGCCCAGGAGTCCAAGGCTTCATGAGCTATGGTAGCACCATTACACCCCAGCCTGGACAACAGAACCAGACCCTGTCTCTAATAACTGAATAAATAAAAATAAAATAAAACAAGAATTATACATTGACTATCAGAGTAGAATAAATTGTGACTCTGCTTACTTTGTGTATTTATTTTTATAATAATATATATTAAATTTTTGGGTTTCCCATAATAGAATGTGATATATTCACCATAAATCTGTTTGTTATCTATAAGAAATCATAATTTTTTAAATCCCTACAAGTATATTATATATAAGTAAGTGGGGAAAATTTATTACAAGTTCCAAAGTCAAGTGAGCCAAAACAAATAAGTAGCACCACTTACAAAATCCTGTCACTGCAGGATTTCTGTTTGGATCCCTTACAGTGCCTATTTAGAGACTATGATTGATTTTGGCAAAAGAAACACTATGCAAATAATAAATGAAAGTAGAAATGTGTATAGACACTGATAACAAAAATGTATAATTATACTCAATTCTAATTATTTCATTGGCTGCCCTTCAAAGTAATTGCATTTTTTTTTCTTCTTCCTATGGAGTCTCTACAAATTGATCTTACCAGTGACACCATATCACACACACAATAAAGGTCTATGAAAGAAAGTTTGAGGAATCTGCCTTCTTTGGTTATGAATTAGCTCTTTTCAAATAACTATTGACAACGCTATGAGATACAAATGGGCCACATGAATTGTCTTATGCCATATTAAGCAAATAATTCACTTATAGCCTTACTTAACTGTCTTTTCATTCTCTCATTAAACCTGATTGCTTGGTAATCAGCATTTCTGACATCTTCCTGAGAAGAAATAACATTGTATCAAGGAAAACACATGATGTACACTTATCTTTTAATGGGCTGATTTAATGTTCTGCTTTTATCTGATTGTAAAGAAGAAAATCAAGTCTAATGCTCTATTCTGGTAATCAATTTCCTATAAAAATTCTCACTTCAGTTAAGTTTCCACTCAGGCAAAGGTGAGTTAAAATCTTTGAAACACTATTCTTCTTCTTTCCTGACAAAAAGACACACAAAAGCTGAGTTCATCTTTCCTGCAGTTTTTGGAAAGAGAAACATTCTCTTTATGTATAATTAAAAGGGTTTCTAAAATAGCAAATAACCATAGAAGTTTTCACAGTTACTATTGTACTATTATGGCTGATATTCAATTTTTTAATTGAAATTATTCAAAAATTAAAAATAATTAATAGATAAATAAGAAAATATGGAAATGAAAGCTTGTAAATCGTCTAGGAAAAAATGATAGAAGACATTTCAGAATACAAGTTTCAATTTATTGCCTAAAGGGTAGGGAAAATTGAAATAGAAAAAAATTATAAAGTAATGAAACGTGGCAATGATATTTCAGAGGCACTGAATGTTCCACAACAAAGGGGACACCAAACTGATTTGAAGTTCTTTGAAGAAGACATGGTAAGTGTGTCCTCCCAAGATAACATGAAATTTATAAAGAGAAGAGGTAAAAGGGGTGATCCAGCAGGGAACAATGACTTAGGCACGTAAACATGCCCAATGTTGTGTTGGATTTGTAGAGAAAAATGAAATTTGTGGGGGAATTACAACAAAATTATCATTCATTATCTATTATTTACTATACTAGAACTTATTGATAAAATATGGGCGAAAGAAAAACAGCATTCACCATTTATTGTCCAGTAAGAGGAGAAAGCAAACAAATAACAGAAATTAACAGAAATAAACTCATGCTTAGAAATTAACACTGTCTATGAAATAAAGGAAGGCAGCGCCCTGGGCAAAAAGCAACTTATTTCAATTAGAGGACCATGGGATATTTTTTTCGAGAAATTGACTTTAAAGCCAAAACCTCATTGATTAGTATGAATTAGCTGGGAAAAAGAATATTGAAAATGAGCCAGGCATAGTAGGTACCTGTAATCCCAGCTACTCGGGAGGCTGAGGCAGGAGAATTGCTTGAACCTGGGAGGCAGAGGTTTCGGTGAGCTGAGATTGCGCCACTGCACTCTAGCCTGGGCAACAGACTAAGACTCCATCTCAAGAAAAACACACACACAAAAAAAAAAAAAAGAAAGGGAAAAAAAATTGAGAATGAAATAGACGGAGGTAAATAATGGAGAGGTGTACTTCCAGCAAAAAGAGATGAAAATGTAAAGGACTGAAGGAATTTTCCAGGAACCGCATAGCAAAGAGTTGAGGGTAAGACGTACTGGAGATTCAGAATGACTAGAAAGGCATCATGAGGGCATGGCCAAATTTCAAAATTAGTCTGAATGCAATGCAAAGCCTTGGAAAACGTGTAATCAGAGAAATAACATCACCTGATTTATATTTTAGGATTATTTTGGTTGTTATAAGAAGATTGGATTAGTTGGGAGAGAGAGTGAAAGCAATTATTACAGGAGATAAGAAATTAGAATGACTAAAAAGGAGCGTTTGGGTGGAAACTGAGATCACTTATAGAATTTAAGATATTACTTTAAAGACAAAATTAGCAGACTTTGGTGTACAATCACATGGGAAGGCTATAGCCTCTGCTTCATTCCTTGAGTAACTAGTGAATGGTAATGTCATTTAATGAAACAATGAGGAGTCGATGTGTTTGCAGAGATAAGACAGAATAATTTTAATTTTGGTAGAACTAACATGCTTAAGATATATTCAAGCCAAGAGAGATGAAAGGATAAAGGTCTAAAGGAAATTTTAGATGTATAGTAGATTGTTGCTTATAGGGTCTGAAACTCAAAGGTAACATCAGGACTGGTGATACTGATGATATACTTCCAGAAAATGTCAACATCAGAGTGGGGGCTGCCACCCCACTTTACGTTTTGCACTGCTCTAACAGAGGTTTTCCCTGAGGGCCCTGCCTCTGCAGCAAATTTCTGCCTGACTGACATCCAGGCATTTTCGTAAATCCTTGGAAATATAGGCAGAGGTTTCCAAACCTCAGTTCTTGACTTCTGTGCACTGCAGGCTCAACACCATGTGGAAGCTGCCAAGGCTTGAGGCTTGCACTCTCTGAAGCCACATCCAAGCTGTACCTTAGCCCCTTTTAGCCATGGCTGGAGCAGCTGGGACACAAGGCACCAAGTCCCTAGGCTGCCCACAGCACAGGAACCCTAGACCTGGTCCACAAAACTATTTTTTCCCCCTAGGCCTCTGGGCCTGCGATGGGAAGGGCTGCAGAAAAGTTCTCTGACATGCCCTGGAGACTTTCTTGCCACTGTCTTGGGGACTAATATTAGGCTTCTTGTTACTTATAAAAACACCTGCAGCAGGCTTGACTTTCTCCCCAGGAAATGGGATTTTCTTTTCTATGTCATTGTCAGCCTGCAAATTTTTCAAACTTTTATGCTCTGCTTCCTCTTGAACAATTTATCATTTAGATATTTCTTCGCCAGATAACCTAAATCATCTCTCTCTAGTTCAAAGTTCCACCGATTACTAGGCTAGGGGCATAATGCTACCAGTCTCTTTGCATAGCAAGAGTGAGCTTTACTCCATTTGCCAACAAGCTCTCCGTCTCCACCTGAGGCCACTTCAGTCTGAACTTTATTGTCTATGTCACTATCAGCATTTTGGTCAAAGCCATCCAACAAGTTTTTAGGAAATTCCAAACTTTGTCACCTCTTCCTGTCTTATGAGCCCTCCAAGATTCCAGGAAGTTCCAAACTTCCCCAAGTTTTATTGTTTTCTGAGCCTTCCAAACTGTTTCACCCTCTGCCTGTTACCCAGTTCCAAAGTTGCTTTCACATTATTGGGTATCTTTATAGGAGTGCCCCACTCTACCAGTACCAATTTCCTGTATTAGTCTGTTCTCACAGTTCTACATGCCTGGGGAGGCCTCACAATCATGGTGGAAGATAAGGAAAGAGCAAAGTGATGTCTTACATGGTGGAAGGCAAAAGGGCGTGTGCAGGGGAACTCCCCCTTACAAAACCATCAGATTTCATGAGACTTATTCATAATCTTGACAACAGCATGGGGAAGACCTACCCTTGTGATTCAATTACCTCCTTCTGGCCCTGCCCCTGACACGTGGGGATTACTATAATTTAAGCGAGATTTAGATGAGGACTCTATCAATTGCCATATAATTGTTCTTGAAAAATAAAAATATCTGCATTTCAGTAATAATAAAGAAAAATAAAGAATAAAAATCAATAAATACTTGCAATACAAGGATTTTATACTTTTTAATTCTTCTTATTTTACAGATAAGGAACTTGAACTACCAGAATAACAGCCTCTTATTAGGCCAGATTTTGCAAAAATAAAATAAAATTCTCAGTGGTATTCTAGTAAAAAATAAATTCTTTGAGTTTAATAAATATTAATAATAATGCTACCAAGAAGTTAGACTTTTCATTTACAAACTTAAAAAAATAACAACCATAACTTGTTGTTTTTAATGATAGTTAAAATAATGCTTAATTATTAAAATAAATGTTAATAACTGAGTTATCTGTCTCAGCCTATTTGGGCAGTTATAACACACTACAATAGAGTGGGGAATTTATAAACAATAGTAGTTTATTATTCACAGTTCTAGAGGCTGAGATGTTCAAGATAAAGGAACCAGCAGATTCAGCATCTGATGAGGGCTCACTCTCTGCTGCAAAGATGGGGCCTTCTTGCTTGTCCTCATATGGCAGAATGGCAAGACAGGTTTTTTGGGCCTGTATTATCTGGACGTTATTCCTATTCATGAGGGCTCCTCCCTCAGGACCTAATCACCTCCCAAGGTCTCTATCTTTTAATACCATCACCTGAGGGTTAGGTTTTAACATGAATTGTGGGCAGACAAATACATTCAGGTCATAGCACCATCTAAAGCATACTTAGAATTTTGATTTCAAAACTGGTCACTATAAAAAGCAATTATTTATTTACCTATTTGACTACAAAGTTTAAAAAGTATATATTTTTTACATGTAAGATAAAGTTCACAATGAGTTCTGATGACCTGGAATTTGCCAGTTCACTAGGAACGAATACTCACCTTGCCTCTGGTTTTCATTTATTTACAACAGAAATGCTGGGGATGAAACCTGATAACACTCTATGTACTGAAGCTTTTCAATAAATTATGTTTCAGTTTTAATAAGATCTGGCTCTTTGCTTTATTTTTCTGTTGTCTCTATGGTCAACCAGATTTTATTCTACATTTGAGGAGTTCTTAGGTAGACTTTCAACTATAAAATGTAATTTATAGAAAAGTACATGTTTGGTCTGCTGAAGCATGTATCATTGTTATGTATTACTTATCACTTAATAATTTAATGTTAAAGTACTCCTCATTAAAATTCCTATTTTCTAGCTTATACTTGGTAGTTATAAGAAAAAGAACAAGGAAATAAACCTATCAATATTAACGATAGAAGTAACACTGTTTCCACAAGAAGTTAATTCTTCATACATCAAGGAGATTGTATTACTGAAACAGAAAAGAAAGAAAAAGAAAGGGGAAGAGAAAGGACAAAAGAGACACCAGTGTGAAAAATATATATTTCTCAGAAAACTCTTTGTAGAGTCGCTTCCTTGTTGACCCTTTTTATGTTAAAAAAAAATTGAAATAATAATGAAAAACATGTGAAGTTCTCCTGAAACTATATGAGTGGGAAACATAGGTTAAACATGATTTCACAAAGGATCAAACGATTGCCTTTGAGACCTTGAAGGTGAAGGATGAGAAGAGCTTTAAAGAGACTGAAGTATAGATGAAAAACATACAGCAACTACAGGATGGCATAACCATTTCAAAAGGCAACATCATGATACACAGCCAAGAGAGGGAAGATCAAAACTGATATGTCCACAATGACAAAAAATTGGTCCTTGTACAACTGTGAAAACAAGCCCAGGCAGCATCCTATAACTTAGTCAAACTCACCCTGGAAAGTAACACCACCCTCAAGGCCCTGAGAAAGATGGTTGAAAAGGGTGAAAAGATCCTTAATCTTGCTGAAATACGTAGGAAATTTGAAACCAAAACAGAAAAAAATGCTGCGTTTTTGTCAGTATTGACGCCTAAGGAGCAGGAGGGGATTGAGAAGAATAATCCAGAAGAGCTTACTGAGGAGTTTGCCAAGGTGATGGTGGACCACACAGGGATGGAGAATTTCTGGAAATAGTATGACACAGTGAAAATGGAACAACTGATTCTCCAACACAGACAAGCCCGCCTGATAGAAATCAGTGGGAAGCTGTGGGAGATGCTGAAGCAGTACTAGAATGGCATCTCACTGAGTGACAAAGTGCTGAGCCAGATCATCCCGCTGCTCATAGTCATCCATGGACAAAACTTACCCCAGCCCTTGTCCACACCTATAGTCCATCCAGGTGACAAACTACATCCAACCACTTACCATGTCACTGAAGCAGCTCACATGATCTCTCACACCCTGTGACCTAAGGGAAAAATATTTTCAGCCCCCACAGATTTTTTTTAAGGGATCTAAGGAGTTTGCTATTGAAAATTTCCAATGGGGCAGGGGCGAAAGTCTGCTTGGTGGCTGGGAAACTTTGGGCGGTAGACACTTTTTCTTAATTTGAATTTAATTTCCTCACAATGTGTAAGAAAAATAAACACCTCATAAACATAAAATATTACATTCATGTAAGGTATAGATTATCATTTTTTTTTAAATTTTCTATTGATTGGAAAGATAAGAAAAAGACCTTTTAAAGGAAATTAATTAAAACTAAATTTGACTGACCTGCCTGCAAAATACTGTCATATTGATGCATGACTAGTCTGTTTATTTACCAACCTAAGAATTTTTCAGGCACATTGAGCAAAAATATTTTGTTTCAGGTAATATTGATATGAAACTAATTTTTTAAAATCATTGTTATAAATACAAGTTAATACAATTATTTTTATCTATATTTATTTTCAAAATTGTTTATGTCTTCAAATGTGGCTGTGCTGGGGTTGGGTAGATTCTAAAATGGCCTCAATAATTTCCACTCTATAGCATTGTCTAGAATTCATGCCTTTGTATAATCCCCTCCTCTTGATTATGACTTATTTCTAACTAACAGAATATGACAAAAGTGATGAGTTATTTCCATGATTAGGTTAGTACATGAAAATAAAACTTTCCTAGATTTCTCAATGTTCAGGTAAATAGTTCTATCCTCTATGACATGTTCACATATCATGAAAATTAGATCTATAGCAATTTGTCTAGTTAAGTGTTCTAATGTAAAAGAGTAATAGAACTTCTCTTATCTTTTTAGGGTGCTAAATGACTGTAGCTAGGTGTAGATTTCTTGCTTGAGTTCCTGAGGTGCCAAGAAAGACTGCAAAAGCTATAATTCAATGAATTTACATTTCAATTTGAAATAAGACCCAGAATCTTGGATCTTAGACCCATTTTTCTTCTTCACTCATTATGAGGTTAGATGTGGAGTTTAGGCTCTTCTTCCCTTAGAACAATTTGACTGGCTCTCAACTTGTAATTCTAGGAATAAGAACTAGGACACATGGGTGCCCACACTACCATTTACTGTGCAATACTTAACAAGAAATTTTCACTGATTTAGAACGCCTCATGTACATTTAGAATGAAATCAAGAAAAATGGCTATTAAAAACTCAACAATTACATAAGGCTGTAACTTTCATCTGGCTGGCATTCATTATTATTTTCCTTACTTGCACACTTCTGTCAGAGGTGTTTGAACCAGAGCAACACCATCTTGAATAGGAGCTAGGTAATAAAAAGCTGAGACCCGCTGAGCTACATTTCCAGTAGGTTAGGCATTCTTAGTCACAGGATGAGATAGGTGGTTGTTTCAAGATATAGACCCTCCTAATGAAACAGATTGTGGTTAAAAAAAAAAAGGTCAAAACCAAGATGATAATGAAAGTGAGCTCTGGTCATCCTCATTGCTCATTATAGACTAATTATAACACATTAGCATGCTAAAAGGTAATTCCACTAGCACTATGACAGTTTATGGATGCATGGCAGCATCCCAAAGTTACCCTACATGGTCTAAAAAGGGGAGGAACTCTCAGTTCCAGAAATTGCTCACCCCTTATTCCCAGAAAATTCATGAGTAATCCACCCCTTGTTTAGCATATAATCAAGAAATAACTAAA